>NC_092086.1:73813128-74120351 GCF_045679555.1 Salvelinus alpinus
AGATGCAGGAGAGGGAGCACACGTGACATAACTTAGACAAAATAATTCATCATTTACTTTTTTTCTGAACAACATACTGTAGGTACAGCAGAACCCCTTATTGTATGGGACACTTTCAAATGTACTTTTAGAGGCCATTTAAACAAAAGCAGTTTCGGTCAAAAGAGATTAGACTAATAAAGGAAATAGAATAAATAACAGCACAGGTAGATAGCAATAAAAAGTGTTCTATAGAGGCACAAAATAAGTTAGAGGAAAAACAAAAATAATTGGAGGAACTTATTCCAGAATGATCAAGTGTAATTTATTACAAAAACAAAGTGAATTGGATGGAAAATTGTGAAAAATGCATTACATTTTTTCTTGAATCTTCTACATAGAAATGCTACCAAAAGTAATGTACAGAAACTCGTTACAAATGACGGAGTCATCCATGATTCACCAAATTATATTTTGAAAGAGGAAGCATAATAGTTTATTTTTAGTCTCCTCCATTTCAATTGAATGATGTTAACTGTAAGGACTGTAATAATAATAATCTAAAATTAACAAATGCAAAGAAAGACCTGTATAAAGGCCAACTCACAGAGGAGGAACTTCTTGAGGCAATTAAATCCTTTCAGTCTGTAAAAACACCAGGGCTTGATGGTATACCAGTAGAGGTATATCAGACCTTTTTTGATGTACTCAAAGATCCATTATTAGCATGTTTTAACTACTCTTATAAAAATGGTAGACTATCAGGTACTCAGCAAGAAGGTCTGATTTCATTTCTACTGGTAGTAAGTATAAAGATCCAGTCCATTTAAAAAACTGGAGTCCTCTTACACTGCAATGTTGTGATGCGAAAATCCTGGTGAAATGCATAGCACATAGAATTAAAAGGTTTTTTACCAGATATTGTTCATCCTGATCTGACAGGTTTTTAACATGGATAATATATTGGAGATAATATACGACAATTACTTGAAACAATATAACATAATGAAACATCAAAGATACCAGGCCTGGTCTTTATAGCAGAGTTTGGAAAGGCTTTTGATAAAGTACGACTAGCATTTAAATATTTCAATTTTGGTGAATCTCTTATACCATGGGTTAAAGTTATGTATAGCAAAAAATAGTAAATAATGTGTAAAATAGTAAATAATGGTTACGTCTCAGAAAGTGTTGCCCTGTCAAGCAGAGTAAAACAAGGCTGTGTGTTGTCTCCATATCTATTTATTATGGCCATCGAAATGCTAGTTATTAAAATTAGATCCAACAAGAACATCAAGGGGTTAGAAATCCAGGGGTTAAACACAAAAGTGTCACTGTATGACGATGACTAAAGTTTCTTCTTAAAACTTCTTATGGCTGGGGGCAGTATTGAGTAGCTTGGATGAATAAGGTGCCCAGAGTAAACTGCCTGCTGCTCAGTCCCAGAAGCTAAGATATGCATATTATTAGTAGATTTGGATAGAAAACACTCTGAAGTTTCTAAAACTGTTTGAATGATGTCTGTGAGTATAACAGAACTCATATGGCAGGCAAAAACCTGAGAAGAAATCCAACCAAGAAGTGGGAAATCTGAGGTTTGTAGGTTTGCCTATCCAATTTACAGTGTATATGGGGTCATATTGCACTTCCTAAGGCTTCCACTAGATGTCAACAGTCTTTAGAACCTTGTTTGATGCTTCTACTGTGAAGGATGAGGGAATAAGAGCTGATTGAGTCAGGGGTCTGGCAGAGTGCCACGAGCTCACTCAGGTGCGCCTCCGTGAGAGTTAGCTGCGTTCCATCGCATTTCTACAGACAAAGGAATTCTCCGGTTGAAACATTATTGAAGATTTATGTTAAAAACATCCTAAAGATTGATTCTATACATCGTTTGACATGTTTCTACGAACTATAATGGAATTTTTTGACTTTTCGTCTGGCCTGCGCGTCATCAATTTGGATTTTGGAACTAAACGCGCAAACAAAAAGGAGGTATTTGGACATAAATTATGGAAAATTATGGCTTGTTTTGGTCTCTGATTGCTGTATTCAGATTATAGCATGGTGTCCTTTATCCGTAAAGTTCTTTTGAAATCTGACACAGCAGTTGCATTAAGGAGAAGTTTATCTAAAGTTCCATGCATAACGCTTGTATGTTTTATCAATGTTTATTATGAGTATTTCTGTAAATTGATGTGGCTCTCTACAAAATCACCGGATGTTTTCGAGGCAAAACATTAGCAGCATACCACCCTGCATACCACTGCTGGCTTGCTTCTGAAGCTAAGCAGGGTTGGTCCTGGTCAGTCCCTGGATGGGAGACCAGGTGCTGCTGGAAGTGGTGTTGGAGGGCCAGTAGGAGGCACTCTTTCCTCTGGTCTAAACAAAGATCCCAATGCCCCAGGGCAGTGATTGGGGACACTGCTCTGTGTAGGGTGCCGTCTTTCGGATGGGACGTTAAACGGGTGTCCTGACTCTCTGAGGTCATTAAAGATCCCATGGCACTTATCGTAAGAGTAGGGGTGTTAACCCCGGTGTCCTGGCTAAATTCCCAATCTGGCCCTCAACCATCACGGTCACCTAATAATCCCCAGTTTACAATTGGCTCATTCATCCCCCTCCTCTCCCCTGTAACTATTCCCCAGGTCGTTGCTGCAAATGAGAACGTGTTCTCAGTCAACTTACCTGGTAAAATAACGGTAAAATAAATAAAAATAAATAAATAAAAATTACTGAACATAACACGCCAATGTAAACAAAGATTTTTGGATATAAATATGAACTTTATCGAACAAAACATACATGTATTGTGTAACATGAAGTCCTACGAGTGTCATCTGATGAAGATCATCAAAGGTTAGTTATTCATTTTATCTATATTTCTTCTTTTTGTGACTCCTCTCTTTGGCTGGAAAAATGGCTGTGTTTTTCTGTGACTAGGTACTGACCTAACATAATCAGATGGTGTGCTTTCGTCGTAAAGCCTTTTTGAAATCGGACACTGTGGCTGGATTAACAACAAGTTTATCTTTAAAATGGCGTGAAATACTTGTTTGTTTGAGGAATTTTAATTATGAGATTTCTGATGTTTGAATTTGGCGCCCTGCACTTTCACTGGCTGTTGTCAAGTCGATCCCGTTAACGGGATTTCAGCCATAAGAAGTTAAACTCTTAAAGATCTGACCCTTTTTTTCAATTTTCACCTAAAATGACATACCCAATTCTAACTGCCTGTAGCTCAGGACCTGAAGTAAGGATATGCATATTCTTGATACCATTTGAAAGGAAAGACTTTCAAAAAAGGAAAGACTTTCACAAACTGAAGTTTGTGGAAATGTGAAATTAATGTAGGAGAATATAACACATTAGATTTTTGTACCATTTTTGAAATGCAAGAGAAAGGCCATAATGTATTATTCCAGCCCAGGTGCAATTTACATATTGGCCACTAGATGGCAGCAGTGTATGTGCAAAGATTTAGACTGATCCAAGGAACCATTGCATATCTGTTCAAAAGGTTGTATCAAGACTGCCCAAATGTGCCTAATACATTTTCAAGTTCATAATTCTGCACTCTCCTCAAACAATAGCATGGCATTAAATCACTGCAATAGCTACTGTAAACTGGACAGTGCAGCTAGATTAACAAGAATTTAAGCTTTCTGCCCACATCAGATATGTCTATGTCCTGGGAAATGTTCTTGTTACTTACAACCTCATGCTAATCACATTAGCCTACGTTAGCTCAACCGTCCCGCGGGGGGATACCGATCCCGTAGTTAAGGCAAGGTCAGAATAATGCGTATCTGTAGACACTTCCGACACACCCTCATTTTTTTGATCTCCACCCCCAACGAATAGCAGGTGAGTAGCATACTATTCCCATGCTTGATGAAGTTCAAGGTCAGAATAGGTGTAGAAAGTAAAGTGCATAAAATGGGAATTGCGTTCCATTTGCGCGCGCTTAACTTGGGTCGGATTTCCCCGAGTAGTGCTTACACTGGAGAATACTATACTACACACTGTAGCATCCCTTGATCACGTAGTGCTTACTTTATAAGCACTACGTGATCGATTGGACTGCTAGACAGAATGCTCATCTATGCTATGTCGGTACGTCTCCCCTCTGAGGAGAAGTATACTGTATTTATAGAGACTTGAGATCACTGAGCAAGAATGAGAAACCCTGATGTCAGCAGAGGTTGTGGTGAGAGTATTCACCATAAAGGATCTGTAACAGGGAGAAGATGCTACATTTTGTTCCTTTTGAATAATGATTTCATAGTTTTCATGTATTCACTATTATTCTACAATGTAGAAATCTAGTACAAATCTAGAAAAACCCTTGAATGACTAGGTGTGTATGTAGCATATATTTTATGTATGTACTGTATGTAGCATATATTGTCATGTGAATGCTGTACAGTATATATTTTTTATACATTTTTTATTTAACCTTTATTTAACTAGGCAAGTCAGTTAAGAACAAATTCTTATTTACAATGATGGCCTACCAGAAGGCAAAAGGCCTCCTGCGGGGACGGGGGCTGGGATTAAAAATAAAAAAATAAAATATAGGACAAACACACATCACGCCAAGTTTTTTACCTTTTATTTAAGTAGGCAAGTCAATTAAGAACAAATTCTTATTTACAATGACGGCCTACCCCGGCCAAACCTGGATGACGCTGGGCCAATGGTGCGCCGCCCGATTGGATTCCCAATCACTGCCAGATATGATACAGCCTGGATTCAAACCAGGGACTGCAGTGACACCTCTTGCAATGAGATGCAGTGGCTTAGAAAGCTGCGCCACTCGGGAGCCAAAGAGAGAGACAAAAGAGACAACACAACGCTACATAAAGAGAGACCTACAGTAAGACAACAGCATAGCATGGCAGCAACACATGACAACACAGCATGATAGCAACACAACATGGCATCAGCACAACATGGTAGCAGCACAAAACATGGTACAAACATTATTGGGCACACAACAGCACAAAGGGCAAAAAGGTAGAGACAACAATACATCACGTGAAGCAGCCACAACTGTCAAGTGTCCATGATTGAGTCTTTGAATGAAGAGATTGAGATAAAACTGTCCAGTTTGAGTTTGTTGCAGCTCGTTCCAGTCGCTAGCTGCAGCGAACTGAAAAGACGAGCGACCCAGGGAATTGTGTGCTTTGGGGACCTTTAAAAGAATGTGACTGGCAGAACGGGTGTTGTATGTGGAGGATGGGGGCTGCAGTAGATATCTCAGATAGGGGGGAGTGAGGCCTAAGAGGGTTTTATATATGTAATAGGACCATGTATGTAAGATATATGTATATCTAACTCTAACAAAAAAGCTGTAAAAACAAAAACAGCTATTTTTGTCCTCCGAAGAGAGATGGGTTAATGATAATAAAATAATAAAAAAATATATCATGTTCTTTTTGACCAGACAGCATTAGATAGATGGGCTACACATACAGAGACAGAGGGGCGTTGTTTCACTCGCTCGGATGCTTTCTCCGGTGAGGTATTATTCAGCCTCTTGCGAATTGACGGAAGATTATGAAACACAGAGACCAAATATATTTTTTTATTTTTTTATTCGTCAATATTTTGGGTAAGTCTGGCTTCCCTTGGCATCCATGAATACATGCCACTAGTCGGGGGCCCCCCAAATAACATATGATAGCACAATGTAAAATTGCATATACATACACACATGCATATATACTGTACATATGCACATACAGTGCATTCGTAAAGTATTCATATCCCTTGAATTTTTGCAACCTTATTCTAAAATTTATTAAATAGATTTTAATCTACCAACAATACCCCATAATAACAAAGCAAAAGTTTTTTTGACATATTTGCTAATTTATTAAAAATAAAAATGGAAAAATCACATTTACATAAGTATTCAGACCCTTTACTCAGTACTTTGTTGAAGCACCTTTGGCAGCATTTACAGCCTCGAGTCGTCTTGGGTCGTCTCACTACAAGCTTGGCACACCTGTATTTGGGAGTTTCTTCCATTCTTCTCTGCAGATCCTCTCAAGCTCTGTCAGGTTTTTGGGGAGCGTTGCTGCATAGCTATTTTCAGGTCTCTTCAGAGCTGTTCGATTGGGTTCAAGTCTGGGATCTGGCCACTCCTGCATTGTCTTGGCTGTGTGCTTAAGGTTGTTGTCCTGTTGGAAGGTGAACCTTTGCCCCAGTCTGAGGTCCTGAGCACTCTGGAGCAGGTTTTCATTAAGGATCTTTGCCTCGATCCTGACTAGTCTCCCAGTCCCTGCCGCAGAAAACATCCCCCACAGCATGATGCTGCCACCACCATGCTTCACCGTAGGAATGGTGCCAGGTTTCCTCCAGATGTAACGCTTGGCATTCAGGCCAAAGAGTTCAATCTTGGTTTCTTCAGACCAGAGAATCTTGTTTCTCATGGTCTGGGAGCCAAAAGTGTGCAAAGCTGTCATCAAGGCAAAGGGTGGCTACTTTGAAGAATCTAAAATTTAAAATATATTTTGATTTGTTTAACACTTTTTTGGTTACTACATGATTCCATATTTCATAGTTTTCATGTCTTCACTATTATTCTACAATGTATAAAATAGTAAAAATAAAGAAAAACCCTTGAATGAGTAGGTGTGTCCAAACTTTTGACTGGTACTGTACATACATTACATTTTACTCTGGTATGTAGTGTTTTCAATAATACGATTACTGATCATAAACTCCTTAATCCCACCTATCACCGTAGACCACCCTAATCTGGTTTCCATGTGCCATACTGTGCTGTGATGTTTTACATTCATTTTTAACCTTTTTAATCGCATTATATCCACAGATTGTCAGAAAAAGATGAAAACCTTTAAAACCTATTATACTATTGTTGATGGATTGACTATGGCTTTCCAAATCGCCAGACAAGGCTATTTGTAAGATACATTTTAAATGAATGTTGGGATTTTTTTGCCATTCCTGAACCTGTGACAAGAAACAAGCTACATAGGGGCTATACCGGAATAAATGATCTAATGATTCTGTCTCTTCGCAGCAAAATCTGCAGAGTTTAGATTGTTATTTGCCCCATATATATAGCATTCTGCTGGTGGCAAGAATTTTGTATAATAATTTAAATTGGAAAAACTTGACGTGTTGAATAAAGTGTTGTTTTTTGTAACAGTTCTTATACACTTCATGACCAAAAGTATGTGGACACCTGCTCGTCGAACATCTCATTCCAATATCATGGGCATTAATATGGAGTTGGTCCCGCTTTTGCTGCTATAACAGCCTCCACTCTTCTGGGAAGGCTTTCCACTACATGCTGGAACATTGCTGCGGGGACTTGCTTCCATTCAGCCACAAGAGCATTAGTGAGGTTGGGCACTCATGTTGGGTGACAAAAAACTGCAGTACAAGCAGCTCATTTTATAGACACAAGACGCAACACCGACCAATCCAAAGTCATCTCTCGGCATGTCCAGCCCACTCATTATCTCAACCAATCATGGCTAGCGTGAAGGTTGCTTACTTTTTCTGGGGCTAAACCAACTAGGCTCATCATTTAACCATTTTATTTGTATTTACTGATGACATACAAGTTTGATATTAAGGCACATGAAAGTTCACATGTTTGAGAAAGCATTTCTGCCCCAAAAAATGCATTTTGATAAAAAATATTTCTTTACGTTCAAAAGACTCTCTGTGAAGTCGTGACTTGCGACATACGCCTAGATCTATCTTACCTTATGATCGCTGGAGACATGTAAAACCAATCATATGACAGCCACAGTAAGTTATACCCACATACATTTATAACTGTCATTGCCTTTAGTGTTAATTTCCTTACATTTTGCATCATTCCATTACATAATTAGTTTATCTTTCTTTCCTCTGTCACATTCGTGTGGTTGTTCCTGAGGATCGCTAGTAATAGTGGATCATATTAGGCTAAAATTTTACAAGTTGTGCAAAAAATTGGGACATGTGGCCTATTTTGAATCATTATGGAACACAGACCATACCAGGAATACCCATGTAAGAATGCTGTTCATCGACTACAGCTCAGCATTTAACACCATAGTACCCTCCAAACTCGTCATTAAGCTCGAGGCCCGGGATCTCGACCCCACCCTGTGCAACTGTGTCCTGGACTTCCTGACGGGCCGCCCTCAGGTGGTGAGGGTAGGAAACAACATCTCCAACCCGCTGATCCTCAACACTGGGGCCCCACAAGGGTGCGTTCTCAGCCCTCTCCTGTACTCCCTGTTCACCCATGACTGCGTGGCCATGCACGCCTCCAACTCAACCATCAAGTTTCCAGATGACACTAGAGTGGTAGGCTTGATTACCTACAGGGAAGAGGTGAGTGCCCTCAGAGTGTGTTGTCAGGAAAATAACCTCACACTCAATGTCAACAAAACAAAGGAGATGATCATGGACTTCAGGAAACAGCAGAGGGAGCAGCCCCCTATCCACATTGACAGAACAGTAGTGAAGAAGGTGGAAAATTTTAAGTTCCTCGGCGTACACATCACGGACAAACTGAAATGGTCCACCCACACAGACAGCATGGTGTAGAAGGCGCAGCAGCGCCTCTTCAACCTCAGGAGGCTGAAGAAATTTGGCTTGTCACCAAAATCACTCACAAACGTTTACAGATGCAGAATCAAGAGCATCCTGTCGGGCTGTATCACTGCCTGGTACAGCAACTGCTCCACCCTAAACCGTAAGGCTTTCCAGAGGGTAGTGAGGTCTACACAACGCATCACCGGGGGGCAAACTACCTGCCCTCCAGGACACCTACACCACCCGATGTCACAGGAAGGCCAAAAAGATCATCAGGGACAACAACCACCCACGCCACTGCCTGTTCACCACGCTATCATCCAGAAGGCGAGGTCAGTACAGGTGCATCAAAGCTGGGACAGAGAGACTGAAAAACAGCTTCTATCTCAAGGCCATCAGACTGTTAAACAGCCATCACTAACATTGAGTGGCTGCTGCCAACATACTGACTCAAATCTCTAGCCACTTTATTAATAAAAAATTGGATGTAATAAATGCATCACTAGCCACTTTAAACAATGACACTTTATATAATGTTTACATACCCTACATTACTCATCTCATATGTATGTACTGTACTCTATACCATCTACTGCATCTTGCCTATGCCGTTCGGCCATCGCTCATCCAAATATGTATATTTACATATTCTTATTCATTCCTTTACACTTGTGTGTATAAGGTAGTTGTGAAATTCTTGGATTATTTGTTAGATATTACTGCATGATCGGAACTAGAAGCACAAGCATTTCGCTACACTCGCATTAACATCTGCTAACCATGTGTACGTGACAAGTAAAATTTAACTTGATACCTAGCAGTTTAAACCTGGAGCCTTGCGCACGGTTCACAACAACTAGACCGTTGTCATTACAGTTCCATGATTAATGAGTATTATTAGGGTAGATTTATAGGACTACTGTTCAACCCCTATTGTACACTTTTTTTCACCTTCCAATATATCATGGATTTAAAAATTTAATACGGCAACTTTCAGGATGAATAACATTGAAAGACATGTATTTAGCGTGCAAGCGACCTCACCTGCAAAGCCCATTCAGCACCTGCATAAGGTAAGTCTGAATACTAACTACTGAGAATTGTGTCGGAAAGGCGTGCGCAGGAAAGGCGTACTTTCCTAAGTCTGAACGGGCCCTACATGATCGAGGGATACTACAGTGTTTAGTATAGTATTCTACAACATTCTAAATTAAGTACTACACACGATCTAGGGATACTACAGTGTGGAGTACAGGTTTTTACAGTATACTACCATTTAATATAGTTTACTACAGAATTCTAAAGTACTATACTATTCTATAGTAAAGTGTAATATCTTTTTATGTGGGCGCCCCTGCACTGGCTGAGGAGAAGATATTCACTATCAAAGAAAATAGCCCCTCATATAACTATATAGAATCCATCCAACGCCACACCCCTTGCAGGTACAGAGTACACACACAATAAATTCTCATTTCTATAACCATAAACACTTCTAGAGAAACGTTAGTGAACTCTGATACTCTGCTGCACTCCATCTGTTAGTGTGTCAGCACCAAAATGGCAACATCCATGGATTCGATCAGTTGTTCGATCTGCCTGGATCCACTGAAGGATCCTGTGGCTATCCCCTGTGGACACAGCTACTGTATGGGTTGTATTAAGGATTACTGGGATCAGGATTACCAGAAGGGTGTCTACAGCTGCCCGCAGTGCAGACAGACTTTCATTCCAAGGCCTGTTCTAAACACGAACACTCTGCTGGCTGAATTGGTGGAGAGTCTGAAGAAGACAGGACTTCAAGCTGCTCCTCTTGCTCACTGTTATGCTGGACCTGGAGATGTGGAGTGTGACGTCTGCACTGGGAGAAAACTCAAAGCCGTCAAGTCCTGTCTGGAGTGTCTGGCCTCTTACTGTGAGACTCACCTTCAACCTCACTACGAATCGCCGACATTTAAGAAGCACAAGCTGGTCAAAGCCTCCACACAACTACAGGAGAAGATTTGCTCTCGTCATGACAAGCTGCTGGAAATGTACTGCCGTACCGATCAGCAAGTTATCTGTTACCTCTGTATGATAGGTGATCATAAAGGCCACGATACAGTGTCAGCTGAATCAGAAAGGGCTGAGAGACAGGTAAGGACATAAACTGTATTGTTTACAGAATACTTGAGCAATTAACAAGTAATTGTATGCATGGCAGTAGTATTTGATTTCAAAATGTATTTTTATGGAAACGTTAGTTACACTAACGTGCGTGTGCACGCATACACACCTCCATATGGTACGGACATTGACTTATAAAGTTTGACGTAGACAAACACTTTTACAAATGATCTATGGAATGACAATGGAAGATTTGTTTCTATACAGAGGCAGAAGGGGGAGAAACAGAGAATCCAGAAGTTAGAGAAAGAGATGCAGGAGGTGAGACGTTCTGTGAAGTCACTGAAGGTGAGTTTTGACCATATACATTTATTCACTTAGCAGTGAGTGACTTACTCATCGTAAACTATACTGCAGAGCCAGTGAGAACCCCAGTGAACCCTACTGTGGGGAACCTGCTTATCTGGTGTCCCGGTGAGAACTGAGTGACTGGGCTGGTTCAAATGGAACCCCTCCTCTCTCTGTGTCTTAACAGCGGTCCGCACAGGCAGCAGTAGAGGAGAGTGAGAAGATCTTTTCTGAGCTAATCTGCACCTTTGAGAGAAGGTGTTCTGAGGTGAAGGAGCTGATCAAAGCCCAGGAGAAGGCAGCAGTGAGTCAGGCTGAAGGACTTCTGAAGCAACTGGAGCAGGAGATCGCCAAGCTGAGGAGGAGAGACGCTGAGCTGGAGCAGCTTTCACACACAGAGGATCACATTCATTTCCTCCAGGTGACATCACTGGTTTCGCTCTCCACAGCAGCAGGTGTCAGTCACTGCAGAAAGTGATCGTTTCAGCCGTTCCCAATTTGATCCCCTTCCCATTGGTCCTACTCCTAACCCTTCAATGTTTGCAAGATCTGTACAGTGGAAGCTTCACCACTACACTGCTTAGACCTATACATGCCCTTCAGGAATGCTAACATCAAGGGGTTAGGGCCAATGGGGAGGGATAGGGAGTGATTTGGGAACGGCTGAGAGTCTTTCTCAACAATAATCTGTTCCCCGTTTCCTCACTCTGTAGACTTTGCAGTCCCTCTGCGTCCCTCCTGGATCTGAGGCCTTACTGAGCATCACTGTCAACCAACATGTCTCTTTTGAGGATGTGAAGAAATCAGTGTCTGAGCTGAAAAATCAAATAGAAGTTATCTGCTCTGGGGAAATTGCCTTGATCTCTGCAAAAAGTAGGTCTAGGTCTTTTTTGAAGGACATTGCTAGAAATGAAATGTGCTTCATCCTATCGGAGTTAATCTCACTGACATAGTGATTTCATTAGGTGATCTAATTTGAACATAGTTGAATGTTTATACTCAGTGAAGAACCACTCTCAAGCTGGGATTCAATGCACGGTACATTATAGCGCAGCACACTATAACATACTTTTAAAGGTCATTTACACTTGAGCTGACATTTACCATGAATGCAAGCTCTGCGAACGTCGGGAAAAATGCCTTTAAAAGGCCTATTGTCTGCTTGGTTGTTCCATGAAAAGAGCGCCTTTTGCATCTCTTTGATATTTTAAATAGAAATTGTGCACCATTATTGCATTTTAAAAGCTATTTATATTAAATGAATTGCCCTTTAGTATAGACAACATGGAGAATTCAATAAATCTGAATTTAGTGTGCATAAAAATGTTAACCCACTTTAAACCCACTTAACCCCAAAATGTCTCCAAGTTTTCACCATCGTTGTAAAGCCCTCGCTTTTTTGTTGCTTTGACAAAGTCATTTCTGAAGATTATTAATAATTTCATGTGATTAGTGATTCATTTAAAAGTTTGTCCCTAATTTTAAGGTCAACCTGGTTATGTGAACTGAACTCTCAATTTAATATGGCGAAACTATTCCTTAAAAAAAAAAAAAAGTAAAAACAAACAATTAACATCTAATGGTCAAATCATTGTGTAAAGCAGGTGAGCTGGGTCTACTCTTTTTGGCCATTTTCTGGTGGTTTTGTGGTGGAAAATGGAGCAGGTCGAATATAACACTAAAACCTTTTACCCATAGATAACAGGCTTGAAATATTTTAACAATTTAAATGTATTTGTGGAGCTTGCATTCAAATGCCACTCCCTGTTGCTCACAACAAGCTTCCTTTCCCCCTTTCACAACAGGATTTATTGCTGATTTAAGATGACATCGTCAAACCTGTTACTTCATTTGGCACTTAATAGGCACTTAGTATAGTAAAAAAAAGGACATGGGAAAATGTGTTTTTGATGAAGTTGAACATATGCTCTTTATGACAGAATGTTAAAATTAGGTGAAATCAAAAGGTTTTTTGACAAAGTTACACTTCTCAAAAGGCACCCAATTGGTAGAATCCCCCTACTGTATAGTGCCTTGTGCCTTACATTGAACCCCAGCCTTAGTTTCTTGACCCGTTAACTTCCTGTATGTTTATGTAATGATCAGTGTGGACCAGTGATATTTGATGTTCTTTATCTCCATAGTGACAAAAGTCAAAATTTTTCCACCCGTTGAGCCCTGTTGTCTCACGTCATTCAGCACGCCTCAGTCTGAACTGTTAGTCGGTGAACTAGCGTCATGTAGAAATGATGCCACCTTTCAGAAGATAAGGCCTGAACCCAAGACCAGAGAAGAGTTCTTGGAATGTGAGTGTGCATGCATGTGCGTAAACACACACACACACACACACACACACACAACCTTTCACCTGTTTTTTTCTTTGTCCTCAGATTCCTGCCAGCTCACATTGGATCCCAACACCGCTAATAACTGGCTGTGTCTGTCAGAGGGGAATAGGAAGGTGACGTGGAGTCCATGGAGTAATAAGGCCCAGCCTTATCCTGACCATCCAGACAGATTTTCCTCCTATGAACAAGTCCTATGTAGAGAGGGTCTGTCTGGAACCTGCTACTGGGAGGTAGAGTGGAGCGCATTCAAGGCTTATATAGCCATCTCATATAAAGGGATTGGCAGAATAGGACGTGGTGATGAGTGTTGGTTTGGAGGCAATGATCAGTCCTGGAGTTTGGTGTGTTGTTCTATCCTTGGCTGTTATTTCTACCACAAAAACAAACGGACTGCCATACATGTACCCCGCTCTTCCAGAATAGTAGGAGTGTACCTGGACCACAGGGCAGGAACTCTGTCCTTCTACAGCGTCTCTGACACAATGACCCTCCTCCACAGAGTCCAGACCACATTTAATCAGCCCCTCTATCCTGGGTTCTGGATTTATGCTGGATCATCTGTAAAGATACTGAACCAGTGATTGACTTTGTTTAAAATACAGGCATGCTACTGTATATGACATTTACATTTAAGTCATTTAGCAGACGCTCTTATCCAGAGTGACTTACAAATTGGTGCATTCACCTTATGACATGTTCAACTATCCATGTTGCAAGATTTTAGCATTTTTTAAAGATTTGATCACTCTTCACAATGTCAGCGCATAGTTCTGATATCTACCATAATAATCCACACTAATCATGGGACTGTGGTGACAATGGTCCAGTCCTCGAGAACCGTTCTCCAGGTTTAAACTGCTACGTATGGTTTGCGTTCTATAATGATTCAAATAGGCTACATGTCCCAAATGATTGAACAACTTGTAATACGTTAGCCTTAGATGATGCACTATTGCTAGCGATCCTCAGGAACAACCACACGAATGTGACAGAGGAAAGAAAGTTAAACTAACAATGTAATGGAATGATTCAAAATGTAAGGAAATGAACACTAACGTCAATGACAGTTATAAATTTATGTGGGTCTAACTGAGGAGACGTCCTATAGTGGCTAATATTTAACACGATTCAAATTGTAAAGAATACTGTGAAAAGTCCGGGCATATTATTAAAAGAGTCTAGAAATCCTAAATCAACTGATTTGGCGCTGTAGTGTCATTTGCACATGGCTACAGAAGGCTATAGCTCGGGTCTCCAAATTTCATCCCGTTATTAGGCCAGCATTTCATAAATGTCACTGTGGAAAAGGTGATTTGTTGATATGCTTCAGTTTGCTGCCATATGACTGGTTTCACATTTGTCTCCAGGGATCATAAGGTCAAATAAAACAATTGTTATTGATGTTCACAATTCCCTTATCCAAACCACTTACCCACTTACCTAGCTCTTTATCAATAGCTCCTATCAATTTGTAAATTACAGAGAATGGAGAAGGGTGTTATTTCTATCAGAAAACAAATAAATGAGATGTTCCACTTGGAACTGACAGGTTGCTCAACCTTATTCATAATTTCATCACGCGTAAAGGTGGTGGAATTATGAGGGCATTAAGTCAATTCATCTGTAGACACACCACCGCCACACCTTTATTTTTTTTAATCTCCACCCCAAACGAATAGCGGGTGAATGGCATGCTATTCTCATGCTTAAGTTCAAGGTCCGTATACGCGTAGAGAGAAAAGTGCATAAAAAGGGAATTAATTTCCCTTTACACCACTTAACTTGGGTAGGAATTCCCCCTTGGTCAATAGAATCCTATTGACTCTTGGAACTATGACGACCCAGTCCTATGGTTCCAGTTTACTATGGAACTAATCCTGACTATCACAGACATGATGGATTTTCACTGAGGTCTAGCTTAGATTTCACGTTTTATTTCAGTCTAAAAAAATACTTCTTGAGAATTGATTACATTGTTGATTATGATATTTTGGTTTTAGACAAACAGAAAAATAGACATACAGAGGGATGAGTTTCTACACAAAAATAGCTTGTTGTGTGTGTGTGTGTGTGTGTGTGTGTTAGTTGAACAAGTATTGCTGTTCTTTTTTTGTGACCAAATCTGTATTCATTTTTTTTTATTGGAGGGGGGACTACATACACAATACAGAAATTCAGTCCGGATGCAAATGCATTTGCATTGTTTTTAATAATACCTTTAATGGTGTCCCATAAAGTCAAAGGATGATAGACTGAGTTTTTGTTAATCATTATGAATTCATTCAAATCAGTTTTAAATTGGCCACAGAAATTAGGATTTTGTAGTAAGGAAACATTAAAGTGCCATCTTGTGGCCCTTCTAGCAGATTCTGAAATGTGTATCTGTCAGTAGTAAGCATGATGATCACAAGGGAGGAGAGGGGCTGGGGAAGGGGAAAGGGGGGGGGGATCGCCGCGCTGCGCCACCGTCCTGTTCGAATGCGCACAACAGAACAAGGTGAGTCTAAAAATGTCTTGTATGCTGCTGCATATATGATGTTATATGACAGGGAGATAAATTTGAAGTCGGAAGTTAACATACACTTAGGTTGGAGTCATTAAAACTTGTTTTTCAACCACTTTTTCAAAACTATAGTTTTGGCAAGTCGGTTAGGACATCTACTTTGTGCATGACACAAGTAATTTTTCCAACAATTGTTTACAGACAGATTATTTCACTGTATCACAATTCCAGTGGGTCAGAAGTTTACATACACTAAGTTGACTGTGCCTTTAAACAGCTTGGAAAATTAGCTACCTTCAAACCCAGTGCCTCTTTACATGACATCATAGGAAAATCAAAAGAAATCAGCCAAAACCTCAGAAAAAATTATAGACCTCCACAAGTCTGGTTCATCATTGGGAGCAACTTCCAAAACGCCTGAAGGTACCATGTTCATCTGTACAAACAATAGTACGCAAGTATAAACACCATGGGACGACGCAGCCGTCATACCGCTCAGGAAGGAGACGCGTTCTGTCTCCTAGAGATGAACGTACTTTGGTGCGAAAGGTGCAAATCAATCCCAGAACAACAGCATGGTACCTTGTGAAGATGCTGGAGGAAACAGGTACAAAAATATCTATATGCATCAGTAAAACGAGTCCTATATCGACATAACCTGAAAGGCTGCTCAGCAAGGAAGAAGCCACCGCTCCAAAACCGCCATAAAAAAGCAAGACTACGATTTGCAACTGCACATGGGGACAAAGATTGTACTTTTTGGAGAAATGTCCTCTGGTCTGATGACACAAAAATAGAACAGTTTTGTCACAATGACCAGCGTTATGTTTGGAGGAAAAAGGGGGAGGCTTGCAAGCCAAAGAACACCATCCAAACCGTGAAGCACGGGGATGGCAGCATCATGTTGTGGGGGTGCTTTGCTGCAGGAGGGACTAGTGCAATACACAAAATATGAGAAGGCAAATTATGTGGATATATTGAAGCAACATCTCAAGACATCAGTCAGGAAGTTAAAGCTTGGTCGCAAATGGGTCTTCCCAATGGACAATGACCCCAAGCATACTTCCAAAGTTGTGGCAAAATGGCTTAAGGACAACAAAGTCAAGGTATTGGAGTGGCCATCACAAAGCCCTGACCTCAATCCTATAGAACATTTGTGGGAAGAACGGAAAAAGCGTGTGCGAGCAAGGAGGACTACAAACCTGACTCAGTTACACCAGCTCTGTCAGGAGGAATGGGCCAAAATTCACCCAACTTATTGTGGGAAGCTTGTGGAAGGCTACCTGAAATGTTTGACCCAAGTTAAACCTATTTAAAGGCAATGCTACCAAATACTAATTGAGTGTATGTAAACTTCTGACCCACTGGGAATGTGATGAAAGAAATAAAAGCTGAAATAAATCATTCTCTCTACTATTATTCTGACATTTTACATTCTTAAAATAAAGTGGTGATCCTAACTGACCTAAAACAGGGAATTTTTACTAGGACTAAATGTCAGGAATTGTGAAAAACTGAGTTTAAATGTATTTGGCTAAGGTGTATGTAAACTTCCAACTTCAACTGTACATAGTGGGATCATGATGCTTGTCCTGGGTCATGTTCATGAGGCACTAAACAGAATAAATGTATTTTTAAACTTGCAATTTTACTTTTAAGTTGAGAGAATTCTCAAAATGGGGGAATGTGATAGAAAAATGACATTTACCTGGTTTGTTTGATATTAATAGTCAGCAATTAATACTTAACAAACAGGACATTTCTGTTCTGTTTAATTCTTTGTTTTCATGGGCTCCACTCCAGTTCCCTGCAGCTAATCTGGGCGTACCCGTCACCAGAGATGGCTTGAGCTGACAAATTAGTTAAATACTGCATCACATAGATAATGTGTTTTACTAGAGATAGTTTAGGAGTATAACAATCCCTCATTGTCTCAAAAGCATCCTTGCATCTGTGAAACTAAACCAGAGTAGGGTTAAGACAACAACCCGCGTGCAGATAACAACAAGTTGAACCCAGAGTGGTTTATGATGCTCCTTGGTCTGCATGAGGGGTTTGAACCAACCATGACTTAACATAGAAATGACCAAATCTCTCTCAGTATTGAATCTTCACGACACTGGTCACCAGCCTCCAAAACACAACAAATACTGGTCACCAGTGTCCAAAACACAACAAAGGCAGGTCACCAGTGTCCAAAACACAATGAAGGCAGGTCATCAGTGTCTAAAACACAATGAAGGCAGGTCACCAGTGTCTAAAACACAATGAAGGCAGGTCACCAGGGCATGCTTGTTTATGCAGTTTTTTTCAGCATCAGTAAGTGAGGCTGAAGGACTCCAGGAGCGACTGGAAAAGGAAATAGCTGAGCTAAAGGAGCAGAGGCACTGAGCTGGAGCAGCTCTCACACACAGAGGATCACATCCATGTCCTTCAGGTGACATAAAATAGCTCTCTGTTCACAGCAGCAGGTATCACTGCTGAAAGTGACAATAATATTTTCCCACACTTTCTTACGTTACAGCCTTATTCTAAAATAGATTTTTTTTTAAATCCTCATCAATCTAAACACAATACGCCATAATGACAAAGCAAAAACTGTTTATTTTTTTTGCAAATTTATAAAAAAATTAAAACGGAAATATCACATTTACATAAGTATTCAGATCTTTTAAATCGGTACTTTGTTGAATCACCTTTGGCAGCGATTACAGCCTTGAGTCTTCTTTGGTATGACGCTACAAGTTTGGCACACCCGCATTTCTGGGGCTCTCGAGTGCCACAAATCAAATCTCATTTTATTGGTCACATACACATGGTTAGCAGATGTTACAGTGAGCGTAGCGAAATGCTTGTGCTTCTAGTTCCGACAGTGCAGCAATATCTAACATGTAATCTAACAATTCCCCAACAACTACAGTAATATATAACAAGTAATCTAACAATTCCCCAACAACTACCTAATACAGACAAATCTAAAGGGGTGAATGAGAATATGTACATATAAGTATATGGATGAGCCATGACCGAGCGGCACAGGCAAGGTGCAGTAGATGGTATAAAATACAGTATATACATGTGATATGAGTAATGTAAGATATGTAAACATTATTAAAGTGGCATTATTTCAAGTGTTAGGTTCTAATTTTAGGAGTAAATGACTCCACGGACACTAGGAAAGCTTAACCAACTTTAATTCTTCCCAAAGGGTCGATACAGCTGCATTCAGACAAACGACATTTCACACAAGCACTGATATTTAACCCTTTCTCCTAGGTTGAGTCTCTTCCACAACTGAACAGACCATTGTATCTCTGTGGGGACCTTAAACAGAATGTGACTGGCAGAACAGGTGTTGTATGTGGAGGATGAGGGCTGCAGTAGATATCTCAGATGGGGGGAGTGAGGCCTAAGAGGATTTTATAAATAAGCATCAATTATGAAATATGATATAGGTGGGAAAAGGGTACTGTTTTTCATTCATAGCAGCCATTGATTCATTTCATGTATTAAATTCATGCTGGATCATTACCATGAAAAGGAAGTGATAGTAAACTTACTTATCAAAATGTGAAAATTTTATTAAATAATGATTTTTGACATTGCGTATACTTTGAATAAATACATAAAAGATAAACATTAACATTTTCCTGTCAACCAGTTGCTACATATCACATTGAACGATAAAGGCACTCATGTAGAATGTCAAATGTAATATCATGAACAAAAATAGCTCAATGCTTATTCATCTTCCAAAGAATCGAATGCAACTAGATGTACGTACCTCAGTCAGTCAGTTAGAAGCTAACCTCTCCCGCCTGTTGATATGCTGCAGATCCAGTGAGGGGGATGGAATACAACAACCTGTATGAAACCTGAGAGGGAGGGATCCACTAGCAGCGCTTTAAATAATCACCCATTTACTCTGCAGTTGCCAAGGTACCGTTACTACAGCGAAGTAGGCTGTCCACTGACCCTGTCACATCTTCCACTCCTTTCAGGAAACCATGAATTGGGATCATAGTGGTAGAATCTCAATATTCTCTTGATTCCTCGCGTCCTCTCTCCTTGCCTCCAATGCAGTTTGAGGCTAGGAAAGAGAATGTGAGGAATCAAGGTAATACTATTGAGATGCATCCATGGTGGTAGAATAGAATCAAACATTGAACAGTGCATGCGTTTACCTTTGATGGCCTGATTAGGTAATGCCTACTCAATGGGTTACATCAGATGTGAATGGTGTTCATCAGGTGTTTCCACATTGAGTTCAAACCACGTTCATACATCATTAATATCAATAATAAAGTGGGCTTGTTCTGATTAACTAATAGTTCACCTGGGGTCGAGGAAACAAAATATCCAGATGGTGTTAAAAGTATGTGTGTGAATCTTAAATTGTACTATTTTACCTATATAGTACACTACTTGTGACCAGTCCTATAGGCCCTGGTCAAAAGTTGTGCACTATAAAAGGGAGTAGTGCACATTTGGGATGAACACATGGGTGCTGTGGTACCAGAATATATGTTCTTGAGTGATTTTATATTTAGATAACTGAGTATAGTTTCTGTGTAGCCATTTCATATCTTCTACATTATATAAAATATGAGATAAAAACATCCTAACTGTTAGGGTGAGGAGTTGCATTTGACATATTAGGTAGACTTCCCCTCTAATCAATCATTCCCATTGAATATAAATGTTATGAAGCAAAACATGCCCTTTAAATTAAATAAAGTTGCTCAAACTCATATTCATCTGATGTTCATACACTAAATTCACATATTTATTTTTTTACATTTTAGTCATTTTTGGAGACGCTCTTATCCAGGGTGACTTACAGTAGTAGTGCATACATTTTCGTACTGGTTCCCCATGGGAATCAAACCCTCAACCCTGGCGTTGCAAACGCCATCCTCTACTTACTGAGCCACACATGTAAATCATATAAAAAAATACATCTATGAATAAACACTGAACAAAAATAAACAACATGTAAAGTGTTGGTCCCATGTTTCTTGAGTTGAAATAAGATCCCAGACATTTTCCATACGCAAAAAAGCTTATTTCTCTGAACTTTCGTGCACAAATTATTGAACAAAAATATAAAATGCAACAATTTCCAAGATTTACAGTTCATATAAGGAAAGTCAATTGAAAAAAAATCCTTAGGCCCTAATCTATGGATTTCCCATGACTGCGAATAGAGATTACACATCTGTTGGTAACAGATCGCTTAAATAAAATAAATAAGAAGTAGGGGTGTGGATCAGAAAACCAGTCAGTATCTGGTGTGACCACCATTTGCCACATATAGCGCGACATCTCCTTCACATAGAGTTGGTCAGGCTGTTGATTGTGGCCTGTGGAATGTTGTTCCACTCCAGTTCAACGGCTGTGCGAAGTTGCTGGATATTGTCAGGACCTGGAACACGCAGTCGTACACGTCGATCCAGAGCTTCTAAAACATGCTCAATGGGTGACATGTCTGGTGAGTATGCAGGCCAGGAAGAAATTGGACATTTTCAGCTTCCACAAATTGTTTACAGGTCTTTGCGACATGGGGTTGCGCATTATCATGCTGAAACATGAGGGGATGGGGGCGAATGAATGGCACGACAATTGGCATCAGGATTGTCACGGTATCTCTGCGCATTAAAACATTAAATTATCTGGCAAGAGCTCTGGTGGACATTCCTGCAGTCAGCATGCCAATTGCACCCTCCCTCGAAACTTGAGACTGTGGCATCTGTGGCATTGTGTTGTGTGACAATACCGCACATTTTAGAGTGGACTTTTATTGTCCCCCAGCACAAGGTGCACCTGTGTAATGATCATGCTGTTTAATCAGCTTCTTGATATGCCACACCTGTCAGGTGGGTGGATTATCTTTTAGAAATGCTCACTATCAGGGATGTAAACAAATTTGTCCACATCATTTGAGAGAAATATGTATGTAAACTTTCTGGGATCTTTTATTTCAGCTCTTTAAATGTTGCGTTTATATTTTTGTTCAGTAAAGAAGAGTGTACCTCAAACTGAGTGTACAGTGCATTCGGAAAGTATTCAGACCCCTTCACTTTTTCCACATTGTTACGTTACAGCCTTATTCTAAAATGGATTAAATAAAACATGTTCTATATCAATCTACACACAATACCCCATAATGACAAAGTGAAAACAGGTTAAGAAATGTTTGCAAATGTATAACAAATAAAAAACAGAAATTCTTTATTTACATAAGTATTCAGACACTTTGCTATGAGACTCGAAATTGAGCTCAGGTGCATCCTGTTTCCATTGATCATATTTGAGATGTTTCTACAACTTGTAGTCCACCTGTGGTAAATTAAATTGTTTGGACATGATTTGGAAAGGCACAACCCAGTCTATATAAGGGCCCACAGTTGACAGTGCATGTCAGAGCAAAAACCAAGCCATGAGGTCGAAGGAATTGTCCGTAGAGCGCCGAGGCAGGATTGTGTCGAGGCACAGATCTGGTGAAGGGTACCCCAAAAAAATCTGCAGCATTGAAGGTCCACAAGAACGCAGTAGCCTCCCTCGTTCTTAAATGGAAGAAATTTGGAGCCACCAAGACTCTTCCTAGAGCTGGCCGCCCAGCCAAACTGAGCAATTGGGGGAGAAGGGCCTTGGTCAGGAAGGTGACAAAGAACCCAATGGTCACTCAGAGAGCTCCAGAGTTCCTCTGTGGAGATGGAAGAACCTTCCAGAAGGACGACCATCTCTGCATCTCTGGAAGCCACTCCTCAGTAAAAAGGCACATAACAGCCAGTTTGGAGTTTGCCAAAAGGCAGCTAAAGGACTCAGACCATGAGAAACAAAATTCTCTGGTCTGATGAAACCAAGATTGAACTCATTGGTATGAATGCCAAGCATCACATCTGGAGAAAACCAGTCACCGCTTATCACCTGGCCAATACCACCCCTACGGTGAAGCATGGTGGTGGCAGCATTATGGGGATGTTGGGGGATGTTCTTCAGCGGCCGGGACTGGGAGACTAGTCAGGATCGAGGGAAAGATGAACGGAGCAAAGTAAAGTGAGATCCTTTATGAAAACCTGCTTCAGACCTGACTGGGGCGAAGGTTCAACTTCCAAAAGGACAACGACCCTAAGCACATAGCCAAGACCACGCAGGAGTGGCTTCGGGACAAGCCTCTGAATGTCCTTGAGTGGTCCTGCCAGAACCCAGACTTGAACACGATCGAACATCTCTGGAGAGACCTGAAAATAGCTGTGCAGCAACACTCCCCATCCAACCTAACAGAGCTATAGAGGATCTGCAGACTAGCTTTAGCCACGGCAGGAGCAGGCCTGCCTAGGCAAGTGCAGGGGGGTGGCCTAGCAATACGTGCCTCGGAGGGAGACTACGTCTGCATAGCGTGACAATTTCCAATGATTTGTGAATCTGTTCAGACCAAACTAGCGCAACAGCTAAAATGGCTTTGAAAAAATAGTATTTCAGCTACTAGGGAGAAGTATCTTACCAAGTAACTACACTATGGCATTCACTAATCAAACTGTTTACGTTTTATAGAAATGTGGGTATATTTGTGGATTTTTCTGTTTGTTTACTAACTCAACCTTAAAATGTTTACTATATTTTGCTACTTCACTCAAGTAAACCTTTTTTAAAGTCAACTAACATTTTTTTTAACACTAATGAAATTCTAAATTTCTTCCACCCTATGCACCATCATATATCTCTCCCCAAATGATAAAACTTTTTCTAATTTATTATGAGTGAAAGTGTATTAGTCTGAGTGTAGTTATTTCTGATTAAATATGTGCTCTAACTTCCCCATTGTCCAAAGTAATAAGGTTAATATAGTCAAAGTAATTAGACCAGATATTTTTACATTTTGAACTTTGACTATATTTCACCACTTCACTTAAGTAAAACGATTTAAACTTCTTCCACAAACATACTTGAAGAGCTGACGCAAATCCTAACATTTATCTCCCCCCGAGAGCCCCCCACCAAAAAAAATCGATCTTAAGGGGGTTAGCCATCTGTGACAGACTTGACAAGCCACTGATAGAGTTAAAAACAAATACTAGAAATGTGAGCCATATTAAAAGTAACATATTTTAACCAAAATGTATATTCTATCAGGCAGATGGAGTTGACAGTTTACGGTTGTGACCATGGTGATTCCAATATTGTTTGTTTAAATCTATCAAAAGTGCAGCACTTTACAGACCATGAGTGGTATTGTTGCACTACATGTGCATGTAATGAGGACACAAATGTTAAAACGGCGCCAGAGTAGAAGGCAGACGTTTTACATGCCCCCAACCAATTGTGTTTTTTTGTTTGTTAATAACTTATTTTTTAAACTATTTTTGTACATAATGTTGCTGCTGCTGTCTCTTATGACCGAACATAACTTCTAGACATCAGGACTGCGATTACTCACCATGGACTAGCAGAATCCTTTTTCTTCTTTAACGACTCTGACAAGCCCGAGGCGGAGGACATACGGCTCCCTCGGGAACAGGCCCCGACCCAAATGATCTGCGTGAAGAGAAGGCGGTGAAAGAGAGGCCGGAGGGTGGGCTGCCTTCTGAGGAGTAGGCGGCGATCGAATCGAGGACCGAGCATGCCCCCATTCTCATCGACGGAGCTGCAGTGGAGCAGGTTGAGAGCTTCAGGTTCCTTGGTGTCCACATCACCAACAAACTAACATGGTCCAAGCATACCATGACAATCGTGAAGCGGGCACGACAAAACCTATTCCCCCTCAGGAGACTGAAAAGGTTTAGAATGGGTCCTCAGATCCTCAAAAGGTTCTACAGCTGCACCATCGAGAGCATCCAGACTGGTTATATCACTGTCTGGTATGGCAACTGCTCGGCCTCCGACCGCAAGGCACTACAGAGGGTAGTGCGAATGGCCCAGTACATCACTGGGGCCAAGCTTCCAGCCACCCAGGACCTCTATACCAGGCAGTCAGAGGAAGGCCCTGAAAATTGAAAAGACTCCAGCAACCCTAGTCATAGAGTGCTCTCTCTGCTCCCACACGGCAAGCGGTACCGGAGCACCAAGTCTAGGTCCAAGAGGCTTCTAAACAGCTTCTACCCCCAAGCCATAAGACTCCTGAACATCTAGTCAAATGGCTACCCAGACTATTCACATTGCCACTCCCCCCCCCCCCCACCACAGCCACTCTCTGTCATCTATGCATAGTCACTTTAATTAACTCTACCTACATGTACATACTACCGCAACTAACCAGTGCCCCCGCACATTGACTCTGTACCAGCACCCCCCTGTATATATTGTTATTTTTTACTGCTCCTCTTTAATTACTTGTTACTTTTATTCTTATCTGTATTTTTTTTTTTTTGCACTGTCGGTTAGGGGCTCGTAAGTAAGCATTTCATTGTAAGGTCTACACCTGTTGTATTTGGCGCATGTGACTAATACAATTTGATTTGACATGAGGGTTCTTAATGGTATAGCTGACAGAGCATTCCTGATTAATTTAGGATTTTAGACAAATCTGACAGAGTTGACCAAATCTCTGGATTGTTTAGGAATCACAGTTGAGAGAAGTATTCTTTAAAGTCAGAGGTCTATAGCAAGAAACTATATAAAGATAATTTCAGTTAATATCCAATATTGCCACACTTTTTGGAGCGCTTGAAATTGGGATCCTTAGCTTCGGACAAGAACATTTTCAGCCACAGAGCCGACATGGAAATTAACAAATATTTAAAGTATTTAAAAAAATTCCCAAAACTAATCTTTTCCCTTATAAAATTCCCCTAAGTGTCATTGTTATGCTCAAATAACAAAATCAAAATAACTTCTACTCTAAAATTTATGTTGGGGGGGATTGTCCCAACTTTCAAAAATCCCTCTACAACATAATACAGCCTGCCCTCTGCATACGCTTATGCATGTCATCATCTGGGGAATTACAACTACCGGTAACTGCATCCCTCCCCCTCAATTCAAAATGTATTTTCTGCCACCTATAGCAACGCCTCTCACTACAACAAAGCAGAGGGTCCACAAAGTAAAATGATCACCTTAATAACATGGGCCACTAGCGAGGATGGGACCAATGTGTGAAATGTAGATCAAAAGGAATGGAAGACAAATTCTTTGAAAAAAATAAAATAAAATATAAAAAAATGTGTCAAAAATGTGTGACCTGCCTGTTGTTGGTCAGAGGGCATAGTTGTCATGTGCCATTGAAATGTTTACAAATCAAAGTCACGTGAAAACATTGAGTGAGCTTGTTTTGCATGGCCCAAAGTTCTACTATAACAGGGTGATCAGATTAAGAGCTTACATCTGTAGAACTCAACTTGCAATTTGGGAGCCCGGGGACAAAAGTCAAATCCCCCTGTTATGATACGAATGGGTGGCAGGAAGCCTAGTGGTTAGAGCATTGGGCTAGTAACCCAAAAGTTGCTGGATCGAATCCCCAAGCTGACAAGGTAAAAATCTGTTGTTCTTCCCCTGAGCAAGGTGGTTAACCCATTATTCCCCGCGCGCTGAAGATGTGGATGTCAATTAAGGTAGCCCCCTGCGCCTCTCTGATTCAAAAGGGGTTGGGTTAAATGTGGAAGACACATTTCAGTTGAAGGCATTCAGTTGTACAACTAGGTATTTCCCTTTCCATAATGGTTTGTCAGGTCTGGTGGTTTCTACGGTTGTGGCTAGATGGAGTTATTGCATCTGGGAAAATAGTTGTTTTAGCTGAGCCTAATCCTTTTCCTAACCTTAACCTCATTCTCCTATGTTACTACTTCTAACCTGCGATGTAAAGTCACTTCTGGCCACAGCCGTAGAAACCATCAGTATCGTCAAAAACAAAACAACAACAAAATGCATGTGGTGGATACAAACAAATTTCTAATAATTGATCAACAAACATTTCCATCAGAGACAAATGGAAGGATGTGATGGTACTGTCTGAGAAATGATTATTTTGATCGGTCAGACAATTTATCCTTATCTGTACTGGTTTAGTGACAACATTTGCCCCCACAGCACTTGATTACAACTGCAAACCCCTCCTTCGCTGCATATGTAGTTCGGCGTTCTCCAGGCTGTGCAAAACATGCGCGCCCAATTTAGCTTGCCCAATACTAGCATGTGATTTTAACTGTTAGTAACCATTGAGGAGAGATTGGGGAAATGCAGTGTGCACATCATTTTAATAATAAGATGAAAGATGCACACAGCCCCGAGAGGGGCTAACAGAGAAGAAAATAAACATACAAAATAATAATAAAAAAGGTATAAGAGAGAAAGTGCTTTGCGACCATTTGAAGAAAGGACATGTTCTCTCTTGCCGTCAGATTGTCCCAAAATATCAATGGCTCCTTCCTCCTTTTCCAGATCCTTTCATCCGCTGGTGACAGGGTCTGGGTCCATTAAGGATGAAGAATGAAAGGATCGGCACCCTATAAATCGTCATGCACCTCAGGGGTTAGTCCTTTTTCCTGCGTCCTTCCTTGCATGTGTGATACGGTCTCTTGTCCCAGGCACCCACTCATATTTCTTTGAACCTGACAACACAAGGCGAGATTAGCCCGTTTCAGAATGGACCAAATACAAACCTATTCTGGTCATTAACATAGGTACCAGATCATTGGATCTGATTCATTCAATGTAATTTTATATTTGAGGACTGGAGGAGAAGCAATGACCACATAATCTTCAACTGAGTATCCTCCCTGAAAATTTTGCAAGTAAACACGGTCCCTAGCACTTTCTCAACCTTGCTGGAGAGAGGCTAATGCTATGGAGTCAGTTTGGGAAGTGGAATAAATGAGGGGCAGTATAGAGCCATGAGGTGCACAATTGTTGTTGGGGATGGAGCATTGCTTTATTTGGCAGCATTATTTGACAGGATGTGAGGGTTATTTTGGGACTTGGAATAAACGGGACGGTGTGAGAGTGGCCGGTGCCTTGCACAGTTGTGGATATTGGGGTGGATACAGCTTCCTTTTAGCTTTGACACTTAGGTAGCTCAAAGAAAGACACCTTGGACTGTAGTGTAACTCCATTATGACAAACCAGACATGTTACATGGTGAATTATGGGTAATGTAGTACTGCTATAGTTTCCAAAACAACCTACAATGACATATGTTAAACTTGATGTCACAATGGCTCTTAAATCGCAGTTGCCCAGTGTATATAGATTTGCAGAACATGGAAAGGTGCTTGTAATCAAGAAACCGTGACTTGATGCTGTGAAAGAATAAAGAAGCCTGAGTGCTCAGTGAACAGAGAAGATTCCGTGTCACATTTGATTGAGCGTCTAAGACCCAACTCAAGTCATCCATTCAAAGACAATCATGTCTCAAATCCTATGGGAACCTGTTGGAAATATAGAACTCTCAAGATGCAGGTTGTCCCAGGTTGATAGTGATTGATTACCTATGATGCCTAAAAATAGCCTGAGGTGTAACTGCAATTTTTCTCATAAACTGTCCAATGAAAATCTCACTTTTAAAAGTTAATATTCTGTTAACGCATACCCAAATATTATTGTCGATTCATTCTATACTCGTATAAATTGGAGGGGAAAAAATGAAGAAAAAGAAAACATTTAAAAAAACATACCTTAAACTTGTATTAAACAGAATGTTTAAAATAATGCTTGATATTTCCTCATAGAGGATGAGCTGGCCAATCAGAGGTCTACTCGCATGAATATTTTTTATGGCCGGAATATGCCCACACCATTCCAAAACAGAAAATATACTTTTTAACATACTAAATTACCATGTTTTGGAAGAAAACTATTTCACTGATATTATAATTAATTTCAGGTAATATTTCATAGAAATTTGGAAATACTGGACAGTTACTTTAAAGCTGGCCAATTAATAAGCAGCCTGGAGGCCCCTTTGGAGTAGAATAATGGGCACCCTTAACCTCCAGGGAGAGGCTAATGTACAACTGCCCTACGGAGTAGCTATTTGTGGCTTTGATCTGTATTTCAAGGAAGAGCCATTTTTGTGCACATGCAAGTTCAATTGCAAAAAAAAGGTACCCTTAAGGAGCCAGTATTTTTTCACTCATTAGATACACAAATGTATGATTTTATGAGACTTATTGCACTTAGAAGCCTCTTCATCTTAAGAAAATGAAACCAGCTTTAGGTTTCCTGATTGGTGATATAAGTGGTGTATTCATGAGTGGCTCACCCTCTTTGTCTGGGGCTGTGTCCACACCAGCCCCTCACCTCCTTATACACCAGCCTGGACAGCAGCTGGAAAACAGGAAGACAGCACACTCAACACAGTTTACCAATCACCCGACCTCAACCCAATTGAGATGGCTTGGGATGAGTTGGACCGCAGCGTGAAGGAAAAGCAGCCAACAAGTGCTCAGCATACGTGGGAACTCCTTCAAGACTGTTGGAAAAGCATTCCTCATGAAGCTGGTTGAGAGAATGCCAAGAGTGTGCAAAGCTGTCCTCAAGGCAAAGGGTGGCTACTTTGAAGAATCTCAAATAAACAAATCATAATCTATTTTCTAACACTTTTATTATTATTCCATATGCTTTATTTAATAGTTTTTAGTTCTTCACTATTATTCTACAATGTAGAAAATAAAGCAACACCCTGGAATGAGTAGGTGTGTCCAAACTTTTGACTGGTACTGTATATCTATATGTTTTTAGATATATAAAAAAATTACATTTTCCACATATTTATAACACAAATGTTTTTATAAGAAAGTATTCAGACCCCTTCCCTTTTTTCCACATTGTTACTTTACAGCCTTATTCTAAAATGGATTAAATAAAAAAAATCCTCATCAATCTACACACAATAACCCATAATGACAAAGCGAAAAACAGGTTTAGACATTTGCAGAAATGTTTTGGTACCGCTCTCCAGATCTGTGTCTCAACACAATCCTGTCTCAGAGCTCTACGGACAATTCCTTCGCCTATCATGGCTTGGTTTTTGCTCTGACAAGCACTATCAACTGTGTATATAGACAGGTGTTTGCCTTTCCAAATCATGTCCAATCAATTGACTTTACCACAGGTGGACTCCAAGTTGTAGAAACATCTCAAATATGATCAATTGAAACAGGATGCACCTGAGCTCAATTTCGAGTCTCATAACAAAGGGTCTGAATACTTATGTAAATAAGGTTTTTCTGTTTTTCTTTCTAAAAAACAGATTTATGCTTTGTCTTTATGGGTTATTGTGTGCAGATTGATGAGGAAAAAAACAATTGAATCAATTTTAGAATAAGGCTTTAACGGGGTCTGAATACTTTCCAAATGCACTGTACAAGCTCCCAGTAATGTATTGGGTAAATTAGTAGCTTGCAACATAAATATATATATATTTTTTAAAGTAGCTCTCATGATAGAAAAGGTTGGAGACCGCTGTTGTACACAATCCACAGGTATAGCACCTTCTTTGTACATGTGGCTCAAATATTGCAGTGATTTATAAAACAAGACTAAAAACTAACCAAACAGGCGAGGATATCAGCAGTGATCAGCATGAAGAAGACATTGTTCCACCCCGTCGGAGAGAGCAGTCCTGCTAACAGAGGACCTAGGGCAGCACCTACAGGACAGTCAGAATAACAGTCAAACACTTGAGCAGGGGAAACCAAGCACCTGAAACCAGGGGCCACATTTATCAACAGTGCGTAAATGTCTCACTAAATTCTGTCGATTCTAGGATTTGCATGGAACAACAAATTGGGATTTATCAAACTGGCGCACGTAACATATGTTTTCATTGATAAATCAGAGCCATATTATGGCTACAACCCCGCCTGGAAAACACCCCCCATTCACCTTTTATGGTAACAAAAACACCCTCATTTGCTGTATGATTTGGAGATTTTGGAACTGGGCCATGACAGTTTGTAAAGTAAAGCGCAATGGCACATTTGATCACATTTATGTAGAGATATGCACAGAATGTTTTGTAGTGACTTTTTCAAAACAAATGCATGTCGCCTATAGCGAGTGCCCAACACTAGCAGCACATTCTGGAAGTATGATTTTCTATTCGAACAATGTAAAAGTAGGACTAAATGCTATAGCACACTTCTATTGAACATATAACCATTTTCAATATTTTGTTTGTCAATAGATGATTGTGTTTCTATCTGCTGCCTTGGTATAGGATCTGAATTTATATATTAGCTATGATGTTGTGCTCCTATCGCACAGCTATACTGTAGCCTACTGTATACCCATACTATCAAATATATTAAATTGGCTACCGGTCTATTTAATTTCTAGCATGTTGGCTATTAAATGAGCGATGAATAAATGGTACACTAATATATGTTGTGTAGCGGGAATAAACCAGTCATGTCAGAAAAGGACAGTCATGTCCTGCAATATGATCATGATTTAGGCCTATATACCATAAAACTTCAATTAAAAGCTCAGTCTCAAAAAGCCACCTGTCCCTTTAAATAGCTGGGCAACGGCACACATTTCAGCAAATAAACGCTGGGTTTGAATTGTTTACGAGGTTACCATGCATTACCATGAACTGTTTACAAGGTTTAATGTTTGATTTGTTACATTAAATAATTCAGTAATGACTCAAATAAAAATCTTCCGCTTTTTATCACCAGTAAGAAACTGCACGCCACTGGCTGCTAACAGCTGAGAACTGCTAGCTAACGATCAAGCACAAAAACAGTCAACAACTTTGGGGGTACAGACCCCTAGAAATCATCTGAAAGTAAGAACTGCTGAAAATGCAGTCAGAGGAGAATAATTATTCCGTAAAGTAATGTTTTCTTCTTTCTAAATTGAGACATACTACGACAATTGAAATGTGACAGAATGTGTAAATGATAACATAGTGCATGAAATGAATAAATAGCTTAAAATGTTGGAAGTGAATGCTGGATCCAAGCAATTGACTATGCAAATGAGAAAAAAGCTGTGTGCATTAAGGAAATAGACGCCTGGTTCAAATAGAAACCTGGCTCTAATAAGCGCCTGTTGTGTTCAGTGATTTAAGCAAATAAATGCCAAAGCTATTCATTCAAGTTTTACGGTAATAAAAGAAACCCATTAGGCTACATGCTGCCATGCGATCTCCTTACCCACGGCAAATGCATCCGTTTTATCATTAGGCCTAAGTTGTGTATTTATTAGTCTACTATTATTCAAATTCGGATGTATCAAACACCCACATTTCCCTCAAAAGAACAATATTTGCTTGCAATACAATTGATCAACCACTAGAAGTGAGATATGCGTGGAGATACCCCCACTTTCACATCATGTTCAAAATGGATAAATACCAACCTTTGGGGTAAAACTGGCGCACGCAATGTTAAGAGGCTTTTTTTGTGCGCACGCAGCTTTGTTAAATAAGGCCCCAGGTCTGGATATACAATTTGATTTGGGACAACAATACACTACATGATTTACAATAGAAAATAATTATGCATGGCAATTAGCCATGGACCTTGTACATAAACTGTATAAAACAATTTGTAAATTGCCACATTACACTGCAATAGGTGAGCATTGAAGTGAATCTCAAAACATAGGTGACCTCAAATAAATAAATAAAAACATTCCTTCGTGCATTGACACAGGCGCACATAAACGCACCATAGCCCCACTAACCCATTACTAGTCACCATTACAAGCGTCAAAACTAAAACAACAAAATCAGCACCAATCCCCCATGTGGCCCAGACATTCCCCACATACCTATTGACCCTGTGCCGTCAATTATGGCCGTGACCGTTGACAACGCTCTAGAGTTTCCCCTCAGGCTCTCATGTGTCCCCTACGAAAGGAAAAACACTCATTATGAACCAACATTCAATCCTATTTCCCAATTTGTCTCCTCGATTCCTTGCGTCCTCTCTCCTCACCTCTCTCCTCAAAACGCATTGAGGGTGATTGTCTGATGGGAGGCACCTTGAATCGGTTTGAGAAAGAGGCAAGGGAGACAGAATGCAGGGAATCGAGGAAAGACGCATTAAGACAGAGCCGTGGGCTAACAGGGGATGTGGGGGGAGTTAGGGCAATGAGGAGCTTATCTCCCCCTTGTGACTTCGGGAGAGCTGAGGACCTCATGTTAGAGGCATGAAGTGGTCTATTCTGGAATGGAAATGCTTACCAGGTCAGCAGACACAGCGGTGGTGATGAGGGCGTAGGGTCCGTTCACCAGGGCTCCACACACCAACAGCATCCCTACGGTGCAGAGGTACACAACAACACAGCACTGTGAGAGAATCAGGCATGCACAGTACGCTAGCTAGCAGATAGCAAGGGTCTTTTTTAGGAAGATTTTCATTGTGATATGTGGTTATGTTGATTGCCAACTTCAGTTGAATGCACCGATTGTAACTCGCCCTACAATGTGTTAAATTGGAGCATTGATGTAGTTGTTAGCAGGAGGGGTTGACACTAAAAATGGCTCTATGTTTTGAAAGTCAAATGCCATACAAAAAAAACAAATGTATCTCTTACCGATTGTGGTTGCTAGGCTATGCTGTCCAATGTGGTTGTACAGGAACAGCTAGGAAAGCAAAACAAACATTTGGACTGGATTTTGGACAAAAGGTGGCACCCTTGAAGGATTTGCTCATGATTTAATAGCCCACATGTAAACCCAAAGGAAAACATTTAGCTATGCTGAAAAACAGATTGACACAATAGTGTCAAGGACCTTGCAACCTATCACGAAATGTTTCTCGGGCAGCGGGTGAAATTCACTGCCAATTCCAGAGCTACAAAGCGCAGCCAAATTCCTTTTTCAGAGTCCATCAGGCAGTCATATTTACATGACATATACAGTACCAGTCAAAAGTTTGGAAACACCTACTCATTCAAGGGTTTTTCTTTATTTGTACTATTTTCTACATTGTAGAATAAAACATCAAAACTATGAAATAACACATATGGAATCATATAGTAAGCAAAAACGTGTTAAACAAATCAAAATATATTTTATATTTGAGATTCTTCAAAGTAGCCACCCTTTGCCTTGATGACAGCTTTGCACAATGAGTAGGTGGGTCCAAACTTTTGACTGGTACTGTACGTGATCAATACATTTACAGAGAGAATTTCCTCTTGTCATTAGTGAATATAAAGTGTCCAGTCAACATTTGCAATTCAGGCCTTTGTGCAGGCCTTTCCTTTCATGATATACAGTATATTTTTGCCCAGCACCGGTTTTCTAAAGAATGGAATGTGCATATTACTCTCAAATGCCACATTTACAATTCAAAGAGAAGTCATAAGTGTACTATAATAAAGACACTAGAAATGTCCATGGTGTTACACATGGTAAAAGCCAGTGATGTCTTTTGTGTGAATGCACACTCACCATAGGAGCAGCCACGATTAACATGACACAGCAGGTTGAGGCTCTGCCCCCAGTTTGGTCCGACACCAGACCAGCCACGACGCCCCCTGCAGACACACAACACACGCTTAACATACACGCTTAACACAGACTTAACACGTAGGGGAAGATAGCAGTCCTACATCATCTGAAAATATTCAGCCTTTGAGGAGCTGCATTGAAGATTAATAGTAAGTGCTCAGACACCAATACAGTAGGAGCCAATCATTGGCCAATTCTAATGATAACTCTTCTGACTGCAGACATCACTTGGTATGTCTATGTTCTGTTTTGTTCTGACTGCAGAAACCCGTCGTTATTTCTATGACTTGTTATAACTACAGTGTCGACAAAACATCCAGGTCAATCAGAGAAGAGCTTCCTGGTTCCTCATATGATCTCTATAAAGGTTACATAATTCCATATAAAGTCAGTCACATGACAGTTAAGGCTTACCCACAATTCCTCCTACATCAAATAGTGTTGACATGTCCCCAGCTTCTTTGGGGTCAAAATGGGCTGAGGAAATAAACATTAGGAATTTTAAGCGACACAGTATATGACAAATTAACTAATGGCGCATCTCACAATGCAAAGCAAATCATTACCAGCTTATAAGCATTGTTAGCATTTGAAACCTCAGGTGAACTGTCAACAAATAGGAGCTAAACTGAGTACGTACCAACATTAGAGATGTAGAGAGGAAGCCAGTAGAGAAAGGTGTAGCTAACAAGCTTAGCGAACAGCAGACAGAGGGAGAACTCCATTACACCCTGTAAGATAATATATCACGCAAACTCAGCAAAAAAATAAACATCCCTTTTTCAGGACCGTGTCTTTCAAAGATAATTCGTAAAAATCCAAATAACTTTACAGATCTTCATTGTAAAGGGTTTAAACACTATTTCCCATGCTTGTTCAATGAACCATAAACAATTAATGAACATGCACCTGTGGAACAGTCGGTTAAGTCACTAACAGCTTACAGACGGTAGGCAATTAAGGTCACAGTTATGAAAACTTAGGACACTAAAGAGGCCTTTCTACTGACTCTGAAAAACACCAAAAGAATGATGCCCAGGGTCCCTGCTCATCTGCGTGAATGTGCCTTAGGCATTCTGCAAGGAGGCATGAGGACTGCAGATGTGGCCAGGGCAATAAATTGCAATGTTCGTACTGTGAGACGCCTAAGACAGCGATACAGGGAGACCGGACGGACAGCTGATCGTCCTCGCAGTGGCAGACCACGTGTAACAACATCTGCATAGGTTCGGTATATCTGAACATCACACCTGCGGGACAGGTACAGGATGGCAAAAACTGCCCGAGTTACACCAGGAACGCACAATCCCTCCACCAGTGCTCAGACTGTCCGCAATAGGCTGAGAGAGGCTGGACTGAGGGCTTGTAGGCCTGTTGTAAGGCAGGTCCTCACCAGACATCACCGGCAACAACATCGCCTATGGGCATAAACCCACCGTCGCTGGACCAGACAGGACTGGTAAAAAGTGCTCTTCATTGAAGGAATGAGCGTTACACCGAGGCCTGTACTTTGGAGCGGGATCGATTTGGAGGTGGAGGGCCCGTCATGGTCTGGGGCAGTGTGTCACAGCATCATCGGACTGACCTTGTTGTCATTGCAGGCAATCTCAACGCTGTGCGTTACAGGGAAGACACCCTCCTCCCTCATGTGGTAGCCATCCTGCAGGCTCATCCTGACATGACCCTCCAGCATGACAATGCCACCAGCCATACTGCTCGTTCTGTGCATGATTACCTACAAGACAGGAATGTCAGTGTTCTGCCATGGCCAGCGAAGAGCCAGGATCTCAATCCCATTGAGCACGTCTAGGACCTGTTGGATCGGAGGGCTAGGGCCATTCCCCCCAGAAATGTCTGGGAACTTGCAGGTGCCTTGGTGGAAGAGTGGGGTAACATCTCATAGCAATAACTTTCAAATCTGCTGCAGTCCATGAGGAGGAGATGCACTGCAGTACTTAATGCAGCGGGTGGCCACACCAGATACTGACTATTACTTTTGATTTTGACCCCCCCTTTATTCAGGGACACATTATTCCATTTCTGTTAGTCACATGTCTGTGGAACTTGTTCAGTTTATGTCTCAGTTGTTGAATCTTGTTATGTTCATACAAATATTTACACATGTTACGTTTGCTGAAAATAAACGCAGTTGACAGTGAGGGCTTTTCTTTTTTTGCTGAGTTTATAACACACTAGTCATAGAGCAGTCATAGCAACTGTCATAACAATAAATCAAAACTATATGGAAGGGGTTGAGGGTAGCTGAAGGCTGGGACTAAAAACAAACAAAAGATAACTAATGTAAAATATACTGTACATGAAATGTATGCAACATGTTTATACTGGAAGTGGAAGCCTAAGTATTGTTGTCTATTAGTTTACTCCAATTAGGGGAGGGGTGGTAGGGCTAGGGGGAAAATAATAAAGGAAAATATATTTTAAAAATGTATTTTTTAAATATATTCTATCTGCAACACTATCTGCAACACTAAACCTGGTCTACCACCTTTTAGAAATAAAATAAAATGTCATTACAACAGTCTACAGCATTTCCAGTTTATAAATATAATAAATGATCAACCATGAGTCACAACAGAAAGCAAATGAAACAGCTTGGAATTAAAGTAGATAGTGATCCGCACTCACAGGTATCCTGAGGGCCCTACAGAAGCTGATGGCCTCGGTGTGCTCCTCTGTCGACTCGGAGGAGATAGAGTTGGACAGGCCAGGACTGCTGAAGATCTCCTCGTTAGTAGATGAGTTTTGTAAGAGAGGCTCCTTCTCGTTGTCCTCCTGCTCATACACAGCAATTAGCAGATATCTGATATCATATCTCAGGTGCCACCGACATCGACTGCCCTTGAGCAAGGCAGCCCTTCTCTATAATACTAAGGGCACCCATTACTTCATATGTTCTTTGGTTATACTTACATGGTGCTGCGGAGGGCTGCAGCCGACATCTTCTGGTTCTGTGACAACAACAAAAAAGAAGGTTGTGCTCACAAATCCATTTACATGTCAAAATACAGTCTTGGGACGAGCCATTTACATGTCTAAATGAAAACAGTCTAGGTTGAATATGAAATGCCTGCAGAGTAAAAACTCTTGGATAAATCCTGTCGGGTTAACGCAACATGATCCATTTTCAAACTAGGTTAATAAAAATAACTTTCTAACGGCAATGAATATTGTATACCATTTCATTTGGATTCTATGATCTACGGTATCAAGCTTCAATAGGTTGCAGTGGTTTATGCAGTCAGCACTATGGTCCTGTTGACATGTTTTGAACATCTCAAAAGTAAGAATAGTGATCTAGGATCAGGCCCCCTCTGTCCATTCATTATTATCTAAAAAGGCAAAACTGATCCTAGATTAGCACTCCTACTTTCTCTATGAATACAGACCCAGAGGTCAAAGGTCACACTCACTCTCCACCAGGAAGAAGAAGCAGAGTATGCCCGTGGATGCGATAATGATGCCGGGCACGATGAAGGACATGCCCCAGGCCGAGGATACAAAGATGCCGGCGATGAGCGAACCCAGGATGTTGCCTACCGAGGTGTGTGAGTTCCACACGCCCATGATGAACCCTCGTCTGGAGGGAAAAGGACAGACACACACAGATGGGATGGACACGAAAGAAGTGGGTTTAGAAACATTGTATAGCGAGACATTGAGCCTGCTTACATTAACTTATAGGGACACTTGAACATAGGGAATTTATTGGAGTGAATTCAATATATACTTAAAACATTCAACATACCGGTACTAAATACAGAGGACAGCTTTCGGCAGTAAAATGCTGAATTGGAAACTGGATATCTGTAAATTGTTCCTATTTTGAATTTCCAAACACTCATTACACTCAAACAAAGGAACTGACCAGAGAGTTCTGTTTTTAATTTCACATAATGTGACTGACCTTGAGCAACAAACAAAAAAAATACCCTACACAATATGGAAAAGGGGTACTGATACTGTGCACTCAGCATTGCTGAACCAGTCAAGAGTAAGAATATGTCTCACTCACTTCCCCTTTCCAAACCAGTTCCCAACGCAGGCCACCACTGCAGGCCAGCCCGTTGTCTGCACTAGTCCATTCATTGCCTAGGGAAGTAAGAGAGGGAGATTTAGATTTTTTAGATGCTTTTAATTTCAACATTAAATATGCCCCTATACCCAACACGATGAGAGAGAAAAAAAAATGGAGAGATGTTTTGTATCCCCATGAGAGAGATACAAACAAAGACACAGAAAAGAGAAGGGGGCTGGGCCAGTTACCCACACCATTATATTATCACACACATAGCCTTGAGAAAAGGCATGGAAACAACTGGCATGGAAACAATCCCTCAGCCTCGCTCACACACTCTACATCATATGATACTGCTGGTCTGTCATGTGAGTGCCTAAAGCCCCCATGCCAACTTTTACCTGACTTTCCTTTTACAACCCAAGTTGTTTTGTTGCTGCATATGCTCTGATAGGAAAACTCATGATTGTGCATGCATACACAAGGCCCTGTATACACAGTGTGGACAAAGATGTAACTTTAAACTGTTGTTTTTCAGTACCAGGCTGTGTTCATTAGGCACGAAACACAAGACATCTGACTGAAACAGAGGGACTACCAGGACGTCCCGTTGCAAAAGGTTTACGCTGCAAACTCTTATGAACATGCCCCAGGTCGGGCCTGAACTCAAAGGTAACTATGGGGCGGGGTGTGAGCGAGTGACAATGGTTTTAGAGGAGATTTAACCCTTACCTGGACGAAGGCGTAGTACCAGATGGAGTGGATGTTCCAGTAGAAGCCCAGGCCAAACAGACATGTGAAGAGACCACTGAGAAGCATCCCGGTGGTCAGGTAGTAGCGCAAGGGCACGCGCTCACCAAATATCCCACTGTCAAAACACACAACACATCATCTGGTTAACTCCTTGTAGTGAGGTTTAATACACACGCAAGCACACACACCCACAAAAACAAAACAATCATAGAATTTACATCATTCTGCCTACCTGAAAAACATGCCAATGGCATAAGCAACGAGGAAAGAGTTGTCCACGGCTCCAAACAGCGTCTGGTAGTTGTCCCGGTCTGGAGAAAACGAGTTGGCACAGAAAATGTCAGAATGAAATCTGCTGTCGTAATGCTTAAACAGCAACATAAAAACTGATTCATTCTACTGACATGGTGTGCTTTCTATATTCTCAGAAACACTTTGGAAATGTTTAGGAAGCATTTTTATTCTTTTATTTTATGAACGAAGAAGTCAAGTCAAGCAGAGGACTCACCAAATGGCGCCCAGTCACACCAGGTTCCATTGTCAGTTCCGTTGAGGTTTGGTGGCCGAATGAGGGTGGAACAATTTTTGTGCAGCTCACTCTGTATATACATGGGGCAATTTCCAGAGATTACACACAGACACAAAACACTAGGCCTTCAAGACGCAACCAGCTTAAACGGCTCGAAATAAAAACAGCCACTACCATATAACTATCTCAAAAATGACTATGTTAACTATTGTAGTGCAACTTGAGTGTTCTAGGGCTTTTGTGGCCTAGAACACTTAGATATGTTAGTATATAGAGCTGAACAGTGTGGCCTTACATTAAGATGCCTGGTTAAATAAAGGTTACATTTCAACAAAAAAAAATAAGATAACGTTTCATACAGGTTTGTGAAGTCAGTGTATCACCTTGACGATGCTGATGGGTTTCCGGGAGAGATGGTAGCTGGTATAGAAGAGAAAGGTGAGGAAGAGGGTGAAACCTCTGTACCTGCACAGAGAGTAGAAAAAGAGCTCATTCTAATGTTGTCCAAAGCAAATACAATTTTTTGGACAGTCTCTTATACATTATCTAGAGGTCTACAGGGCTTGGGTATTATGGGATGTTAGTCTCATAAGACCGGGAGGGGGAAAGGGAAAAAGATAAAAAGAGAGAGCGAGAGAAGGAGAGAGAAAGGCTTCAAACTACCATCCTGGAGAGGGATCTGAGGAGAAGAGAAAACAAAACAATTGTTCACATGGTCTTGTCTGTACAGTAGGCAGTACACATAGGCTTGTTTTTTAGTGTGAACCAAACAGGATATTCAGAAGAGTTAAACACTGCTGAGAGCAGTACAGGAACTTAGCTGACACGAGGTGTACACTGCACAGGAAGGCAGCTAGCTACACCACACACGCTCTGTATTGACCTGTTTACATTTCCTGGAGTGGAAAGGAAAGTTTTACCACATTTAGATTGTAGTAACAGTTAACACCTCACTCAGAACCTGGTGTAAACTCCTCATCCTCAAGCTAATTGCACACAACACATAAGATGCATCCAAAAAGACACCCTATTACTGCACTACTTTTGTCCATAGCCCTATGGACCCTGGTCAAAAGCAGTACACTAGGGCCTTGGTTAAATGTAGTGAATACTGGGATGCCATTTCGGACACAAACATTCAAGAGAAAGTGTTGTGCACAAGACTCAACCTGCAGTGACCTTTACAGTTTGACTGACTAAATCTAGGACAAAGTGTGACTATTTCGTCAGGTTTATGGAACAACCTGGATCAGTGACAGCAATAATCCAGAAAGTATTGTGGATTGATGAAATGTTGTAGAAATCCAACACTGTAGATGGCCTTCACCTGGGATGTTTTCACGTAAAATTCGATGCTTCTATTTGCACAAGACATCTTTGAATATTTACATTTACATTTAAGTCATTTAGCAGACGCTCTTATCCAGAGCGACTTACAAATTGGAAAGTTCATACATATTCATCCTGGTCCCCCGTGGGGAATATGTGGTTTAAAGTGAAAATAACGCAACTGTGGCCCACAATTCGTGGCGTTCCAACATGTGGGCATCCCGGCATCTGCAGGAACCCCTCTTTATACCTCTACTGGTCCATTTTTAAGATAGGACTCCAGTACACAGGCTGGAATAGGTGGCGGTAATGCACCATAACGTTGGATACCAAACACAGATAAACCCCACAGAAGAAGAATAGGCGGGGGAGACAACGCTAGCTAGCTAGTACACCGGTAGACAGTGTTCTTCACCCCCGCCCTAGCGCACATAGAACAGATATATCGCTTCTTATACTTGCTTTCAATGAGAAAACAGATCTATAACTAACATTTCTATGTGAATTTGGTCGGGTCGCCCAAAAAGTTACATATTGCCAGCCTAATCTCAGGAGTTGATAGGCTTGAAGTCATAAACAGCGCTGTTAAGCAAGCATTGCTAATAGCTGCTGGCAAACGCAGTAAAGTTTGAATGAATGCTTACGAGCCTGCTGCCGCCTACTCATTTAACCATATTAGATATGATCCAGGTTGTTCCATAAACCTGACGAAATAGTCACACTTTGTCCTAGATTTAGTCAGTCAAACTGTAAAGGTCACTGCAGGTTGAGTCTTGTGCACAACTACTGCTCAGTCAAACTGCTCTATCAAATCATAGACTTAATTATAATATAATAAACACAGAAATACGAGCCGTTGGTCATTAATATGGTTAAATCCGGAAACTATCATTTCGAAAACAAAACGTTTATTCTTTCAGTGAAATACGGAACCGTTCCGTATTTTATCGAACGGGTGGCATCCATAAGTCTAAATATTCCTGTTACATTGCACAACCTTCAATGTTATGTAAAAATTATGTAAAATTCTGGCAAATTAGTTCGCAATGAGCCAGGCGGCCCAAGCTGTTGCATTTACCCTGACTCTGCGTGCAATGAACGCAAGAGAAGTGACACAATTTCCATAGTTAATATTGTCTGTTGACATGAATTTCTTTTAACTAAATATGCAGGTTTAAAAAAATATACTTCTGTGTATTGATTTTAAGAAAGGCATTGATGTTTATGGTTAGGTACATTCGTGCAACAATTGTGCTTTTTTCACAAATGCGCTTTTGTTAAATCCTCCGTTTGGCGAAGTAGGCTGTGATTCGATGATAAATTAACAGGCACCACATTGATTATATGCAACGCAGGACAAGCTAGTTAACCTAGTAATATCATCAACCATGTGTAGTTAACTAGTGATTATGTTAAGATTGATTGTTTTTTATAAGATAAGTTTAATGCTAGCTAGCAACTTACCTTGGCTCCTTGCTGCACGTGCGTAACAGCTGGTCAGCCTGCCACGCAGTTCCCTTGTGGAATGCAATGTAATCGGCGTCCAAAAATGACGATTACCCATTGTATTAAAAACGGCCCTAATAAATCGGCCATTGAGATTAAATCGGTCGACCAAAACTATACGTAATGAATAGTTGCGATTTTAACATGTAAATCTTGGTGGGGCAAACACCCCAAAAAATAGCAAATATGCATGCCAGCAAAGGCACTACACAACACTAAACAATACATTAATTGCACTATAACAGTAACAAACGGTGCCCACAAACTGTTAGGGCCTACATAAAGCTGTTCCAACCCCTTCCCACTGCTACACCTGGCTATCAGCGGAGCCTTGTCTGGCAGAGAAACAGTTCATTCAGCCTCATTTACTGCCTTTAAAAAAAATTCTGACTTGCTTAAACAAAATGTGGTTTCTCCTGACAATTGAGATGTACAAACTATGGCATAAGGGGATGACGATAAGGGCAATCTGTCATTTCAATTAAGACATTAATGAGCGAGCTAGGACAGACGCAGTCAATATAACTATTTGTTCAGCACTTTTGAAATGTAGAGCGACAGAATTAGGAATATGGGCCATTCTTACCCCGAGGTCCCGACTTGGAATTCCGAGATGGATGACAGTTCAAAACGTATTTTCCCCAGTTGGAACTTGTTTTTTCCCCCCCAGAGTTCCCAGTGTCTTTGAACTCACTGAAGTCCGAGATTTCCCAGTTCCCGAGTCTCCAGTTGTTTTGAACGAGGCAGAAGTCATGCTGGATTGACAACATGGCTAATGTGTATCTTTTAAGCTTGGGAAAGAGACCCTTAAACCTAGACTTGGACCACACACCCATTCCACTGAATAACAGGCTAGTGTAGTTAGCCACTGATTCCTTCCACACCACTCATTGTTGGATTTGCGATTTCCAACATAAACTAATGTTTTTGTCCAATGGCCGATGAGCACCGATACATTTTATCTATAATTTATCTTCATATGACAAGGATTGAAAATGATTTGCCAGTAGATTGTCAACTTGATTCATGATGATGACTGCTAGGTAAGATTTTGAAAGTATGATGTTGACATTATCAGTCCAATAAAAGCTACGGTAGATATAACGTGATTTTACGTCATTTTATCTGTGTCCAATGACCTTGTGCTTTCTTGGATGGGCACTTCTAATGTAACTTTTTGCCATGATGCTCCTGAACCCTAACCTAGCTAACGTTAGCCACAACAAATTAGAATCTGTAACATATCATACGTTTCGCAAATTCGTTACATATTGTATGTTTGCAAATTCGTAACATATTGTGGATATGTCCACAAATTAAGACATATCATAGGAAACGTAACATGTCATACTAAATTGAGTGTCTCAAATGTATGTACAGAATAATACAACATGCTTTGAGACCAGGTTACAGCCTCATGTCTAGCCAATAATTGACTTCTATCTGATTAGGGACAAAACAGCTACCCCCCCCCCCCCATCATCAACCTACATACTGTACAATGCAATAGTTGTGTTTGCATAAAGGGTGTCACACACACACACACACAATAGAATTCAAAGATAGTAGAAGCTTACCCGCTATCTCTTGAGAAGGACGTGATCAGTCTGATGCCGGGAGCCAAAGACGACCTCATCTTGGGTGGAGGTCTTCTACCTTCGAATAACTTGTTAAAACCGCTTACACTTTTCTCTCAGACATGGCATCAAAAGTTAGTTCGTTCGTCTTGTATACATCCAATTGATATTGTCTGTTAAAAAAATAGGACTACAAAAATATCTAAAAACAGCACAAAAGCAAGCTGAATGTCTATACATGGGACTTCAAAACAGCTTCGAGCTCCGGTGACTTTGAATTTTTAGTTACAATATTCCATCGATATTTTTCCCACTTTCATTATAAAACACTGGTTTATTTCTTAGATTTTTTGTTTAAAGTGTAATAATTTAAAAGATAAACAAAACAAAAAAACAGCGCACTGATCAAAACAGCTTCAGTCGCTTGGCTATTCCTACTTCCTGTTAATGGGTGAATCTCCGCCAACAATGAATTCCCATAGATTTCCATGCATGCTTGAGCAAGCTGATAGCGTTATAAAAGCCGGTTCCTATAAATACTCTATGCACTTCTCTACCGTGTCACATGCACATTAGTCCACATGTTTACGGATTCTGTCCATAATAGTTTAAAGGTAGCCATTTCCCAATATTTTCCAAGCCCAAACGCCGTACAAAAACAAATCTTCCCGAAGTGTGTGGACATGTGATTCCCGTATCTGACGTCACGGCATTAAAGGAGCAATGACTAATTTACTCTTCAAGTACTATACCACCACCACAGAAAATTATGCTTTGTCTTCTGTCAATCAAATGTGGTACAGCCTACCTACAGCAGAAAATGAAAAGACATCAATGTGTTTGAAATGTAAATTATGCTCCTCTAAAATTACAGATTGAAAAGTTTCTAGGGTCATGAGTGGAGCAAGCCACAGCAGCTCCTGAGTGGTGCGGTGGTCTGAGGTGGTCAGACTGTAGTCCCTGGTTCAAATCCAAGCATCACTGTAGTCCCTGATTTAAATCCAGGCTGAGTTGCATCTGGCTGTGATTGGGAGACCTATAGTGTGGCGCACAATTAGCCCAGCATCATCTGGGTTAGGCTGTCATTGAAAATAAGATTTTGTTCTTAATTAACTGACTTTTCTAGTCACAATGAGAGTAGGAAAGCACACCAGTATTTCAAATAAAGCGTTGAGAAAATCTCTCATTATTAGGTATCTTAAATTAGAGCTACACACAAGCAATTTGTAAAAAAAATCTGTGCACTCATAGTAATAGTTAATCACGGTAGGTGCTCTCGTTTCTCAGGATTGTGGCATTGATTCATTTGTTTTAATGTTACTACATGGATGCAAACTCAAAGGCTTTTTAAGTGCGCTTTTCTGATAAGAGTGCCTTGGTATTTTTGGATGGTCTTTATCAGGGTTCCTCAATAAGCGGCAAGCAGGTGATTATATTTGTCCCCCAAGTTGAGAATTTTGATATAAAAATATATATATAATTGATTGTTGCACATAAGACAAAAATGACCCGGAAATCAGTTCAAAGTGATTTACATTTAGGATATCTGTTCCCAAATACTCCCATGCATTACTAGAGGCATATGTGCTAACTATTCCCACACACAACTAGAGGCATATGTGCTCGTATCCAGTGGTGTAAAGTACTTAGGTAAAAATACTTTAAAGTACTACTTAAGTCGTTTTTTTTAGTATCTGTACTTTACTACTCATATTTTTGACTACTTTTACTTTGACTTCACTACATTTTTAAAGAAAATAATGTACTTTTTACTCCATACATTTCCCCTGACACCCAAAATTGTATATTTATATTGCTTAGCAGGACTGAAAAATGGTCAGATTCACACACTTATCAAGAGAACATCCCTGGTCATCCCTACTGCCTCTGATCTGGCGGACTCGCTAAACACAAACACTTTATTTGTAAATGATGTCTGAGTGTTGGAGCAGTGGCGGTTCTATCTTGTGTGGATCCCCCCCTTGGTAGCATTTCGTAGTGTGACTGATTTTACTAATTGCATTAGTACTGTACAAAGTTAGAGGTGCACTATTTGATAGATCCCCCCCCCCCCCCCCCCCACACACCTCGGGCTTCCAGTGGGGAGACCTGAGGTCAACCTACCCCTGCCCCCGTCCCCATCTCGTACTTCTGAGTGGGACACCATCTCAAGCAGTAGCCTGCCAAGCTCACAAACTAGAATCAGAGAGCCCACTCCGACAAGGTTAATTGACCCACAGTCGCACACGGTGACATGATATCATTGACATGACGTACAAATGAGAGATAGAAAACCGATCGCACAAATGTCACCATTCTGATTTATTCTTGGGCAGGCGCCCCATGCCTAAATCCGCCGCTGTGTTGGAGTGTGCCCCTGGCTATCCATAAATAAATAAAAACAAGAGAATTGTACCATCAGGTTGGCTTAATATGAGGATGATTTATACTTTTACTTGTACTTTTGATACCCAAGTATACAGTGGCAAGAAAAAGTATGTGAACACTTTGGAGTTAACTGGATTTCTGCAAAAATTCGTCATCACATTTCATCTGATCTTCATCTAGGTCACAACAATAGACAAACATAGTGTGCTTAAACTAATAACACACAAATGATTGTATTTTCTTGTCTATATTGAATACATAATTTAAACATTCACAGTGTAGGTTGGAAAAATATGTGAATCCCTAGGCTAATGGCTTCTCCAAAAGCTAATTGGAGTCAGGAGTCAGCTAACCTGGAGTTTAATCAATGAGACGAGATTGGCGATGTTGGTTAGAGCTGCCTTGCACTATAAAAAAACAGTTTACTATTCACAAAAAGCATTGCCTGATGTGAACCATGCCTCGAACAAAAGACATCTCAGAAGACCTAAGATTAAGAATTGTTGACTTGCATAAAGCTGGAAAGGGTTACAAAAGCATCTCTAAAAGCCTTGATGTTCGTCATTCCATGGTAAGACAAATTGTCTATAAATGGAGAAAGTTCAGCACTGTTGCTACTCTCCCTAGGAGTGGCCGTCCTGCAAAGATGACTGCAAGAGCACAGCGCAGAATGCCCAATTAAGTTAAGAAGAATCCTAGACTGTTAGCTAAAGACTTACAGAAATCTCTGGAACATGCTAACATCTCTGTTGATGAGTCTACGATACGTAAAACACTAAACAATAATGGTGTTCATGGGAGGACACCACGGAAGAAGCCACTGCTTCATATCTGAAGTTATTGCTGCATATCTGAAGTTTGCAAAAGTGCACCTGGATGTTCCACAGCGCTACTGGCAAAATATGCTGTGGACAGATGAAACTACAGTTGAGTTGTTCGGAAGGAACACACAACACTATGTGTGGACAAAAAAAGCCACAGCACACCAACATCAAAACTTCATCCCAAATGTAAACTATGGTGGAAGGAGCATCATGGTTTGGGGCTGCTTTGCTGCCTCAGGGCCTGGAAAGCTTGCTATCAACGACGGACAAATTCATTCCAAGTTTATCAAGACATTTTGCAGAAGATTGTTAGGCTATCTGTCCGCCAACTGAAGCTCAACAGAAGTTGGGTGATGCAACAGGACAGCGACCCAAAACACAGAAGTAAATCAACAACAGAATGGCTTCAACAGAAGAAAATACGCCTTCTGGAGTGGCCCAGTCAAAGTCCTGACCTCAACCTGATTGAGATGCTGTGGCATGATCTGAAGAGAGCAGTTCACACCAGACATGCCAAGCATATTGCTGAACTGAAACAGTTTTTAAAGAGGAATGGTCCAAAATTCCTCCTGACCGTCGTGCAGGTCTGATCCACAACTACAGAAAACGTTTGGTTGAGGTTATTGCTGCCATAGGAGGGTCAACCAGTTAGTAAACTCAAGGGTTCGCATACTTTTTCCACCCTGCAATGTGAATGTTTACACGGTGTGTTCAATATGAAAACTTATAATTGTGTGTTATTGGTTTAAGGAGACTGTGTTTGTCTATTGTTGTGACCTAGATGAAGATCCGATCAAATGTTATGACCAATTTATGAAGAAATCCAGGTATTTTCAAAGGGTACTTTTTCTTGCCACAGTATTTTAGCAATTACATTTACTTTTGATACTTAAGTATATTTAAAACCAAATACTTTTACTCAAGTAGTATTTTACTCGATGACTTTCACTTTTAGTTGAGTCATTTTCTATTATCTTTACTTTTACTCAAATATGACAATTGAGTACTTTTTCCACCACTGCTCATATCCCAATGTCATGAAGGTTTGAAATGATTGTTTTTGTCAAATACTATATCTGTTTTGGCTTCTTGCAGTACATTTTCTATACAAATTCTTTATAACTATGTTCCGGCCTCCCGACCATCTGCTCAAGAAAGAAATTGTACCGCGGCTGAATGTTATTGGGGACCTCTGGTCTATATCCTACAAGTATAGCCTCCAATGTGGCTTTTCATATTCTGTTTTGGTTAAAACTAAAACATACATTCACTCATCTGACTACAATAGGAAACATTGTGACCAATCTACCTCACAATGCAATGAGTAACACATTAATAATACATTGACATAAAAAAATATAAATTCAATCATAGGTCTGTGGTCTAGGACAAAAGTCACTCTTTCCCCATTTTATAGGAAATTAAACCAGCAGACAACATTTTCAGCCCACTCTTTTTCCATAGGAATGGAATAATATACACTGAGTGTACCAGACATTATGAACAGCTTCCTAATATTAAATTGCACCCCTTTTGCCCTTGGAACAGCCTCAATTTGTCAGGGCACAAAATATACAAGACGTTGAAAGCATTCCACAGGGATGCTGGCCCATGTTGACTCCAATGATTCACATAGTTGTGTCAAGATGGCTGGATGTCCTTTGGGTGGTGGACCATTCTTGATACACACGGGAAACTGTTGAGCATGAAAAACCCAGTAGTGTTGCAGTTCTCGACACAAACCGATGCGCCTGGCACCCACTACAATACACCGTTCAAAGGCACTTAAATATTTTATCTTGCCGATTCACCCTCTGAATGGCACAGATACACAATCCATGTCTCCATTATCTCAAGGCTTAAAAATACTTATTTAACCTGACTCCTCTCCTTCATCATCACTGAACAAAGTGGATTTAACAAGTGATATCAATAAGGGATCATAGCTTTCATCTGGATTCACCCGGTGAGTCTGTCGTGGAAAGAGCAGGGGTTTCAAAATGTTCTACATTGTGTATACTGTAATAGGAAGGATTAGGAGACCATCAGTGATTATGCCCACTGCCGCATCCAAAATACATTATAGGACAAACACCAATGAAGCATCATCCTGAGGTTCAAAGATAAATTGTCAGGTGTTTTTAAATCAGCAAATTGTCCTTAATTAAGGACAGACTAAAACCAAGTGTACATCTCTGACAAAGCGAATGACAGATTATTAAATTAAAACCACATACAAAACAAATCCCATCATGTTTTAAGGAATTACAACTGATAAGTATCCAAGAGAGAGATGGCAAGGTTTGATTTAAAATCAGTCGCACATCAAAATGACATGTAAAGGAAAGGGAGATACCTAGTCGGTTGTACAACGGAATGCATTCAACTGAAATGTGTCTTCTGCATTTAACCCAACCCCTCTGAATCAGAGCGGTGAGGGGGGCTGCCTTAATCAACATCCACGTCATTGGCGGCCGGGGAGCAGTTGTTGTTGCGGGTTAACTGACTTGCTCAGGGGCGGAACAAGCCATTTGTACCTTGTCGGCTCGGGGATTCAAGCAACCTTACCAACTGTTCATGGTACAGATTAAAGGTCATTATTGATTTGACAAAACAAAGAGGGCAGAAATTCAAATGTATTTTATTTTTGTTCCTTTGCAAGGTGTCTAAGTTCCTGTGAGTTGTGGTTTGATTCCTGGATTACTTCCTGGGTTAAAGGGCGTGCATGGAGGCAATCCGGCGAGCCGAGGCCTGCTGGTAAGTGGAGTGGCTCCCATCCTTCAGATCATAGCTCAACGGCGCAGACTGCAGAGCCTGGACATAGGCTTGGTGAAAGACAAAGAAAAAATTATCCATCCCAGTCCAAGCACATCATACTGAACCTCAATGCCATGTTCATCAGGGACCCAACATAGGAGAACGGACTGTAGCAGGGAGGGACTACACTACCCGTCCAACAAGAAACTCTAATTTGATAATTTTAGGTTGCAACGCTTAAAAAATATATATGTTGCGTACCCTAATAAACACGATCCAGATAGGCTTGAAAAGAGACAAATCTACATAGGGAAGAATCCAAATAGGGAAATATGGAAGGAAGTTGATACTTTATATGAACAGGAGGTCACTAAGGGGTAACTGGTACACATTAGTGGGTTCATGTTGCGGGACCTTGACATACTTGTGTTAATTACTCCTCGAGGCATGTTACTAACAGGAACTGAAAAATGAATGTGTTAGGAAATACTGAATTCAATCTAATTTTCCCACAACATCGGACGCCCCCTAACTTCGGACACTCTCTAGCGGTTGGAGGATTAAACCACTTAGAGCGCAACATTTAAATGGCCTGGGAAAAAACGATACGTTTTGCGACGAATGACTCTCTTCTATCTAGCTGACCACTGATTTTCATTGCAGTTTATGTAAGTTAGGTTTTGAGAGTTTTCAAAAAAGTAATATATACAGTTGAAGTTGGAAGTTTACATACACCTTAGCCAAATACATTTCAACTCAGTTTGTCACAATTCCTGACATTTAAGCCAAGTAAAAATTCCCTGTGTTAGGTCAGTTAGGATCACCACTTTATTTTAAGAATGTGAAATGTCAGAATAATAGTAGAGAGAATGATCTATTTCAGCTTTTAGTTCTTTCATCACATTCCCAGTAGGTCAGAAGTTTACATACACTCAATTAGTATTGCCTTTAAATTGTTTAACTTGGGTCAAATGTTTTGGGTAGCCTTCCACAAGTTTCGAAAAAATATATTGGGTGAATTTTGGCCCATTCCTCCTGACAGAGCTGGTGTAACTGAGACAGGTTTGTAGGCCTCCTTGCTCGCACACGCTTTTTCAGTTCTGCCCAAAAATGTTCTATAGGATTGAGGTCAGGGATTTGTGATGGCCTCTCCAATACATTGACTTTGTTGTTCTTAAGCCATTTTGCCACAACTTTGGAAATATGCATGGAGTCATTGTCCATTTGGAAGACCCATTAGCGACCAAGCTTTAACTTCCTGACTGATGTCTTGAGATGTTGCTTCAATATATCCACATAATTTTTGTTCCCTATGATGCCATCTATTTTGTGAAGTGCACCAGTCCCTCCTGCAGCATGATGCTGCCACCCCGTGCTTCACGGTTGGGATGGTGTTTTTCGGCTTGCAAGTCTCCCCCTTTTTCCTCCAAACATAACGATGGTCATTGTGGCCAAACAGTTCTATTTTTGTTTCATCAGACCAGAGGACATTTCTCCAAAAAGTACGATCTTTGTCCCCATGTGCAGTTGCAAACCGTAGTCTGGCTTTTTTATATATATACACACACATTTTGTGGGACACACTGTATATTGTAAAATTTGACTGCGTGACAAACCACACATCATTTAATATCCAACTTTTTTCCTAAATTATTCATACTCATTCATATGTTACTTTTAAACTGTTATCTACGTTCTCAAAACTTAAGATTAATCTGTAAAACAAATAATGACACTTTATTTGGTTACAACACTGAATATGATGTTGGTGAAGAACCATTTGTAAGAGTCAACAGGAGGGCGCACCGGGCTACGCAATGAAAAGTTGACAGGCAAGTCATTTTTTTACTGAAAGGCTAGCCAACTAGTCAACTATCTAGTAAACATTTCAGATACAAGGTTGGTGTCTCTTTTTTTGAACAAAATTAAACTGATATATCTTGTAATACAACAAAATAGTAAGGTGGCCAATAACTGGGGACCGTATGCCGATAATACGGGATCTATTTTTTTGCTAAATGGCTTATCAAAAAACCTGATTGTAGTAGTTTTTCCACTGAAATGTCAAACATGCTAATTTCTAACCCGTTTGCTAACATTTTTACGACACCAATAATCACAAAACATTGATAGTTTGATCACAAGATAACACTGGTGAGGGTAATTTAAACGCTGTTGAATATGCCGATAATACGGGGTGCTAATCTATGTGGAAATGATACATACTTCATATGAAAAACATACAGCAAGGGTGCAAGTCACCTATCTTGGCTTGCAGCAGGTCAAAGAATAACTATAACTTTAACCTTACTGTTCTATTGGAGAGATGGCCAATTGGCTTGTGGTTAGGACATTTAGTGCTGAATTATACACTCTTACTGACAGTTGTGGCTGCTTTGCGTGATATATTGTTGTCTCTACCTTTTTGCCCTTTGTGCTGTTGTCTGTGCCCAATAATGTTTGTACCATGATTTGTGCTGCTACCATGTTATGCTGCTGCCATGTTGTGTTGCTACCATGTTGTTGTCATGTGTTGCTGCCTTGCTATGTTGTTGTCTTAGGTTACTCTTTATGTAGTGTCGTGGTGTCTCTCTTATCGTGATGTGTGTTTTGTCCTTATTTTTAAGCCCCCGTCCTCGCAGGATGCCTTTTGCCTTTTGGTAGGCCGTCATTGTAAATTTGTTCTTAACTGACTTGCCTGTTAAATAAATGTAATAAAAAAAATAAAAAAACACCTTTAGAGTTGTGGTAGAAGACACAGTTTGCGCAGGTGTCAGGATGTGAGTCCCAAAAACTGTCTCCACAGCAACAGAGAGGGGGGAGTTCTGTCTTCTCCAGAGCTATCCTCTTCTTCTGAGCCCTCAGAACCTTGATGTACCTGCCACAGAACACAGTACAATCTTTATTGGTCCATTTGCTGTCACAGGGCCCAACTTGTTACACAATTAACATGCACAACATAGGCTGGGACACAGGGCCTTATTTTCTAGGTTCACCAGCACAAACACATGTAGGTCCAGTTTCCTGGAGTCATATTATTCCTGGACTAAAAAGTATTTTCAATGGAGATTATATACGGAACAAAAATATAAAACACAACAAGTGTTGGTCCCATGTTTCATGTGCTGAAATAAAAGATCCCAGAAATGTTCCATACGCACCAAAAGCTTTCTCTCAAATGTGCACAAATTTGTTTACATCCCTATGGTGTGACGTATCAAGAAGCTGATTGAACTGCATGATCATTACACAGGTGCACCTTTTGTTTGGGACAATAGAAGGCCACTAAAATGTTCAGCTGTGTTACAACATAATGCCACAGATGGCTCAAGTTTTGAGGGAGCATGCAATTGGCAGGCTGGCTGCAGGAATGCCCACTAGAGCTGTTGCCAGAGAATTTAATGTTCATTTCTATACCATAAGCTGCCTCCAACTTTGTTTTAGAGAATTTGTCAGTACATCCAACTGGCCTCACAACCGCAGACCACGTGTAACCACGCAAGCCTAGGACCTCCACATCTGACTTATTCACCTGCGGGATCATCTGAGACCAGCCACCCGGACAGCTGATGAAATTGGCTGTGTGTAAATATGGTCACTAATAAAGGTTATTTGGTAGCCATCTTGGAAGGGCCTGGTTGTATATTCATAAACACTAGAACCCTATAATGTAGTTCTAACGGGCCTTTATCACCTGTCTCTCTCAGTTCCTCCTGGTCTTCTTGGGGCCAGAGCAATTGAGTAGCTCTATAGTCAGTACCAAACCGAAAACTATGACCTGCAGGATAAGGCTCTGTAACTAGCCTCTCACACACCTGCAGCACACACAGGTATGTAAGATTGATTATCAGCGGTCACAATAGATGCGTTTTAGCATTAAAGCAGTCTTTTTCATACAAGTCAGATGACTCCTGGGCAACAGCACCCAAAGACTCATTTGCAGAAGAGTTAAGCACCTCTTGTTGTGCATTATGTAAGATTCAATCTTTAGGGTAATTTAGTTGGAGTTACAAAGAAAACTATATAGACTGATAAACAAACACAAATCGCTATAGCTTGACTAAAGTAATGTTAGAATAAGCACGTGCCTCACAGGACTGTATGTGGTTTGGGGAAATGGGAGTGTTAGGAAATTGGAGAAGTGTTAAAAAGAGAACACTTGTGGTGACCGACCGGATTGTTGTCAAAGGTGACAGCCTTGCTCCCGTGACCTTCGTGAGGATCAAAGTTCTGAAGAGGGGAGTCATGTTGCCCAATCAAAGGAATATCTTCCTCCTCCTGTTCTTCTTCTTCTTCATGATCCTCCTCTGCTCTTGTCACCTGAGATACAGGTTTTTGTTTTGAGTTAGAAAGCAAAATAGTTATTTGTACTCACATTTCCAGAAAAATCTTGTAGTAAATACAGTATTCCTATAATTGGGAGGTAAGAATTATAAAGTTATATCCATTGAAAAATAATGAGAAATTCATAGAGGTACAAAACATTTACTCGAATTCTATGGTTATCTGACATTTTTGTCAAAACTGACTTTGGCCAGTTAGAAAGGAGCAGTGTAAACGCACGTCTCTGGTTGGAGACACTTTCCATATTCCCCCGGGAGCTATGACATCACTTCCCCATCTCGGAACATTTGACAGGCTACCAGTCTGTGTCTGACCTGCCTCATGACTTTGCTGAGCTGAAAAACCAGAACCAGCCCGTATGAATATCTATTTTATCTATAGAGCTAATGACAGCACTAATGGTAATGTCACTGAATTAGTATGTTCAGCCAGCTTGGCTGCAACATCTGTGTAAATAATCCATCTGCATCACTGAGGATAAAAAGGGTAAGTCGCCTAGGTCTATAAGGTGCAGAGATCAATGATGGGTATAGATGCACATTAGATATAGATGCAAAAAAGTTACATTGAGTCATGGAGGGAACAGAGGGCTAAATACACATAGTAATGATGATGAGATGAAAACCAGGTGTGCAGGAAAACAAGACAAAACAAATGGAAAATGAAAAGTGGATCGGCGATGGCTAGAAGCCCGGTGACGTCGACCCCCGAACGCCGCCCGAACAAGGAAAGGAACCGACTTCCACGGAAGTTGTGACAGATAGTATAAGCTACACTTTGACACTGTGGCCAACAGGAGGGCCTCTAAAATGTTCGGTCAGCAACCACACCATTGGCCAAGCCCCCGCCACGCCCACCACCTAAGCCACACTTTGATCCAGAAAAACCCCTGGAGGCGACTAAGCACACACCTCTTTGGATCCCCCATGTTGAGGGTCATCGTGCCAGCGGTAATGTTGCCTACCCTCACCACCAGGGGACGGCCCATCAGGAAGTCCAAGATCTAGTTGCAGAGGAAGGTGTTCAGTCCCAGTGACCCAAGCTTGGTGACGAGATTGAAGGGGACTGTCGTAGCGTTTGCTGTCATTAAACGTGAAGACTTATATTATCAAATAAATTCTCTATGTGTAATTATTCCTTCCGTGATTAATCTAAACATGTAACTTTAATTAACTAGGAAGTAGGGGCACCACGGGAGAATGTTTATAGTCTCTATTTTATTGAATTAACTCTACAGATATGTTCATATCTTATCAATTACGGTCTTCTATTAATGAATTATTACCTCATCAGTCATATTTTGAATGTCGCAATCCCTTGGATATCGGCACGAACCCTGGCATAGATCATGAATCGGCGATATACAAATTGGCTTAATTATTTACTAACTAAATCAATCACAGAATTACATACATTTGAAAGACTTATCTTCCTCTATCTTTTCTTACAACAAAACCAAGAAACGCACCATTTTCGCATATGTTGATGTTGGGTGTGGTGCTAGAGCTGATGAATGAGTTGAAAAATTGTGAAGTTTCCCTTTAAGTTAAAATGTAATCGTTTTTAACTTCTGGCTTCCCGCAGACTGTTTTTGTGATACTCATTACAATAGGAATAAACGCTAGTGTTTGTAAATACCCCTGCGTTACTAAAAGCAACTATGGCAATACAATAATGTCCATTATCCACATAATATAGGCTACTCACCATTTCACATGACTTCTGAAGCTGCCGCCTCATGCGGACTTGTTTGCACCACGCGGCGGCACACTTCGTCCCGAAACCGGCAAAGAGTATCCTCTTTCTCCCGTTGCCTCTCCACCTGTAGCCCCTCAGTTAGCAGGGTACTAATCTGGCCCATATGAGAATAAGTCAAAAGATAAATATGCTCCAGCTACCTACCCATTCCAGTACAATAATTGATGTTGCTAACTACAGCACGTGACTTGCAGTTGAATGATCATTATCGTGGTAGTCTTCTCCACTCTCCGCCCAGGCGCCTGCAGGTGCAACTGCCTGATTCCTCTCGGCCAATACTTTATTTTGACGACCATGTTTGCTTTGAGCATGTATCCCACTAATTGAAACGTTGGTTGTGCCCTTTACTTTAAGATTTTTAGGGGCCATTTTGCTAGCCAGATTGCTAACATTTGCATGCAACGTTAGCTAGTTACTTCTTCAACCAACCTAATAGCTACGATTCACTAACTACAACATGTTGTTGAAATGAGTATTACTTGTCCCTAAATAAAGGTGGAATAAAAAGGGATATAAATCGTTTACGAATATTACGTCTGTGAACCAAACCATAACTGAAATATCCATGCATAGAAGTTTGTTTGGCTTCTCAACTGCCGCAGTAGACTCATGTTGTTGGATGACATATAACAGTGCGACCATTTTTGCTCCACCTACTTAATTTATTCTTCTTAGATTAGGTTTAACGACAGTTGGCATTAAATATGTTGCATTACCGCCACCAACTGCACTAGAGTATAAATCCATTATACTTTCTGACACGAAAGGAAAAAGGTAAAAAATTACCCTGCCATCTAAGGCTACACTCATTAAAAACCCACCACCCTATTCCACTATTTTAACCCCATCAGGTCCTACACCCGGCGAACGGCCTGAGAGGATGGGACACTACCACTCAACACTCCCTGTAAACTCTTCTGCAATAAAATCTCGTAGTCTCAAGTACTTCTCTGCAGCTGCCACCACAACACCTATTTTCTGTAACTTACATTCCATTCCTGCGGTACAGTTGATAACCATGGCAATGAACACTAAAAAACCAACATCACTGAAGCACAATTCATTTGTAGTCCTATCACTCTGAACTGGCAAAAGTATGCTACTCACCGGGAGCCTCTTAGGATCCCTACCCCTTGACCTCTCTTTTTCTACTTTCTTCACTGCTTCAGCAAACGACACATTCTGTACAACTCCTAAATCTGGCAACCTCAACCTGCCTCTGTCTCACCGGTTGCTTCTGATCTCCAGCACCATGGGAACCCCTACAATGAACACATACCGCTTCTTTCACCGATACTACACATTCCTTTGTCTCATGACCTTCTGTACACTTCTCACATAGGAACCTCCCTCCTACACACTGCTGCCACATGCCCATAAGCTTGGTACCTGAAACACCTACTTGAGTGATTTTGGTTCCCGCTAGAGAATCTGTGAATGCAATCTGAATGGTCGTACCAGATGCCAGTCAATGTGGTTTGAGTTAACCAGGTGTCACGTTCCTGACCTGTTTTCTGTTAGTTTTTGTATGTGTTAGTTGGTCAGGACGTGAGTTTGGGTGGGCAGTCTATGTTTTCTGTTTCTATGTTGGTTTTGGGTACCTGATATGGTTCTCAATTAGAGGCAGGTGGTTTTCATCTCCTCTGATTGAGAATCATATTAAGGTAGGTGTTTTCACTTTGTTTGTCGTGGGTGGTTGTCTCCTGTGTCTGTGTTTGTTTGCACCATACGGGACTGTTTCGTTCGTTTCTCTGTTTTGTGTAGTCATTTTCCTGTTCGTGAGTTCTTCGTGTTATGTAAGTTCTTATGTTCAGGTTCGTCTACTCCGTTTGTTGTTTTGTTTAGTTTCAAGTGAAGTTCGTGTTTTCGTCTTTACTTAAAATAAATCATGTCATATCAAGACGCTGCATTTTGGTTTAATCCCTGCTCCTCCTCTTCGGATGAAGAGGAAGAGGAACGCCGTTACAGAACCACCCACCAAACCAGAACCAAGCAGCGTGAATTCGAGCAGTGGCCTGCTACACAGGATTATTGGAGTTGGGAGGAAATATTGGACGGAAAAGGTCCATGGGCACAGCCGGGAGAATATCGCCGTCCCAAAGCTGAGCTGGAGGCAGCGAAAGCAGAGAGGCGGCGATATGAGGAGGCAGCAAGGAGACGTGGCTGGAAGCCGGAGAATCAAGCTCAAGACCGAAGATATGAAGGTACGCGGCTAGCAAGGAAGCCCGAGAAGAAACCCCAAAAATTTATTGGGGGAGGGCTAAGAGGTAGTGGGCCAAGGGCAGGTAGGAGACCTGCGCCCACTTCCCAGGCTAACCGTGGAGAGCGTGAGTACGGGCAGACACCGTGTTACGCAGTAGAGCACACGGTGTCTCCTGTACGTGTGCATAGCCCGGTGCGGGTTATTCCACCTCCCCGCACTGGTAGGGCTAGATTGAGCATTGAGCCATGTGCCATGAAGCCGGCTCTACATATCTGGCCACCAGTGCGTCTCCTCGGGCCGGCTTACATGGCACCAGCCTTACGCATGGTGTCCCCGGTTCGCCTACATAGCCCGGTGCGGGTTATTCCACCTCCCCGCACTGGTCGGGCGACGGGGAGCATTCAACCAGGTATGGTTGGGCAGGCTCAATGCTCAAGGGAGCCAGTACGCCTACACGGTCCGGTATTTCCGGCGCCACCTTCCCGCCCCAGCCTAGTACCACCAGTGCGTACACCACGCACCAGGCTTCCAGTGCGTTTCCAGAGCCCTGTTCCTCCTCCACGCACTCTCCCTATGGTGCGTGTCTCCAGCCCAGTGCCTCCAGTTCCGGCACCACGCACTAAGCCACCTGTGCGTCTCCAGAGCCCTGTACGCACTGTTCCTTCTCCCCGCACTCGCCCTGAGGTGCGTGCCCTTAACCCGGTACCACCAGTGCCGGTACCACGCACCAGGCCTATAGTGCGCTTCGAGAGGTCAGTGTGCCCTGTCTCTGCTCCCCGCACTAGCCTGAAGGTGCGTGTCCTTAGCCCGGTGCCTCCAGTTCCGGCACCACGCACCAGGCCTACAGTGCGCCTCATCCGGCCAGAGCCATCCGTCTCCCCAGCGCCATCTGAGCCATCCGTCTCCCCAGCGCCATCTGAGCCATCCGTCTCCCCAGCGCCATCTGAGCCATCCGTCTCCCCAGCGCCGTCTGAGCCATCCGTCTGTCCCGAGCCATTAGAGCCGCCCGTCTGTCCCGAGCCGTCAGAGCCGTTAGTCAGTCAGGAGCCGCTAGAGCCATTCGTTCGTCAGTCAGGATCTGCCAGAGCCGCCAACCAGACAGGATCTGCCAGAGCCGCCAACCAGACAGGATCTGCCAGAGCCGCCAACCAGACAGGATCTGCCAGAGCCGCCAACCAGCCATGAGCGTCCAGAGCCGTCAGCCAGCCACGAGCGTCCAGAGCCGTCAGCCAGCCACGAGCGTCCAGAGCCGTCAGCCAGCCACGAGCGTCCAGAGCCGTCAGCCAGCCACGAGCGTCCAGAGCCGTCAGCCAGCCACGAGCGTCCAGAGCCGTCAGCCAGCCACGAGCGTCCAGAGCCGTCAGCCAGCCACGAGCGTCCAGAGCCGTCAGCCAGCCACGAGCGTCCAGAGCCGTCAGCCAGCCCAGAGCTGCCAGTAATCCAGAACTGCCCCTCAGTCCAGAGCTGTCTCTCTGTCCGGAGCTGCCCTTCAGTCCGGAGTTGCCCCTCTATCCTGAGCTACCTCTCTATCCTGACCTACCTCTTTGTTTTGAGCTATCTCTCTATCCCGGTGCTGTCCCTTGTCCCGGTGCTGCCCCTTGTCTCGATGTTACCCAAAAAATTAAGTGGGTGGAATAGGAGGGTGGTCAGTCGTAGGGGGAAACGTAAGCTGGGATTGACTATGGTGGGGTGGGGACCTCGCCCAGAGCCTGAGCCACCACCGTGGTCAGATGCCCACCCAGACCCTCCCCTAAACTTTGTGCTGGTGCGCCCGGAGTTCGCACCTTAAGGGGGGGGGTTATGTCACGTTCCTGACCTGTTTTCTGTTAGTTTTTGTATGTGTTAGTTGGTCAGGATGTGAGTTTGGGTGGGCAGTCTATGTTTTCTGTTTCTATGTTGGTTTTGGGTACCTGATATGGTTCTCAATTAGAGGCAGGTGGTTTTCATCTCCTCTGATTGAGAATCATATTAAGGTAGGTGTTTTCACTTTGTTTGTCGTGGGTGGTTGTCTCCCGTGTCTGTGTTTGTTTGCACCATACGGGACTGTTTCGTTCGTTCGTTGTTTTGTGTAGTCATTTTCCTGTTCGTGAGTTCTTCGTGTTATGTAAGTTCTTATGTTCAGGTTCGTCTACTCCGTTTGTTGTTTTGTTTAGTTTCAAGTGAAGTTCGTGTTTTCGTCTTTACTTAAAATAAATCATGTCATATCAAGACGCTGCATTTTGGTTTAATCCCTGCTCCTCCTCTTCGGATGAAGAGGAAGAGGAACGCCGTTACACCAGGCCCATTCTAGCCCATTCAAAATGTCCTCTCGGCTCAGAAGCACAGAGTAAACATTAGGCATAGAAGTGAGTTGATTAAAAATATATTTTGGCTGTTAGAATTCAATAAACAGATAATCAACCTGCCTCTGGGCAATTATTTGATACATGGTAAAAAAGCAGCAATAAGTGGTGGACAGTATACTTTCTGTACCCAATAAGGCCAGGCTTTTCTTTAGGTTGTGGACCTGACCGCATTGACAACACTTGGACACATATAAAGACACACAAATTCCCAGTCCTGGTGTTCACCTCTGCACCTGTGGTCCACTGATTGAGTCCCCCTTCTGCTGTTTTCACTGTCTAAATTGGTCTACTACTGGGGTGTGATAATTCCCAGGCTTTTGTTGGAAGTGTCCTCCTGTCGCAGCTGGCTATGTGCGTGAGGATAAGAACCAAATAGACCAGAGATCGTTCCACTTCATGATATAAGTATCAAACTTAGTATACTAATACTGGATACCTTATGGAAGTCTGGGAAGCATGTCAGTCAACCAGAGCAGCCATTGGATTTCCTCTTAGAAAAAAATAGGGTAAAATCAATGACCTAGTAATGTTATATACCCACTAAATAAACCCCACAGATAATATAGACAATAAATAATAATAGGCGTCATATTGAGGTCCTTTTAACCATAGTGTCACGGATCCCTCTGGAACTTTCATTGCGCACACCTGGCCCCTATTCCCACAAATTGTATTTGTATATATGTGCCCTTTGTTCACCATGGTTCTGTCGATCATTGTTACAATGTCCGTTGGTGTGTGTGTGTGAGTACCTGTGCTGTGTGTTTTGGGCTTTCGTGCCCTTATGGATTGCGCAGATTGATTACGGGTCTCGTCCCGTGTGTTCATTATTGTGCGCGTGTGTATTTATTCGAGCTACTCCTCACTCTTTTATTTGGGTTTCAACCCTGTGTTTTGTGTATGTGTGTGTTTGGTCTTTGTCCCCGTGCCTTTACATGGCACGCCGTAATTTGGGCTGAATAAAAAACCCTATTACGCATTCCTGCGCCTGTCTCCTGAGTCATATATAACCAACGTGACACATAGTCCAGCGGCTACAGGAAAAAATTGCTGATAGCACCACCAAATTTCACACACAGCTGGGGCATGTCTAAATAAGTATTTTTGGCTATAGTACAATCACAGATTGTGTCCATTACCCGCCTGGTCGACCATTTCCAATATGGCCACCAACCAACTGCATGGGGCCATATTGGACAAGATTAATTTGGCCATATCTCCATAAATAATTGATATTTACAGCCCAATTATGGCTTAAAATGTTTGAAAGGGTCTGGAAAAAGACAATAAAATGCCACAAAATGCCATATATACAGTGCATTCGGGAAAATATTCACTCCCCTTGACTTTTTCCACATTTTGATACGTTGCAGCCTTATTCTGAAATGGATTAAATAAAATGATTTCCTCATCAATCTACAGACAATACGCCATAATGAGAAAGGGAAAACAGTTTTTTAGAAGTGTTTGCAAATGTAATTTAAAAAAAACCTGATACCTTATTTACATAAGTATTTAGACCCTTTGCTATGAGACTCGGAATTGAGCTCAGGTGCAGCCTGTTTCCATTGATTATCCTTGAGATGCTTCTACAACTTGATTGGAGTCCACCTGTGGTAATGTAAGGGGTGCGTACTGGTGGCAGGGAAGTCAGGCGCAGGAGAGCAAAAACTGGGTTTACAACGGAGCAGTTTAATACAGAAAACCACCGGCATCCAGAACAAACAATAAATGGTTACAAAACCCGTCGCACACCAGAATAACATGCACTTACAATAAATAATTCCGGACAAGGACATGGGAGGAACAGAGGGTTAAATACACAACATGTAATGAGGGAATTGAAACCAGGTGTGTGGGAAGACAAGACAAAACAAATGAGAAATGAAAAGTGGATCGATGATGGCTAGAAGACCGGCAACGCCGATCGCCGAATGCCGCCCGAACAAGGAGAGGAACCGACTTCGGTGGAAGTCGTGACAGGCAAATTCAATTGATGGGACAGGATTTGGAAAGGCACACACCTGTCTATATAAGGTCCCACAGTTGACAGTGCATGTCAGAGCAAAAACAAAGCCATGAGGTCGAAGTAATTGTCCATAGAGCTCCGAGACAGGATTGTGTCGAGGCACAGATTTGGGGAAGACAATAAAAAACGTCTGCAGCATTGAGGGTCCCCAAGAACACAGTGTCCTCCATCAATCTTAAATGGAAGAAGTTTGGAACCACCAAGTTTCTTCCTAGAGCTGTCCGCCTGGCCAAACTGAGCTATCTGGGGAGAAGCGCCTTGGTCAGGGAGGTGACCAAGAACCCGATGGTCACTCTGACAGAGCTCTAGAGTTTCTCTGTGGAGATGGGAGAACATTCCAGAAGGACAACCATTTCTGCAGCACTCCACCAATCAGACCTTTATGGTATAGTTTCCAGACGGAAATCACTCCTCAGTAAAAGGAGTGGCTTGGTCACTTTTACATGACAGCCCGCTTGGAGTTTGCCAAAAAGCACCTAAAGACTATCAGACCATGAGAAACAAGATTCTCTGGTCTGATGAAACCAAGATTGAACTCTTTGGCCTGAATGCCAAGCGTCACATCTGGAAGAAACCCCTCATGCTGTGGGGATGCTTTTCAGCGACAGGGACTGGGAGACTAGTCAGGATCCAGGGAAAGATGAACGGAGCAAATTACAGAGAGATCATTGATGAAAACCTGCTCCAGAGTGCTCAGGACCTCAGATTGTGCTGAAGGTTCACCTTCCAACAGGACACCGACCCTAAACACACAGCCAAGACAGTGCAGAAATGGCTTCGGGACAAGTCTCTGAATGTCCAGAGCCCGGACATGAAGCTGAACGAACATCTCTGGAGAGACCTGAAATAGCTGTACAGCGACTCTCCCCATCCAACCTGACAGAGCTTGAGAGGATCTGCATAGAAGAATGGGAGATATTCCCCAAATACAGGTGTGCCAAGCTTGTAGTGTCATACCCAAGAAGACTCAAGGTTGTAATCGCTGCCAAAGTTGCTTCAACAAAGTACTGAGTAAAGGCTCTGAATATTTATGTAAATGTCATATTTCCATTTTTTTTTGCAAAAATATCTAAAAACCTGTCTGCTTTGTCATTATGGGGTATTGTGTGTAGATTGATGAGGAAAAAAAACAATTTAATACATGTTAGAATAAGGTAGTAACGTAACAAAATGTGGAAAAAGTCAAGAGGTCTGAATTCTCTCTCTCAGGCTGTTATGCAGAATACTAATTAATGAATGAATCATTAATTAAGTGATCTTGCGAGACATTGATTAGTCACTCTGGTGCACTCCTGCAGCACTGCACCCTATTTATACTCAGTTTTCCAAAATGACCACCAACCAGCTCCAAAGGGGCATTTTGGACAGGATTCACATGGCCATATCTCCATAAATAATTGGTATATAGAGCACAATTATGGCTTAAAATGTTTGAGGTGGTCTGGCAACACAATAAAATGGCCCAGTATGCCATACCATATGTCTCCAAAAAATTGACTAAAATGACTGATTCTTGAACATACTTTCATCCTCATTTTCAGTATTTTACATTTAAACACTCTGATCAAATCAAATCAAATTTATTTTATATAGCCCTTCGTACATCAGCTAATATCTCGAAGTGCTGTACAGAAACCCAGCCTAAAACCCCAAACAGCAAGCAATGCAGGTGTAGAAGCACGGTGGCTAGGAAAAACTCCCTAGAAAGGCCAAAACCTAGGAAGAAACCTAGAGAGGAACCAGGCTATGAGGGGTGGCCAGTCCTCTTCTGGCTGTGCCGGGTGGAGATTATAACAGAACATGGCCAAGATGTTCAAAATGTTCATAAGTGACAAGCATGGTCAAATAATAATCAGGAATAAATGTCAGTTGGCTTTTCATAGCCGATCATTAAGAGTTGAAAACAGCAGGTCTGGGACAGGTAGGGGTTCCATAACCGCAGGCAGAACAGTTGAAACTGGAATAGCAGCAAGGCCAGGTGGACTGGGGACAGCAAGGAGTCATCATGCCCGGTAGTCCTGACGTATGGTCCTAGGGCTCAGGTCCTCCGAGAGAGAGAAAGAAAGAGAGAAGGAGAGAATTAGAGAGAGCCAAGATTTTCAAAATGTTCATAAATTACAAGCATGGTCAAATAATAATCAGGAATAAATGTCAGTTGGCTTTTCATAGCCGATCATTAAGAGTTGAAAGCAGCAGGTCTGGGACAGGTAGGGGTTCCATAACCGCAGGCAGAACAGTTGAAACTGGAACAGCAGCAAGGCCAGGTGGACTGGGGACAGCAAGGAGTCATCATGCCCGGTAGTCCTGACGTATGGTCCTAGGGCTCAGGTTCTCCGAGAGAGAGAAAGAAAGAGAGAAGGAGAGAATTAGAGAGAGCATACTTAAATTCACACAGGACACTGGATAAGACAGGAGAAGTACTCCAGATATAACCAACTGACCCTAGCCCCCCGACACATAAACTACTGCAGCATAAATACTGGAGGCTGAGACAGGAGGGGTCAGGAGACACTGTGGCCCCATCCAATGATACCCCCGGACAGGGCCAAACAGGAAGGATATAACCCCACCCACTTTGCCAAAGCACAGCCCCCGCACCACTAGAGGGATATCTTCAACCACCAACTTACAATCCTGAGACAAGGCCGAGTATAGCCCACAAAGATCTCCACCACAGCACAAACCAAGGGGGGGCGCCAACCCATGAAGGTACACTGACCAAATGCTCAGCTATAATTAAAATATCTTTGCATCTGACTGGAGACCTTTTTAGAAGTAATTTAATCACTAAGTGCTTCCAGCTTCATAAATGACCTGAGAAGATAATTCTCAATCAGAGGCATAGCAAAGCAGATACGTTCAGATTGCGATACAAACTTTGTTGGTGTTTGCCGAGACCTTAGGATGGATGGATCAAGCTCCAGTTCAGAGAGTGTGGAGAGGTACAGTTGAAGTCGGAAGTTTACATACACCTTAGCCAAATACATTTAAACTCAGTTTTTCACAATTCCTGACATTTAATCCTAGTAAGAATTCCCTGTCTTAGCTCAGTTAGGATCACCACTTATTTTAAGAATGTGAAATGTCAGAATAATAGTAGAGAATTATTTCTTTCAACTTTTATTTCTTTCATCACATTCCCAGTGGGTCAGAAGTTTACATACACTCAATTAGGGATCGGTAGCATTGCCTTTAAATTGTTCAACCTGGGTCAAACGTTTACGGTAGCCTTCCACAAGCTTCCCACAATAAGATGAGTGAATTTTGGCCCATTCTTCCTGACAGAGCTGGTATAACTGAGTCAGATTTGTAGGTCTCCTTGCTCGCACACACTTTTACAGTTCTGCCCACACATTTTCTAAAGGATTGAGGTTAGGGCATTGTGATGGCCACTCCAATACCTTGACTTTATTGTCCTTAAGCCATTTTGCCACAACTTTGGAAGTATGCTTGGGCTCATTGTCCATTTGGAAGATCCATTTGTGACCAAGCTTTAACTTCCTGTCTTGAGATGTTGCTTCAATATATCCACATAATTTTCCTGCCTCATGATGCCATCTCTTTTGTGAAGTGCACCAGTCCCTCCTGCAGCTAGCACCCCCACAACATGATAATGCCACCCCTGTGCTTCACGGTTGAGTTGGTGTTCTTTGGCTTTCAAGCCTCCCCCTTTTTCTTCCAAACATAACGATGGTCATTATGGCCAAACAGTTCTATTTTTGTTTCATCAGACCAGAGGACATTTCTCCAGAAAGTACGATCTTTGTCCCCATGTGCAGTTGCAAAACGTAGTCTGGCTTTTTTATTACGGTTTTGGAGCAGTGGCTTCTTTCTTGCTGAGCAGCCTTTCAGGTTATGTCGATATAGGACTTGTTTTACTGTGGATATAGATACTTTTGTACCTGTTTCCTCCAGTATCTTCACAAGGTCCTTTGCTGTTGTTCTGGGATTGATTTGCACTTTTTGCACCAAAGTACGTTCATCTCTAGGAGACAGAACACATCTCCTTCTTGAGCGGTATGGTGGCTGCGTGGTCCCATGGTGTTTATACTTTCGTACTATTGTTTATACAGATGAACGTGGTACCTTCAGGCGTTTGGAAATTGCTCGCAAGGATGAACCAGACTTGTGGAGGTCTACAATTTCTTTTCTGAGGTCTTGGCTGATTTCTTTTGATTTTCCCATGATGTCAAGCAAAGAGGCACTGAGTTTGAAGGTAGGCCTTGAAATACATCCACAGCTACCCCTCCAATTGATTCAAATTAGGTCAATTAGTAGATCAGAAGCTTCTAAAGCCATGACATCATTTTCTGGAATTTTCCAAGCTATTTAAAGGCACAGTCAACTTAATGTATGTAAACTTCTGACCCACTGGAATTGTGATACAGTGAATTATTGTCACGTCCTGACCGTAGAGAGCTTTTTATGTCTCTATTTTGGTTTGGTCAGGATGTGATTTGGGTGGGCATTCTATGTTCTTTTTTCTATGATTTGTATTTCTGTGTGTTTGGCCGGGTGTGGTTCTCAATCAGAGGCAGCTGTCTATCGTTGTCTCTGATTGAGAATCATACTTAGGTTGCCTTTTCCCACCTGTATTTGTGGGTAGTTGTCTATGTGTAGTGGCCTGCGAGCACTACGTAGCTTTATGTTCGTTTGTTATTTTCGGCGACATTAAATAAACTAAAATGTACGCTCACAACGCTGCGCTTTGGTCCATTCCTTTTGACGAGCGTGACAATTATAAGTGAAATAATCTGTCTGTAAACAATTGTTGGAAAATTTTGTTGTGTCATGCACAAAGTAGATATCCTAACCTACTTGCCAAAACTATAGTTTGTTAACAAGACATTTGTGGAGTGGTTGAAAAGCGAGTTTTAATGACTCCAACATAAGTGTACGTAAACTTCCAACTTCAACTGTATATGGCGACAACAGGGGACGGGCTATTGCCGAAGACATGGACACGCATTCTGTAGTCCACAATTGTTGCGATACCACAGGAAGCAAAGGAAGTCTCTGTGATCCTCCCTCATCCCGAAGCAGTGGAACATGTGCTTGATATCAGCAGTGATGTCCACAGGTTCTTTCCTGAACCTCATGAGTACCCCAGCAGGCTGTCGTTGAGACCAGGGCCTGTGGGGAGTACATAATTGAGGGAGACTCCTTTGAATGGTGCACTTGAGTTGAACACCACACAGACCTGGTCTGGCTTTTTAGGGTGATAGACTCCAAATGGAGGTACCACCATTCTTGACCTTCCTGGTGGAGCTACCTCTGCATGGTCGTTGATGAGCATTTTCTGCATGAACTCTAGGAAGTGGTCCTTCATCTGAGCCTGCTTTGCTAGAGTACGACGGAGTGAGGTGAGACGACTGTAAGCGTACTCCATATTGTTTGGCAGCCATCATCTGGGTTTCTGAAAGGGCAAGGGCGCGACGCAGCTGTTGGAGGGGTCTTGGCAGACCTCGTTGTCCGTGATCTGAAGGAATCTCGTGTCGTCTCGAAGGTGCAAGTTTTTGATCGCTAGTGGTGCGACAGAAGATTGGCTGACCCAGATTCTCTCCGGTAAGTGTCAGTGAGTTGTCTTGAAGGTTTGGCTCGTCAAGGATCTTCTGCGGTGCTACGTAACTGAGCTTCTCTTTCACCCTAACCTGACTGTTGCATGGTCTGAAGTAGGTTGGATGACCATTTTCCAAGATGGATGTCTTGAACGAACTCACCTGAGATGGTTTGTGGGCACCTCTGAGACACACGTCCCCAACAACAACCCAACCTAGGTCTAGCTTCTGGGCAAATGGAGCATCGTCTGGACCGTTGATTTGGTTCCTGACTTTATGTACTCTCAAGACATCTCTGCCTAAGAGAAGTATGTCTGCGTCGGAATCCAGAGGTGGGATCTCGTCTGCGATGCGTCTCAGGTGACTGTGGTGGCGAACTGCGTTTGGAGTGGGAATTTCTGAGTGGTTGTTAGGGACTTGGTTACATTCGATGAGTGTGGGACTGCGGAGACTCATCTTCTCGTCGACTGACTCCACAACGTAACCATGGGCCCTCCTGCCAGCTGTCTCTGTGAGTACCACGCACATCTTGAGTGTGTATGGTGATGAACTACCTTTGACCTTGAAGATGTTGAAGAACTCTGATCTTGCTAGAGACCGATTGCTTTGTTCATCCAGTTTAGCGTGCATCCTATTTGATTCTTCACAGCATCCTTCTGGAACACATTTACGAGGCATATCTTGGAGCATGCTCTCGTGCTCATTCCTTCTCCACATACCACGGTGCACTTAGATGTGACCTCCTGATTGGCTGGTTCCTCTTCCTCCCCGCTATGCTCTGAAGAGGAAGGGGATGAGCTTAACTTCCATGGAGCTGGACCAGGATGGAGTGCTGAGAGGTGCCGGCCGCTTTCACATTCGTTGCATTTCACCGTTACCTTACAGTTCTTGGCGAGATGATTTGTGGAAGAGCAGCACTGAAAACACACATAGTTCTCTTTGAGGAACTGTTTGCGGTCTTCCAGGGACTTCTCTCTGAAACCTCCACACTTCTTTAACGAATGAGGCTTGGTGACTGTACGTAATCTACTTTTGCAGATTTAACGGCTGGTTTCTTCTGATTCCCCGTGTTCTCTGTTGAAGATACTTGTATTTTGTGGACAGATATTGTCTTCCCATGTCTGTCTTGCTCGTCTCATCTGACAGGTGCCGCATGGGAGGAGAAGAGGTTGAAGCTGGGGTCTGCCCTGACTTTGGCTTCTCAACGGATGAAGTTGGCAAACACCCAGAATGGAAGGTGACGTTGTTTTCTAGCTTGAATTTTGACCAATATGATGTCCATGTTTCCTGCAGGCCATATGGGAGCTTCTCTACGATAGGGCTCACCCCTCTGGATGTCTCCATGTACGATAGGCCAGGTAGGTAGCCATCTTGCTTTGCAGCTTTGAGGTCCAATAGTAGATCTCCAAGGTCACAGAGTCTCTGGGGTTCTTTATTTGTCACCTTGGGGAAGTTCTCCAACTTGGCAAAGAGTGCCCTTTCAATTGCTTCGGGTGAGCTGTAGCTTTCCTCAAGTCTCTCAACAGGGCTGTAGTGGAGCGGGTCGAGAGTTTCAAGTTCCTTGGTGTACACATCTCCAACAAACTATCATGGTCCAAACACACCAAGACAGTTGTGAAGAGGGCACAACAACACCTTTTCCCCCTCAGGAGACTGAAAAGATTTGGCATGGGTCCTCAGATCCTCAAAAAGTTCTACAGCTGCAACATCGAGAGCATCCTGACTGGTTGCATCACCGCCTGGTATGGCAACTGCTCGGCATCTGACTGTAAGGCGCTACAGAGGGTAGTGAGTACGGCCTGGTACATCACTGGGGCCAAGCTTCCTGCCATCAAGGACCTGTATACTAGGTGGTGTCAGAGGAAGGCGCAAAAAATTGTCAAAGACCCCAGTCAACCAAGTCATAGACTGTTCTCTCTGCTACCACACGGCAAGCGGTACCAGAGCCCCAAGTCTAGTTCAAAAAGGATCCTTAAAAGCTACTACCCCCAAGCCATGAGACTGCTGAACAATTAGTCAAATGGCCACCCAGACTATTTACATTGACCCCCCCCTCCCCCTCCCCCCACCCCTTTTGTTTTTACACTGCTGCTGCTCACTGTTTATTATCTATGCATAGGCATAGTCTCTTTGCCACTACCTACATTTAGAAATTACCTTCGTACCCCCGCATACTGACTCGGTACCGATACCGGTACCCCCTGTATATAGCCTCGTTATTTTATTGTGTTAATTCTTCTTTTATTTTTTACTTTAGTTTATTTAGTAAATATTTTCTTAACTCTATTTCTTGAATTGCATTGTTGGTTAAGGGCTTGTAAGTAAGCATTTCATGGTAAGGTCTACACCTGTAGTTTTTTGCAGTTCAGGTCATAACCATAGGGCTGTGATGCTTTGCTCTGCACTACAGTTCCCCATTTCAGCTGTTGTCACTCTCTCTACACTGGTCGGCTACAAATGCATGTTTGTCAAACTCTTCTCCAGTAGCTGAATCAAGCTAGTATGGCTTGTAATACTTTTGCAGATAAATTGCTAATTTACATCTATGGAAATAGGCTGTTTGATTTAGACCCACTGAAAAGTCCAAGTAGAGCGTGGAGAAATTGTGTAATGTCTCCACTCTCCAATTTATTCATTCATGTATATGTTGGGATAGGCAGATGAATTGCTTTCTTTCTTCTCCACGCCTCAACCACACAGCCATAGTCATCACTGAACAGGCATGCTTTTGTCCTCTTGGTGAAACTGTGAATCAGCAAACAGATTCTCTCTGTGTGTGTTTGAGAACAGAATGATGAGCATTAGACAAAAAGGAACAAGTTACATAAAGCTTGTACTGTACTGTGTTGAAAGTGTGTCCCCTCTGTTTTATTGCAGGGCACAAACATTCCCTGTGAACAGAGATGAAGAGATGGCATTGATGTCGACCACGATGACTGTCTGAAGAAACCCAAATGCATGCTCGCCTCGAGTCGCCTGAACATACAAACCAACAATATTGAGGACAAAGTGTGTGAAACATTCAAACTTTCCCTAAAGTTTAACTTTAAGTGAAACAAATTTAGAAATGACAACAAATATTTCTTCCTCGTACCTTTATTGAACATCTCTACTGATATGTACAATGCATCCTTTGATTTTCTTAACAATTCTATGAATCTAGACAAAGGAAAACAAATATTGAATGATTATTCAACTATGATACCAAGTACACAGACAATTAGTAGTTCAATTACAAACATCCACTCCATACAAAATTTACTAACAAGAAACTGGTACCTTAAAAGAGAGGTTTTATACATTGTACAGTTTAGGTCTTAAGAATGGGACATAATGAAATGTAACAAACAAATTGGCTAACGTGTCAGAACTTAAAAACTCAACTGACCCATACAGTTGTGGAGGATGACAGTGTATTTACAAACTCATTGTGGAGATAATATTAAAGTGCTGTGTTGGGTTCTTTGACAAACATTACTGCACTATCACGTCATAAAAACATATTTACATACATACAGTCACCATGTGAACATACAGAAATATACACATCTCTCTGCAGCTCCAAGGCATGGACCACAGGGGCCACAGTGTGTGGAAGCTTTTTTTCCTGGCCCAGCTTCAACACACCAGGGTCATATTCATTAGGGCACTGAAAATAAACTGTTTTAAATCATTTTGCAACGAAAAAAGAAATTTAATGTCCAGTTTGTTCCCTTTGGTGCCAAAAGGATACGATCCTGTTTCAATTAATCATGGTCTTAAATCTAGGCCAGATGTGTTAGTGCTGGGCTGAAACAAAAGCTTGCACACACTGCATCTCTCCGGGACTTGCATATAGACAATCAGGGCTGAGTGGTGCTGTTGCTCTCCAGTATGGGGGTGGGCTCTTCCAACTGAGGGGCAGGCAGTATGCCCACTGGGGTGCGGAACATGCGCCTGGAGCTTCGAGTGCGGGGTGGGGAGGGGGTGGAGGTTTTGCTCTGCACCTTGTTGTTGTGATGTGAAGGGGGGGAGCTGACTGGGGTGCGAGGGTACCTGCGAGAAGAGCGGGCAGGGGGGTCAGGGGAGTGTGAGGAGGGGGGCAGGGAGCTGCTGTAGCTGGGAGGGCTTCTAGGTGGTACAGAGGGGAGGCCCAGGCCTATGTTGCCGGGTGAGTCATGGTCTTCCTGAGGGGAATCCTACAAAGAGGGAAACCAAGTCAATACTCACACATACACACACACACACACACACACACACACACACACACACACACACACACACACACACACACACACACACACACACACACACACACACACACACACACACACACACACACACACACACACACACACACACACACACACACACGTAGCATCACAGGGGGTAATGCAGGATATGAATGGGTCAAACTCATTAGCATAATGCTCTCTAAACAGGTCCAAACAATACCAAAGGTGTAGTGGCTGTATTATATTCTTAATTGAGATATTGTAGTCATCCTAACAGCTGAATGAGAGTTGAGAAATAAAAATGTACAAACCCCCACAGTATCTCTCTGCATTTTATCGATTTAATAAATGAACATTTATTCAGACAAGGGTTTATTTAGTTATGTTTTGAGTCAGATACTGATGGTGACAGCTTTGCATCTTTTTTGTTACTTAGAGAGTTACCTTTTTGAGGATGTAGAGTGCCACGGGATTCTTGCATTCATGTTCAGTCATAAGTTTTGGTAAAACTCGAACTGAACGGGATGAAAAAGACATTGGATGAACACCTTTGGTGCAGCACACATTTTTAAATTTTATTATTATGAATATATTGGAAATATAAATAAAAGTTATTATTAGTTTTCTTACCTGCATGATTGATTTGGGAATAATCAGGGTGTTCTATTAAATGCCTTGGCAGCCCTGCCAAACCTCTGGGCTTCATTTGCCGTTTCTGACGTTCTCTGCATAATAAACATACAATATATGTGAGATTAAACTGTGTGCTAAAATGATACAGTATACAACTGTTAAACCCTTTACATGCTGACCAGACCGGACACGTCGCGTGCGCGAGCGTCGCAAAATAAATTTTGAAATCCATGTTATTCAATTATTGCACCCACACTGCCTGCGCGCGCCAACGAGCGTCTGCGACACCAAGGGCTAAAATAGATGTCGTTCCTATTTTTGACGCAGATCGCGCTGCAAGTCCTGCCTCTCCCATCTCCTCATTGGTTTGCCATCTCCTCATTGGTTTATAGAAGCAGGTACCCACGTGCCATCTCCTCATTGGTTTATAGAAGCAGGTAACCACGTGCCATCTCCTCATTGGTTTATAGAAGCAGGTACCCACGTGCCATCTCCTCATTGGTTATACCCACATGGGTGATTGAAAGACGAACTGTTTTGCCGGTAGTCGTGGTAATACAATGAAAGTTTAGATGCGATCACCATATAATTTAAACGATGAAAAAGCCTGGAAGGAGGAGAGATGACTAGAAACGATTCGGTTGGCCGTTTTATGTGTGGATTAATTGTCGGAGTAGAGATCCTTGTATAAGCTAACATATGGAATTGTTTTAAGATGGTCATACCAAGGATCATTTAGCTCTTTCATTTTTGTATTTATTTTAAGAGCCCTTAATGTATCAAAAAAATATATACAAAAATTATTTGATTTTATTAGGCATTACTGCTATTAGCCAATAGAAAACACATTGAATAACAGATTCAGTACATGGAACAACAGATAGTCCCCCCCAAAAAAATCGAAAGGAACTTTGTTTTGTAGTGTCTGTCGTATATCTGAGAGATATAAGAAAGATCAGGATTTTTTTAAACATGTATTTATTCCCTTATTTTAGGCACTAAACTATCTCCATATATACTTCCATAAGTTTTTTAAACTGGTACCGGGGACCTTCAAATGAGTCTTTTGAGGCTTGTGGGCCTGAAAGAAATTGACTATCAATATGCTTCTGCCTTTTTACCACTCTTCTCACTGTATTCCCCCGACCATAGGACCGTGAGAATGCTATTCATTGACTACAGCTCAGCGTTCAACACCATAGTACCCTCAAAGCTCATCAATAAGCTAAGGATCCTGGGACTAAACACCTCCCTCTGCAACTGGATCTTGGACTTCCTGACGGGCCGTCCGCAGGTGGTGAGGGTAGGTAGCAACACATATGCCACGCTGATCCTCAACACTGGAGCTCCCCAGGGGTGCGTGCTCATTCCCCTCCACGACTCCAACACCATCATTAAGTTTGCAGACGAGGCCTCCCGGGTGGCGCAGTGGTCTAGTGCACTGCATCGCAGCGCTAGCTGTGCCACCAGAGATTCTGGGTTCGCGCCCAGGTTCTGTCGCAGCCGGCCGCGACCGGGAGGTCCGTGGGGTGACGCACAATTGGCCTAGCGTCGTCCGGGTTAGGGAGGGTTTGACCGGTAGGGATATCCTTGTCCCATCGCGCACCAGCGACTCCTGTGGCGGGCCGGGCGCAGTGCACGCTAACCAAGGTCGCCAGGTGCACGGTGTTGGTGCGGCTGGCTTCCGGGTTGGATGCGCGCTGTTAAGAAGCAGTGCGGCTAGGTTTGGTTGTGTTTCGGAGGACCAATGGCGTTCGACCTTTGTCTCTCCCGAGCCCGTACGGGAGTTGCAGCGATAATACAAGATAGTAATTACTAACAATTGGATACCACGAAATTGGGGAGAAAAAGGGGGTATTTTATTTTTTTTAAGTAAAAAAAAAAGTTTAAAAAAAGTTTGCAGACGAAACAACAGTGGTAAGCCTGATCACGGACAACGACGAGACAGCCTATAGGGAGGAGGTCAGAGACCGGGCCGGGTGGTGCCAGAATAACAACCTATCCCTCAACGTAACCAAGACTAAGGAGATGATTGTGGACTACAGGAAAAGGAGGACCGAGCACGCACCCATTCTCATCGACGGGGCTGTAGTGGAGCAAGTTGAGAGCCTAGAGTTCCTTTGTGTCCACATCAACAACAAACTATCATGGTCCAAACACACCAAGACAGTCGTGAAGAGGGCACGACAAAGGCTATTCCCCCACAGGAAACTTAAAAGATTTGGCATGGGTCCTGAGATCTTCAAAGGGTTCTACAGCTGCAACATCGAGAGCATCCTGACTGGTTGCATCACTGCCTGGTACGGCAATTGCTCGGCCTCTGACTGCAAGGCACTACAGAGGGTAATGCGTACGGCCCAGTACATCACTGGGGCTAAGCTGCCAGCCATCCAGGACCTCTACACCAGGCGGTGTCAGAGGAAGGCCCTAAGAATTGTCAAAGACACCTCAGTCATAGACTGTTCTCTCTACTACCGCATGGCAAGCGGTACCGGAGTGCCAAGTCTAGGACAAAAAGGCTTCTCAACAGTTTTTACCCCCAAGCCATAAGACTCCTGAACAGGTAATCAAATGGCTACCCGGACTATTTGCATTGTGTGCCCCCCCCCAACCCCCCCAACCCCTCTTTTTACGCTGTTGCTACTCTCTGTTTATCATATATGCATAGTCACTTTAACTATACATTCCAGTTGAAGCTCGCATCCGCTACAAGACCATGGTGCTTGCCTACGGAGCTGTGAGGGGAACGGCACCTCAGTACCTTCAGGCTCTGATCAGGCCCTACACCCAAACAAGGGCACTGCGTTCATCCACCTCTGGCCTGCTCGCCTCCCTACCACTGAGGAAGTACAGTTCCCGCTCAGCCCAGTCAAAACTGTTCGCTGCTCTGGCACCCCAATGGTGGAACAAACTCCCTCACGACGCCAGGACAGCGGAGTCAATCACCACCTTCCGGAGACACCTGAAACCCCACCTCTTCAAGGAATACCTAGGATAGGATAAAGTAATCCTTCTGACCCCCCCCCCCCCCCTTAAAAGATTTAGATGCACTATTGTAAAGTGGTTGTTCCACTGGATGTCATAAGGTGAATGCACCAATTTGTAAGTCGCTCTGGATAAGAGCGTCTGCTAAATGACTTAAATGTAAATGTAAATGTACATACTACCTCAATTGGGCCAACCAACCAGTGCTCCCACACATTGGCTAACCGGGATATCTGCATTGTGTCCCACCCACCACCCGAAAAGAAACCTCTTTTACGCTACTGCTACTCTCTGTTCATCATATATGCATAGTCACTTTAACCATATCTACGTGTACATGCTACCTCAATCAGCCTGACTAACCGGTGTCTGTATTTAGCCTCGCTACTTTTATAGCCTCGCTACTGTATATAGCCTGTCTTTTTACTGTTGTTTTATTTCTTTACCTACCTATTCTTCACCTAATACCTTTTATGCACTATTGGTTAGAGCCTGTAAGTAAGCATTTCACTGTAAGGTCTACTACACCTGTTGTATTCGGCACACGTGACAAATAAACTTTGATTTGATTTGATGTACAGACAGAGAAGCATCCAGAAACATGTAGCGAGTGAGACAACCATCAATAAGCCAGTTCTTACTTCTTGGACGGCCCCCAGCAGGCGCATACTGTAACCAAGGTGATGAGGAGAAAAATACCCCCGGTGGAGAGAATGATATAGAGGGAACTCCTCCCTGTGGGGGGAACATAGGAGGGTCAGGAGGATAGCAGTGTCACAGTCTGTGTCCCAAATGGCACCTGTTTCCCTATTCAGTGCACTATTCAGTGCAAGTAGTGCACTATATAGGGAATACGGTACTATTTGGGTGGTAACCACACAGGAAGATAAATGTCACAGGAGAGGTACTTAACAGTATGTTCAAGCAGAATTACAGTATGTACTTTCTCCCCCGTCCTCCCACGTACACACTCATGTCTCTGTGATGTAGTCATGTACTGTCTGTATAGCCAGTGATCGACTTCCCTCCCACGCATTGTCTGTTTGCTAATGGTACATTACAATGATGTTTTTTTCCCCTCTAGCGTGAGGGCTTTGGGTTTATTTTCTTTTACAGAAGCTATCTATGATTTGCATTTGCCTTTATTCACCCCTTCCCTAAAGTACAAGGACTTGCTTTTCAGTGAAGTATTTGTTTCACGCCCTAGGCTTGAACCACTGACTTGTACGCCTAAGAAAGCGCTCTGAGATGAAATTCTGAAAATAACTTCAATTTTACTTAGTGAGTACATACTAAAGAAGCCTATTTCATGGGTTAGAGAGTGTGAGAGTATTACAGGAGTTAGCTAAATTTCATCCCTCAACTTTATAGCAAAGCAAGTGGTGGGGCTGCCATTTTACAGAAAACCAGATTGCAGATTGTGGCTTTAAATTGCCACTGGTTCAAGCCAATAGTACCACTGTTAAGCCTACTGTAGATAGTGAGTTTAATGGGCAGGCTCTTCATGCTGCCAATAGGGTTCTCCACCACGCAGCCGTAGATGTCATCATCCACCATCAGCACCCGCACGATTGTCAAGAGCTTCTGGTCAGGTGACAACTGCAGGCGCGTCTCATTGGTCAGCGGTTTACCGCCTTTCTGCCAGCTGTACTTGGCATTGGTTCCATTGTCGTGGGAGCAGTTGAGGGTAAAGTGCTCGCTGAGCTCCAGCACTGAGGAGGCCTCCATGTGGACATAAGGCCTGGATATGGGCTCTATGGAGAAGAAGCATAGTGGTCACACATGTTTCTGAAATACCCCAATGAAAAGATTAGGATCTCTTGTTCGTTCAGGGTCAAAGGTTATGCTGATACGATGGTACAAAAAAAATGTGTCACGCGTGAGCTAATGTACATAGACAACTTCTCAGGTGACCCTTCTCAGGTGACCCATGCGACAATGACTTCACAGGAACAACACTGTTTGGGCTACTGTCCCTTGCACTTTCCTTGACAATTCAGCCTATTCACACAAATTCAACAAATTCATGCAATTCAGCCCAGTCATATAAATGAGAAATATAAACAAAAATGGCAAAAAGCTTTTGGTTGTATCACAGACAATGCCAGAAGTCCCTGCAAGCAGTGCCTCTTTAATGTAAATCATGTCATAGAGGACTATTCACCAACCAACTTAGTGACCTTAGTGTCCACCCTGAAATTGGTAGAGTCATACCAAAGACTCCAAAAATGGTACTCAATGCCTCTGCTTGACACTCAGCATTAAAGAGATGGATTAGGGATAAGGTGCAGGACCTAATGGACTAGCATCCTGTCCAGTGGGTGTACTTGTATATCAAACTGCCTCACGCTACAGAATAAGGACATAGGCTACTACCCTAGGCTACTACCCTATGGTCCATTCTGGCATGGACAAGGCTTACTTTTCCAAGGCTTACTTACTTACACTATGAACCACCTACCATCCACAGTTAGGTCGATACTCCCTTCTCCAGTGAATGTATCATCCGTGATTGAAATCTCCACTTCGTAGGTGCCCTCGTCCGAGAGCTTGAGGTTGTGGAGCAGGAGGGTGCCATTCTCAAACACCAGGATGCGGTCCCGGTACTCTGGCCTCAGGTTCCCAATGATCTCGGTGCCAATGGACTGGACCACGGTGACAGGCTTGTCGTCCCTCTTCAGCTGCCACTTGATGACAGGCGCGTCGGGGCTGGAGCTGCTGTAGCGGACGGAGAGGAGTGCCTCCCCGCCCAACGTCCCCCGGATCAGGGAGCCAGGGCTGGTGATGTTGACCCCCTCGACACTTCCTAGTCATAGAGGAGATGGAACAGACTGGATGTATGAGATCCACCTTATTGTATCTAGACAATTTATTCAGGTTATTGTCTCCTGGAACATGTGTAAGCACCACCATACATATTATATTTAGCATATTTATATTCATATTTGTATTCTTTATCTTATCAGATTAGAGTCTCAGTTTACACGAACGTAACTTACATGCATGTGAGACAGATTAACTGACACATTACACCGCAATAGGGCACAGGTGTATCCTAGCTGCAATGCCACTTCAGGTTGCTAGAAGTGCCTTTTAAATAGGCCTAGTAGCAAACCATCCAACAATAAGCTTTACCCAAGGAGACTTGGCCCACTTCTTAATGGAAACGTACTGCCTTTCCTATGCCATTACTCTGTGAATGTTAGTGTTCTGAAGAATATTGCCATAACTCGACGGTCTTCAATTGAGTGGCATTCATCGTCACAGGTCATTGTCCAGGCATATGCTAAGCTTCCTCCTCTCAGCCCCTTAGCTATTTCAACAGCATATCTCAAACAGTCTAATTTATGGCCAACAGATTTTGCAGCAATACTTTCTGAGTTCATTGACCAGAGGTTTATTCTCTGTGAGGGAAATAGCCTGCAGTATGTGTTCAGAGTGGGCTAATAAAGTGAGAGCCAAATTACTGTATCTAGCTCTGCTGGCTGTTGTTGTGGGCGGTAGGCTGCTGATGACTCGACTGTGGGCACCGGGCCCCCTCCTCCATTGGGGCAGAGTGTGCTGAAGCGAGCCTGCGTGGCAGCACTGAATCACCGTGGTAACGGCTCACAGTTCTCTTGGACCGCTGGGATGAGCTGACAAAAGTGGCGATTGTTTGGACCAACTTCCTCCCTGGCAGTCCATGAAAAGAGCCCTCAGAGCAACATGAGATCCCCGATTGGCTGAGCCCGGAGACAGAGGACCCCAGTGATTCTGCTGATGACAACACAATCGCACCTCTTTCTATGCTTGTGTCTTCACACCTTTTTTATATATCTCATGTAAAGTTAGAATTATATATTTACAAAAGTATAGATTCTTCGTATATCTTCCCTTTTATGTTTCTAGGTTGTACCTCAATACCCTGAGCTCAGGTCCTTCACCAACCAACATCTGCCCTTTCACCATGATCCTCTCTGCTTGGAGGATCCTCTGATTGTGCCATTCTCACAGAGCAGTTTGGCTCCATGACATCACCATTCATACTGGTGGAGGACTTTGGCTAACCTGCTAAACCAACCGGAAGACATTTGAGTAATGTAGTGCCCACATGGGCTCTACAGAGGTCAAATACAAACACTTAAACTCGTTAAAGTCTAAACCTTGTGGGCCGGTTTCCCAAACCCAGATTAAGCCATCCTGGACAAAAAAAATAATTCTCAGTGGAGAATGTCCATTGAAAGTACATTTTACTCCAGGACTTTTTCTGGGTCCTATTGTGACTGCTTTCTGACAAATAATATATCTTCATCAATTTTTAAATCCACAGATTGTTGTTTTATGAGTGTCATCAGCTTGACTACAAAATGTTTTTCTAGTAATTTAGGATGAATAATATAATGCCACACAATGTACTGTGTGGCATTGTGCAGTCAGATTGAATGAGAATACACAGAGTGTACAAACATTATGAACACCTTCCTAATATTGTGTTGCACCCCCTTTTGCCCTCAGGGGGGCATGGACTCTACAAGGTGTCAAAAGCGTTCCACATGGATGCTGGCCCATGTTGACTCCAATGCTTCCCACATTTGTGTCAAGTTGGCTGGATGTCCTTTGGGTGGTGGACCATTCTTGATACACATGGGAAACTGTTGAGCGTGAAAAACCCAGAAGCTTTGCAGTTCTTGACACACTCAAACCTGTGTGCCTGGCACCTACATGCATACCACAGGAGGTTGGTGGCACCTTAATTGTGGAGAACGGGCTCATGGTAACGACTGGAGAGGAATTAGTGGAATGGTTCTGTGTGACTCAGTTGGTATGGCACTTGCAATGCCAGGGTTGTGGGTTCGATTCCCATTGGGGACCACAACAAACAAATATGAACATGTATGCACTCTACTGTAAGTTATTCTGGATAAGAGTGTCTACGTAAATGTCACAAATGCATCAAACACATGGTTTCCAGGTATTTGATGCCGTTCTCCCTTCAGCAGCCTTCTGTGCTGCATACCCCATTCAAAGGCACTTCATTCTTTTGCCTTGCCCATTCCCCCTCTGAATGGCACACATACACAATCCATGTCTCAATTGTCTCAAGGCTTAAAAATATTTTTTTAATCCTGCCTCCTCCCCTTCATCTACACTGATTGAAGTGGATTTCACAAGTGACATCGTTAAGGGATCATAGCTTTCAACTGGATTCACCTGGTCAGTCTCTGTCATGGAAAAAGCAGGGGTTCCTATTTTTGATTTGTTTCATCTTTATTTTATCAGGGAGTCATACTGAGACCGAGGTCTCTTTTACAGATGAACCCTACATGTCATAAATTACAGAAAATACACACATCAAAATATAAATAGAAAATGCAAGCAGAAAGAAAAACACGTTCATAAAAAATAAAACACATTCATCAGTAATAACGTCCTCAATCAGCTTTCTGAGGCACCAATACATCACATTTAAGAACATTTTGAAGATTGTTCCACAGATAACGTGCAAAAAATGTATCTAACTCAGTAGAGACCAAAGGAAACCAAAGGAATGTTATGTACACTCAGTGTAAGCTAATATATAATAAGGAAACGTTTATTTGCTTGTTTGACATGGAAAAAGTAGGCATAATTGAACATGTTCTTGCAAGTAGAATATGAAAAACACAAAATGTATGTGTCCAACCTATCAGACAAACAAATCTCTCAGTCAGAAACTGTTTACTTGTCCACTCGATTCTAAATACCTCCCACCCACATTGCCTTGCCTTGCAAGTGTACACTACACATTGCTTTAAGTCAGCACAGATGTGTTTCCCAAAAACAGGGGAAAGTTTCCCTTACCTGACTGGGACAAAACAAGGAGACACCAGAGCAGCAAAAGTTGAGGAGCGGCTATGGCTTCTGAGAGAGCCTCTCTCTCTGCCTTCATCTTGGGTTTAGCACTCCGTTTCTGTCCCAGACAATTAGCATGATTTGTCCACTCTGGCCACGTCCCCCAGAGAGCGCACAGCCATTCCTCCAAGGCAGGGCTCCACTAGGACTGGGTGCACTGCACAACAAAGCAACACACCAGCAGGCAAGACAGAGTGATGTGTGTGTGTGTGTGTGTGTGTGTGTGTGTGTGTGTGTGTGTGTGTGTGTGTGTGTGTGTGTGTGTGTGTGTGTGTGTGTGTGTGTGTGTGTGTGTGTGTGTGTGTGTGTGTGTGTGTGTGTGTGTGTGTGTGTGTGTGGGTTGGTTGGTTCTCCTATCCTTGTGGGGACCTAGAATCCCCAAAAGGATAGAAAACAAGGAAAATTTGCCCTCGTGGGGACATTTCCCACATCCCCATATGGACAAAGGCTATTTTAAGCTTAGGGTTACAATTAGGGAAAGGGGGATACCTAGTCAGTTGAACAACTGACTGCATTCAACTGAAATGTGTCTTCCGCATTTAACCCAACCCCTCTGAATCAGAGAGGTGCGGGGGGCTGCCGTAATCGACATCCACATCTTTGGCGCCCGGGGAACTGTTGTTCTGCTCTGGAGCAGAAACAGATTTTTACCTTCAGCTGAGGTATTTGGTCCAGCAACCTTTCAGTTACTGGTCCAACACTCTAACCAATAGACTACCAGGGTAAGGGGTTAGTGGTTAGGGTTAGGTAGTGGGTTAGGGTTAGGGTTAGGGTTAAGGTTAGGATTAGGGTTAGGGCATGGGTGGCAAACTTTTTGTCTTGAGGGCCACATCGGGATTTTGAAATTAAACGGAGGGACGCATTTTTTGGGGGACCAATTGTTTGTTAAAATCTATTTTCAGCGGCCTCCCGAGTGGCACAGTGGTCTAAGACACTGCATCGAAGTCCTTGAGGGGTCACTACAGACCCGGGTTCGATCCCAGGCTGTGTCACATTGGCCGTGCATGGGAGACCCATGAGGCGGTGCACCATTGGTCCAGTGATGTCCGGGTTAGCAGAGGGTTTGGGAGGCCAAGATTTCCTTGTCCCATCATGCTCTAGCGACTCCTGTGGTGGGCCGGGTGCATTGCACGCAGACACGGTCGGCAGGTGTACGGTGTTTCCTCCGTCACATTGGTGCGGCTGGCTTTTGGGTTAAGCAGGCATTGTGTCAAGAAGCCACTTCAATCCGGCACACGAGACATAAAAAAATGTCTTGCGGGCCTATTTTCTCCCCAATTTCATGGTATCCAATTGGTAGTTACAGTCTTGTCCCATCGCTGCAACTCCCTTACGGACTCGGGAGAGGCGAAGGTCAAGAGCCGTGCGTCCTCCGAAAAATTACCCAACCAAGCCGCGGCCACTACACTGGAACGAATTGCAAAAATCACTGAAGCTGGAGACTTATATCTCCCTCTCTAACTTTAAGCATCAGCTGAAAGAGCAGCTTACCAATCACTGTACTTGTACACAGCCAATCTGTAAATAGCACACCCAACTACCTCATCCCATATTGTTATTTATCTTTTTGCTCTTTTGCACCCAAGTATCTCTACTTGCACATCATCATCTGCACATCTATCACTCCAGTGTTAATGCTAAATTGTAATTATTTTGCCTCAATGGCCTATTTATTGCCTTACCTCCCTAATCTTCTACATTTGCACACACTGTACATGGATTTTTCTATTGTGTTATTGACTGTATGATTGTTTATGTGTAACTCTGTTGTTGTTTTTGTCACACTGCTTTGCTTTATCTTGGCCAGGTCGCAGTTGTAAATGAGAACTTGTTCTCAACTGGCCTACCTGTCAAGGCACAAGGCGAGACCTAATGCAGGAAGCAGATGGTTGGAGTCTTACAATGTTTATTAATCAAAAGGGGTAGGCAAGAGAATGGTCGTGGACAGGCAAAAAGGTCAAAACCAGATCAGAGTCCAGGAGGTACAGAGTGGCAGATAGGCTCGTGGTCAAGGCAGGCAGAATGGTCAGGCAGGCGGGTACAAAGTCCAGAAACAGGCAAGGGTCAAAACCGGGAAGACTAGAAAAAGGAGAATACAAAAAGCAGGAGAACGGGGAAAACCACTGGTTGACTTGAAACAAACAAGACGAACTGACACAGAGAGACCGGAAACACAGGGATAAATACACTGGGGAAAACAAGCGACACCTGGAGGGGGTGGAGACAATAACGAGGAACTGAAACTGATCAGGGTTTGACACTACCTGGTTAAATAAAGGTGAAATAAAAAATAAAAAAATAAATAAGGAAATTAGTCAATTGAAATAAATTCATTAGGCCCTAATTTTTGGATTCCACATGACTGGGCCGGGGTGCAGCCATGGGTGGGCCTGGGCGGCCCTGGGCCTACCCGCTAGGGAGCCAGGCTCAGCCAATCAGAATTCGTTTTTCCCCACAAAAGGTATTTCTTACAGACAGAAATAATCCTCAATTTGTGAGGCCGGTTGGACATACTGTCAAATTCTCTAAAACAACGTTGGAAGCAGTTTATGGTAGAGAAATTAACATTAAATTATCTTCAAACAGCTCTATTGGACAATCCTGCAGTCTGCATGTCAACTGCACGCTCAAAATTGGAGAAATCTGTGGCATTGTGTTGTGTGACAACACTCCACATTTTAAAGTGGCCTTTTATGGTCCCCAGCACAAGGTGCACCTGTGTAATGATCATGCTATTTAAATCAGCTTTTTGATATGCTACACCTATCATGGTGGATGGATTATCTTGGCAAATAAGAAATGCTCAATAGGAATGTAAACTAATTTGTGCACTACATTTGAGAGAAATACTTTTTTTGTGCGTATGGAAGATTTCTGGGATTTTTATTTCAGCTCATGAAACATTTTACATGTTGCGTTTATATTTTTGGTCAGTGTAGTTCACTACTTTTGACCAGGGCCCATGGTCAAAAGAACACTATATAGGAAATATGGTGCCATTTGGGACACAGCCAGGGTATATGGGCCAAATACAGTTCTTGATGAATGGAAGGTGGGTTGATAAAATTGCATTTATTTGCAGAATATTCTAGGTATGTGAGAGAGAGGAAAGAAAAATACTGTTTTATTTGGTTGCCTTAAAGGAACATTTCACTCATAAATGGAAATTTGATGGATCTTTTCAGACATCAAAAGTAGAGTAAATGTCAAGTTGAAACCACATCCCACAACATGAGAATACTTTAGGGGTCAATAAACATCTGACAAACTTGTAATGTCCCTTTATGTAGCCTACTCATTAAATTAAGTACTTATCAAATAAACTATGATTACAAGAGAACATATTAACTCTCCTGTTGTATTCGTTTCATGTTAATTAATTCAGTGTTCCCCATCCAAAATGACCGCCCCATTATAGCTGACAATAAATCCATAATAATACATATATTATCACCTAATGTTGTGTTAGATCTTTGTATCAACTTAAGTTCTTGTGAACATTACACGTTTTGAACTTCAATTTGCTATTTATGGCCTGTAGGAATCATTGACCTGAGCTCATACAACTCATTTTTGAGTAAAAAAAAGCACAATGTATGGATTATTTTGACTATAACAAATACTCACATGAAACATATTGTGCTATTTATCATAGACTACTTTGTGTCAAAGTTTAACAAGGACATTGGTTTTGAAACCAGTTCAAATGTTTAAATACTGGCAGGATTTGATGTCATCAACCCGGGATATGGCTTATCTCGTTGGCCCTGGGGTCATCCTGATAACCAATCAATCAATCAAATGTATTTATAAAGCCCTTCTTACATCAGCTGATGTCACAAAGTGCTGTAAAGAAACCCAGCCTAAAACCCAAAACAGCAAGCAATGCAGGTGTAGAAGCACGGTGGCTAGGAAAAACTCCCTAGAAAGGCCAGAACCTAGGAAGAAACCTAGAGAGGAACCAGGCTCTGAGGGGTGGCCAGTCCTCTTCTGGCTCTGCCCGGTGGAGATTATAACAGAACATGGCCAAGATGTTCAAATGTTCATAGATGACCAGCAGGGTCAAATAATAATAATCACAGTTGTTGTCGAGGGTGCAACAGGTCAGCACCTCAGGAGTAAATGTCAGTTGGCTTTTCATAGCGATCATTCAGATTCCTCCTAAAGCGCCTTCTACCAGCCTCCATTGCTGTATGGTGCACTCAAAATGTCTTGTATTTGGGTAACCAGCCTAGGCTACTGCTCACATTTTGCTGTAATATACCTTCATGTTTATCCTTTGCATGGTGTTTTGTTGCAGGTTTCGTTTTTTGGTTATTCATTATCAAGCTTTAAAATGGAAGCTAGAAGGCAACATTTTAGTAGCCTAGCTAGATTGTGGCATGTGTCTGTACATTTTCCCTCTACTGCACGTGGTAAACGGGACACACTAAAGCAGCGCAACTGACATTGATAAAATTGTAGACCTCCACAAGCCTGGTTCATCCTTGGGAGCAATTTCCAAACGCCTGAAGGTACCACGTTCATCTGTACAAACAATAGTACGCAAGTATAAACACCATGGGACCATGCAGCCGCCATACCGCTCAGGAAGGAGACGCGTTCTGTCTCCTAGAGATGAACGTACTTTGGTGCGAAAAGTGCAAATCAATCCCAGAACAACAGCAAAGGACCTTGTGAAGATGTTGGAGGAAACAGGTACAAAAGTATCTATATCCACAGTAATACGAGTCCTATATTGACATAACCTGAAAGGTCACTCAGCAAGGAAAAAGCCACTGCTCCAAAACTGCCATAAAAGAGCCAGATTACGGTTTGCAACGGCACATGGGGACAAAGATCGTACCTTTTGGAGAAATGTCCTCTGGTCTGATGTATGTAAACTTCCGACTTCAACTGTATTATGACAATTCATAAGAGCTATTGAAAATATTAGCATATTTTTCTTACAATCAATCTTACAATCAAAGTTTCACATTCAACCGTTTAGTGTGAAAAACAAAATAAAAACCCCTTCTGCATGTTTTATAATATTTAAAAACATTTATTTGAAAATCCAAAGTTATAAACGACAACACTAACAATTGTGAATTCAGAAAACATGAACACTAAAAGGAACAAAGTGTGTGTGTGTGTGGTGCTTACTTATTCTGTCTTAGTCCATGCATTTTTTACAAACCACCAGCATGTGACTGTGCTCTTTGCAGACGGGTGTGTTGCACTGAGAACACCAGCAGCTGACTTTTCTATCCTTTGCGCTTGGGCAGAGCTGGCACCTCTTCCTCTTCTGGCCCTGGCTGCTCTGGGTGGTGGTGGCATGGCTCTTTTTCATCACCCCACATCTTTCCATTGCCTCAGTTCTTCGGTGGAGCTGGGAGAACCTTCCAGAAGGACAACCATCTCTGCAGCACTCTAACAATCAGTTCTTTATGGTAAAGTGGCCAGACGGAAGCCTTAAACAAATGTGGTTTCTAATGACAATTGAGATGTACTAATAACTATGGCATAAGAGGACGACAAGCGGATAAGAGGCAATCCTTAATTTCGATTTCGAAGAGATTAATGAGCGAGTGAGGAGAGACATAGTGAATATAACTATTTGTTTAGACCTTTTGAAATGCACAGCGACAGAATTCATAACATGGGTCGTTCATACAGTGTTCTCCCTGTACACCAAGTCAGAACCTTAGGATAAATAAAGGGGGCATATAAGCAGACAATGAAAGCTCTCTAAAACAGGTAATAGGCTACACGTGCAGCACCAAGTCAGAACAGTAGGAGAAATTAAGAGGGGTAAATAGACCAAATTATAAGGGTGAGGCACATGGGCCACTAACATCTTACTACACAACATATACTTAGTATTACTTTCTTAGCTACAGTATACTTATCTCCCTGGCATATTACATAATTTATGCAGCAGCATACAATACATTTTTGGACTCACTTTGTTGTGCTGTGCGCACTTGAACAGGAAGGTGGCGCGGCGGGCAAATTTTGTCATCAAATCCTCTGGATTTATGGTGCTTTCAAAACAACTGTGAACTCGGGAAAAAACAAGGTTGAAAGTATGATGTTGACATGATCACTCCAATCAAAGCTACAGTACATATAAAGTGATTTGATGTACTTTTATCTGTGGCCAATGACCTTGAGCCTTCTTGGATGGGCACTTCTAATGTAACTCTATGGCAGCACCCAAGGGGCTAGAATTTTTTAGGTCTACCCTTAGACTTGGTGGTGACGTAGTGTCCCCATGAGTGACAGAACACTGAGCCAATCACTGCGCAACGCTCCGTATTTTCTGTTGGCTTGCCACACATCACAGAAAGCACTGAGCTAAGCTGAGCTAGAAAACAAAAAAGAGACCATGTTTGTATGCGGCTTTATTAACTCAATGATATATATATATATATATATATATATATATATATATATATATATATATATATATTACATTGCTCTGCCCCACCTGCCCTGAATGACGGGTCGCCACTATAAAACATTTATATACAGCATCCTATGTAAAATGCATTCGGAAAGTCTTCAGACTCCTTTACTTTTTCCACATTTTGTAACGTTACAGCCTTATTCTAAAATTGATAACATTGTTTATTTTTACCCTCATCAATCTACACACAATACCCCATAATGACAAAGCAAAAACAGGTTTAGACATTTTTGTAAATTGAAATTTGATATTTACATAAGTATTCAGTACTTTGTTGGAGCACCTTTGGCTGTGATTACAGCCTCGAGTCTTCATGGGTATGACACTACAAGCTTGGCACACCTGTATTTGGGGAATTTCTCCCATTCTTCTCTACACGTCCTCTCAAGCTCTGTCAGGTTGGATGGGGAACATCGCTGCACAGCTATTTTCATGTCTCTCCAGAGATGTTCGATCAGGTTCAAGTCCGGGATCTGGCTTGGCCACTCAAGGACATTCAAAGACTTGTCCCGAAGCCACTCCTGCGTTGTCTTGGCTGTGTGCTTAGGGTCGTTGTCCTGAGCGCTCTGGAGCAGGTTTTCATCAAGGATCTCTCTGTACTTTGCTCCGTTCATCTTTTCCCTGGATCCTGACTAGTCTCCCAGTCCCTGCCGCTGAAAAACATCCCACAGCATGATGCTGCCACCACCATGATTCACCATAGCGATGGTGCCAGGTTTCCTCCAGACGTGATGCTTGGCATTCAGGCCAAAGAGTTCAATCTTGATTTCATCCATCCAGAGAATCTTTGCTTCTCATGGTCTGAGAGTCCTTGCTTTTTGGCAAACTCCAAGCGGGCTATCATGTGCCTTTTACTGAGGAGTGGCTTCCGTCTGGCTACTCTACCATAAAGGCCTGATTGGTGGAGTGCTGCAGAGATGGTCGTCCTTCTGGAAGGTTCTCCAATCTCCACAGAGGAACTCTGGAGCTCTGTCAGAGTGACCATCAGGTTCTGGGTCACCTCGCTGACCAAGGCCCTTCTCCCCCGATTGCTCAGTTTGGCCAGGCGGCCAGCTCTAGGAAGAGTCTTTGTGGTACCAAACTACTTCCAGATAAGAATGATGGAGGCCACTGTGTTTTTGGGGACCTTCCATGCTGTAAAAATGTTTTGGTACCCTTCCCCAGATCTGTGCCTCGACACAATCTGTTCTCGGAGCTCTACAGACAGTTTCTTCGACTTCAAGGCTTGGTTTTTGCTCTGACATGCGTGATCAACTGTGGGACCTTATATAGACAGGTTTGTGCCTTTCCAAATCATGTCCACTCAACTGAATTTAGCACAGGTGGACTTCAAGTTGTTGAATAATCTCAAGGATGATCAATGGAAACAGGATGTACCTGGCTCAATTTTTTTGCCTCATAGCAAAAGGTCTGAATACGTATGTAAATAAGGTCTTTATGTTTTTTTATTTATTACATTTGCCCAAAAATTCTAAAGACCTGTTTTCGCTTTGTCGTTATAGGGTATTGTGTGTAAATTGATGAGGACATTTTTTTATTTAATTAATTTCAGAGAAAGGCTGTAATGTAACACAATGTGGAAGTAGGGATGGGGTCTGAATACTTTCCGAATGCACTGTACTTTTAAGTGGATATTATAAAGGTTCATCTTTTTTCAAATAAAACAATGGGCAGTTTGGGTTGCAGTTGTATGTACCTTTTTTTGTAAAAACAAACATAATAGGCGATGTCTGGCTAGCAAATTTGTTGTGTTTTTTTCTATATGGTCCTTGCACTAATTGAGTTTGACACCCCTGATCTATTTAAAAATGTATATACTGTATATATATTAACCAGGCAAGTAAGTTAAGAACAAATTCTTATATACAATGACGGCCTACCCCGGCCAACCCTAACAACACTGGGCTAATTGTGCGCCACCCTATGGGACTCTCAATCACTCCCGGTTGTGATACAGCCTGGAATCGAACCAGGGTCTGTAGTGACACCTCTAGCACTGAGATGCAGTGTGTTAGACTGCTGCGCCACTAGGAAACCCAGTATCTTTCACTGAATGTAAACAAAAGACCCCCTCCCCACCAGTCTCATTGAAACCAGCATAGTCTTATATTGAGATATATCAATAAATTTACATTTCACAGATCCATGGGTGTAAGACCTCTGGGCTACTCTATTTGTTTGTCTTCATCGATCCTCTCTGGCACTTATCACAGTTCTTATGCTCTGATGACACCCTCTGCTGTTCACTTTACACCATAGCAAGCTCACGTGGCCACGACTAGTTCAACAAATAGTGGCTAAAAGTGACAAAACCAAACATTTTCATTGTAGAAATGTAGAAAACTAACAAAACAACATATCCGGCTCAGCAAATGTGTACACGAGTCAGCAGGGTGGTATTCATTAATGCACACCATAGCAAAGCACTTTATAACGGAAAATGTAAATTAGCATTTCTTGTTTAGTTCCCAGTGAATATGACACAGTACTCGTGTGCACTTAGTAGCCTCGCATATAAGGGGCTTAGATTCGGATTTTGTAGGTTGTGGTGCTTTTTAATGAGAACTCTATTGTAAACGGTTCCATTTCCATTATGTGCTGTCTCCCAACCTGGAGTGGTACAATTCAATTCCATTACACCCCACCCCCATGCTAACTCCTGCAGATACTCTGCACAGGAGTGTGTTTGGCTGTGTCAGTGCTTGTCTGTGTTTTAACATGCTTCAAGTGCCATGCCTACTGTAGCCATTGACAGGCTCTTCCCATTTGTGGTAGTGGGTGAGTGAGACCTGAGAGGGGACACCATTATAAACTATCCCAGAGATACCATCTGGCCTCGCTCGAAACCCACTTCATCCACTTTGACAAACGTCTTTACTTTTTCATTAGGCTTAATACACACATCCATTGGGATCCATTGTACTGTTCAATGCTACTGTCAAACATTTTAAGGCTCTATGGTAAGGGTGCCATTGTGTTGATCCACTCATTCTCCCCTGTTCCTCTCAATGCTCACCTCAACCTTCATAAATCCTTCATATGCCCGACCACACCTCAGAAATTGTGCTACGACGACTCTCTTTAAACTGTGTGTTAATTCACTAAACATGAGCTATACTCACTCGTTCTCCACAACTCCAAGTGGCGCGTTTCAAACCGACAAGACCAGAGGAGGAGTAAAATAACAGTGGCCGTGGTGGGTTGCTATTGGAAACCCTCTGAAAAATGAATCTTTCATAACACTCACCTCGGTGAGTCGAGTCCGCATTAGCATCCCAGAGCTGATTCCCACTCCATGGCAGTGTGAGTGGGAGCCTACGTGGGCGGCCGTTGGGCTCCGAGCGGCCCGAGTGCAAGTCTACACAGGAGGGTTCAACTTCAAGAAGAGCAACATAAAAATATCGGATGTGTGGCTCCACGCCGTACGGCTGGGGCTGTTGTGTCTTTGCTATCTCGGTACCTGAGGTTGAGGGTTCAAATTCAAATGGGAAAACTGGCTACATGCGCTATAGTTAGTAATGGGGATATTTGAATGAATATGTTGTGCTGCTTGGTCTGTGGCTATACGCTACAGTGTCTATATCATGGAGGGGGTTTCAGTTCAGAAAAGGAAACAGGTGAGGCAATCACCAGCAAACTGTTCTTATCCTCGAGAATGAGCAAAGAAACGGTTGCAAAGCTAGGTCACAATTTGTACAGCCAAGCACTCCTTGACTAAGATGGCAACCCCAAAAGAAATGTCAATCAAATACACAGCAACTTGGCTTTTTTTTTTTACAACTATCAACCACCAACTCCAACAACTACATAGCAACCACCACCACCACCACCACAATCAATAGCACCGCAATGATCTGTCTCACTTAGCAGTTGCTGATGTGGCTAACGTATGAATCCTGTATCGGTAGCGTGCTTCAGCCTTTGCCCTTTTAGCTGGCATTAAATATAACTGAGGTAGCTACTGTCAGGAGGGAAAACAGGACAAGATAATTACCACACGCTCCAGTTTCCCTTGTCCTCCCTTTACCATTGTGATTTGTGCATAGTAATTAAAACATGAGAGCTGCTGGTATAAAGTTGCACACAGTGTGCATTAGCTTAGGGAATGTGCAAGGTGTTTGGGAGTGGGTCTTAACACTGCTGTTCTCATGTACATCAGCGGAGGTTGCTGAGGGGAGGATGTGTGTTTGAAAGTATCTGATACCATTCCACCTATTCTGCACCAGCCATTACCATGAGCCCGTCTTCCCCAATTAAAGGTGCCACCAACCTCCTGTGATGTACATACAGTATGTGAGTGTTTGGGGGGGGGGGGGGGGGCGTCTATATGTGTGTGTGAGAGAGAGAGACAGGAGAAAATAGAGATAAAGAGAGACAGTGAGAAAAAAAAGGGTGGGCGGGCGTACATACCTTTGTTGCAGTAGGAGCTATATCCTCCTAAAAGCTTTCCAAACGGATGAATCCCAACATACAGTGTAAAGGTGTTCTGATGTGTTATTCTGCAAGACTGAACATAGCGAGTGCATTTCACTGTACACATTTATTAACCAGCATCAGTTCTACATGGGAGACAAATTTGCTAGATTTAAAAGATTGATTAGCCACAACACAAGGAAATCAAGCTGTTAAGGGCCTACGGCAAGAAGAAGGTAACAAACTTGCTTCAATCGTTATTCCTCTATTTATTTGGTTTTCACAGCAATCAAACCAACCAAACACCATACAGACTTTCACACTTGTCCGTTTTTATTGTAGATACTTTACTTTTAATAAATATATATATATAAATATCAGGGACAACCAAAGAAACAAAGTCAAAGAAAATGGTGCCATTGGGTCAATAACGAAACATTAACATAAATCAATATGTCACATACTGAGCAGTTCTATCAATTCTACTTCAATCAATTTCACTTTATTAGAGTGACACAAAACACACACAAAGAAAGTTACTTTTATATTGTAAAATGTATATGATTATATAGCCAGTTAAGTGAGCACAAACATACATTTCCCAAATAAACTGTCCACCTTGCCATTACACTTGCTCTGGAAGAAGCCAAGTCCCACTTCACCCTTCAAATCCATCAAACATACTTTTCACTTGAGTGCACTTGCTATGTTTACATTTTTAAAAATCATGGCGTGAAATATTATTTTGGGTCACAGACATTTACCCTGATACTAGTGGAGGAAGGGGAGTGTGTGTGTGTGTGTGTGTTAGTGAGAAGGAGAGAGTTCACTGATCAGGTACACCAAACCTACATCTAGTTAGTTCTATTTGTGTGGTATGGTGACATTTTTTCTCTTCATGATAACAGGTCTTGATATTGCAGTAGCGTGCGTGTTTCTGCCAGGATCCGCGACCTCACAGTACAGGAACCTCTCTCTCTCCTCTACTTCTGCTCCTGTCGCTTCTGAAAAGCATGCACACAGCATGCGTGCATACAAGTGCGCGCACACACACACACACGCACGCACACACACACACACACACACACACACACACACACACACACACACACACACACACACACACACACACACACACACACACACACACACACACACACACACACACACACACACACACACACACACACACACACACACACACACACACACACACACACACACACACACACACACACACGTGGCATCACAGGGGGTAATGGCAGGATATGAATGGGTCAAACTCATTAGCATAATGATGGCGATCTAAAAGACAGCTTTTAAAAGGTTCACTGGATGATGAGAGCAGATTACCACCAGGACTTTGGCAACAAAATACAGAAAGAAACAAAAGAAACAAACAAACAAAAGAAAGACAGAAAGCTAGAAACAAAGAAAAAAAAAGCTTTTTTGAACATGAATGACACAGGTCAATCCTAGACGCGCACCTTTAAATCTGTATTGCTAAAAGTTATGAGAGGACATTATGACACCAAAAGTGCAGGATGCCCAAAGAAAATGATATCCTAAATATCCACTCTATTATACCTAACCATCATGGTGTCTTATCAAATGTTATGAAGTAAATAATATTATGAAGAACTGTCAGACATGATGCTATAACTTAAATTATAGAAAATACTGTATGTGCAAAACTCCTCGTTGTCTTCAAATATACAGTATGTGACTGATGTGAGCGTTCATTACTCAGTGGAGATCTTGCACTCTCATGACATTAACTGGATGCCATCTGAATTATTGTCTAGCAACACGCAATTAAGTCTGCATGGCTCTGAAAGCTTTTTTTCCCCATCCGGGGATTGGGTGATAGGAGGCTGGCTGGGTTACTGATTCCTTGTGGAACACACACAGTAGATGTGTCATGCCCATAGCGGGCACAAGGGCACGTGCCCCCTCAAATTTTCCCTGTTTTGTAATCTTTCTTATGTTAAATGAATTATTAAACTTTATTTTTAAGTCCACGTTTTATCATAATTATTTATAGAAAGATCTGTCATATGTATTTTGCGGAGGAGGCACACTGATTGGACCAGGCAAAGAGTACCCCCCCATTCTCCCTAAGTAAGTGGTTCCTTCCAAGGTGCACCACATAGCAAAGATATGCTAGGCAGGACGTTAGACACTAGTTAGTGCATGCAGACAGTATCTTCAGTGAGGAGGAGAGTGTAGAGTGACACACACAGCGTTTGATTTGATTTTAGCTGCCAGTGATGAGCAGGACTCGCAGGAGGTATATTTGTAAAATAATTTGATTAAGCTATGTAGCCTATTGATTCCCTCTTGATGAATAAATACAATTACAATGTTTTGCTGTTTCTGTAATACTAGCCACCTAGCAATTTCATGAAGTTGGCTTTAACTAGCCAGCTAGATAGTTTCCCAAACAAGCTACCAAGCCATTTCCGGTTCTCAATCAAGTCAGAGTAGCGTGTCTAACTATCTTAGCTGGGAAGGTTGCTAGACTTTAGAAAAGCTAACAATTACTAAATAAGACTCAAATTCCTTTCCATCTTTTACCCAGATTTTAGCAGAGAAGCATATTTCCTTTATTAGAAAATATAACCACCAGTCAGGATGATACAGACAGTTTAAGGGGTATTTATTTTATACCTTTATTTAACTAGGCAAGTCAGTTAAGAACAAATTCTTATTTTCAATGGCGGCCTAGGAACAATGGGTTAACTGCCTTGTTCAGGGGTAGAACAACAGATTTTTACCTTGTCAGCTCAGGGACTTAATCTTGCAACCTTTCGGATGCTAATCCAACGCTCTAATTAGCCACTTGGCTACCTGCCGCCCCGGGTATGCTTAGATATGCAAAAAATAATTGGTTTAAATGTAATCTGGCACCTTATGCTAATCATATTTATGTATTACTTATGATGCCATGATATGTATCACGTTTCATGTAAGACCCAGATGCAGACAATGTCGAAGTAACAAAAGTTTATTACTAGTACAGGGGCAGGCAAACGAAAGTTCAAGGGTGGCAGGGTAGCCTAGTGGTTAGAGCGTTGGACTAGCAACCGCAAGGTTGCAAGATCAGGCAGGGGTCAATAATCCAGTGTGGTGTGGCAAGGTATAGAACGGTAGGCAGGTTCAGGGCCAGGGCAGGCAGAATTGTCAAAACCGGGAAAAAATTGAAAACAGGAACTAGAACAGAGGGGAAAACCACTGGTAGGTTTCACGAAACAAAACAAACTGCTCATTGAACATCTCATTCAAAAATGATGGGCATTAGTATGGAGTTGGTCCCCCTGTTGCTGCTATAACAGCCTCCACTCTTCTGGGAAGACTTTACACTAAATGTTGGAACATTGCTGCGAGGATTTGCTTCCATTCAGCCACAAGAGCATTAGTGAGGTTGTGCACTGATGTTGGCTTATCAGGCCTGGCTCGCAGTCGGCGTTCCAATTCATCCCAAAGTTGTTCAATGGTGTTGAGGTCAGGGCTCTGTGCAGGCCAGTCAAGTTCTTCCGGACCAATCTCGACAAACCATTTCTGTATGGACCTCACTTTGTGCACGGGGGTGTTGTCATGCTGAAACAGGAAAGGGCCTTCCCCAAACTGCTGCCACAAAGTTGGAAGCACAGAATTGTCTAGAATGCATCGTATGCTGTAGCGTTAAGATTTCCCTTCACTGGAAATAAGGGGCCTAGTCCGAAGCATGAAAAACAGCCCCAGACATCAAACTTGTCGTTGTCATTATGAAAAGGTATAAACACAAAAACTACAGGCTACATGACATCACCAGCCTGGTGGTCCAAAACACCATAACTAGTGTATTTTAACACCAATAAATTTAAAAATTTATCCATTTAAAAATGAATTTAGTATACAGTATGTCAATCTAGCAAACCAGGCAACTAAAAACTACTTTTTAAACAATGTTTTGGTTCGTTGCTAGCTAATGTTAAGTTAGATGGTTAGCCAGTTCAAATAATTACCGTATCATATAGCTGACAACGTCTTCACTTTAGCTAATTTGTCTTCATTATTACAGGAAAATAAACTCACAACAAGATCATTATTTACAAGTTAATGGCAAGCTAATTACAGAATATATCTTACAGTTGTGAGTCTGATTAAATAAAAGCAGGGCATTCTACCGGAGAATTTTAGAACGTGGACACTGTCTCGTTGGCCTAACGTTATATCCTAATTTGACTTTGGTGCAGGTCATGTGCTTCACTGGTAAACAAATACTATATAAAATCAAATCAAAGCTGATTTGTCGCATGCACAAGATACAGAAGGTGTAGTGAAATTGTTACTTGCATAGTAGAGTCTTTTGTTTAGACATATAGCTACCTAGCTAGACAATGAACCATAATCCCAACTCATAATGTTAGTACCCTGCATGAATCTGCAGGTAGCTAACCAACCAGCTTCAATGTTAGCTAGCTAGCTAACTTTAGGCTATAACTAGCAAAGCAAATGGCTCTGAGATATGAATAATATTACTACACAGATCATACAAGTAACGTTAGCTAGCGAGCCAGCCAGCTAGCATTAGCTAGCTAGCTAACAGTACACTATAACTTGAAATGCAAACGACTTTCTGACAATATTAGAAACGTATAATATCTGAAAATGTAGCTAGCTAGACTATCTTACCCATATACATGAACGGATGCTTCTCCCTCTTTGTCACGGATGCCATGGTTGCCCTTAGTTTGAAGATGTAATTCGGAGATAGGTGTTTTAACAACAGTCTTCTGTGCGTTCTCTTTTCAACTCCATCTGCATATTTGCAATCAAACTCCAACTGCATATTTGCATTTACAATCAAACGTCTGAATTTTCTCCAACTCCTTAGGTATCATACTCTAATTCCACCGGGCATTCCGATGTTTTCAAAACTCGGTCCTCCAGAAAGTGGAGAACAACACTTTTGCAGCGTTAGAAAGGATTACCTACACATACTGACCAGCTCATGTTATAGACAGAAGCCCGCTACATGGCAAACCAATCCAAACTCATCTCTCGGCATGTCCAGCCCATCCATTATCTCAGCCAATCATGGCTAGTGGGAAGGTTCCTGTATTTTTACGTGGCTAAACAATCTAGGCTCGTAATTTAACCATTTTATTTTTATTTACAGATGGCATACACGTTTGTTATTAAGGCACATGAACGTTCACACGTTCCAGAAGGCATTTCTGCCAAAAAACGCATTTTGATTAGAAATAAAAGTGCCTGATTCAGAGGAGTTGGGTTAAATGCGGAAGACACATTTCAGTTGAATGCATTCGGTTGTACAACTGACTAGGTATCCCCCTTTCCTTTTCTCTCTTGTGAAGTAATGAGGTGTGACATACACCTAGTATCCTAAATCACAATTTTGATACTGAAGGATTAAGGACTAGTTTCTCTACCACGTAAATTCTTACAAAAAAAGTAAATACACACCTAAACCATAGAAGCTCAATTCCTTATAAGAACAACCGTTGAGCCAAAATGGATGCTCAATACACCCTCAGTTTCCCTCCTAAGACCAAAGTTCTTAACCTTATCCCTCTCTCTTACAGCTCTTGTGCTGTCTTTCGACAACTTGAACTACACCCATACACATTTCTGTCAACATTGTTCATAGCAATTACAGTTTTTATTTCTGATTCTGAAGGGTTACAAAATTCTGGCAACTTTCCCAGAATTCCCATGGTTTCTAGAATATTCTGGGAATTCTGGGAAAGTTACCAGCATTTTGCCAACCTAATTCTGCTAAAGCTTTCACCTCCTCCCTGGGTTTGTCTTCCTTCATTTTCTTGCGAGTCATGTGACCACGGAAGCTGGCCTGGATCTTGGCAGCAGCCTTGTTGGCCTCGGGGTCATCCAAGGGGATGTCCATGATGTCCTCCTCGTGGGTCTTGGGACACCCGTCCTGAGAGGGACAAACAACACGGTTGGGGTCAGTTCCGCTTCAATTCAGTTAATTCAGTAAACTGAAATTCCAATTCAATGTTTTTTCTCATTTAAACAACAAGGCCAATATCAGCTGTTCTCATCCCATTCACTGATTGACTGTTGTACAATTTGAAAGCCAGCCTGGGTGCCAGTCTGTCTCTGCTTTATACAACTTGTTGCGGTCAAGCCATACAATGGAAGGCAACGTGTAATTCTGAATAGAGTAACAGATTGTAACAGATTTCACCGCCATAGGTTTGATAAATTCATCTCTGAAGGTGAAATGTGTACTTACATTCTGAAATCTTGCTCTGATTTATCATCCAAAGAGTCCCAGAGATAACATGAAGTGTAATTTTGTTAGATAAATTCCTTTTTCATACCCTAAAAATGTCCATATAGCATGCACGATCGATTTTGTATTTCCACTCGTTCAATTTGCAAAGAAAGGAAGCCTTGAAAATCTAACCCTAAATGTTGTTTCAACCATTCAAATCATGTTGGTATTTATTCCTCAGAGATCCTAGAACATAACCAGACTTCACTATATCATTAGGAGTATAGTATATCCTATAGGACACCAAATTTGGTTAGAGCGACGCCTTCATGGCACACCGATGACGCGGGCGGTCTTCACTTGATTGACTTTGTCGAATAAGCGCCCATCGGGGTCAAACAAAGCTAGCTAGATAGCCAATGAGCTGGGCTTTACGGGAGTATCTGTCGCAAAATGTTGCTGCTAACCTTGTGCGACATCAAGCCTTTTCCATTTGGATAAAAATTATTAGAATATGGAGAGTTATAAAGTTATGATAATTGTGTGTTTTGCAAATGTGGAACTTATAATATGGCTACTAATACTGGAAAAGCTAAATCAATGTCCAAGTATTCAGATTTGACGATATTCTTGCAGAAAAATGTAATGTGAATGTAAATGTCTCCACGATTTGCCCAAATGTACCTGGGTGACTTCATACTAAATGTCATGTAGTTTGCTCAGAGTGATGGCTAGATTTGGGACCTTTCTGTTGCATTTCAAAAATGGGAGAAATTTTTGTTTTGTTTTCTTCTACCAGATCTATTGTGTTATATTATCCTACATTCAATTCACATTTACACAAACTTCAAAGTGTTTCCTTCAAATGGTACCAAGAATATGCATATCCTTGTTTCAGGGCCTGAGCTAACAGGCAGTTAGATTTGGGTATGTCATTTTAGGGGAAAATTAAAAAAAAGGGGCTATCCCTAATTAAACTCTTCATAAAGACAAATTATTGACTCCCCGGAACGAGTATTTGGTTGCACCAGCAACGGCCAAGATAACTGCAGACAAACGCTTCTTGTAACCGTCAATGCGCTTGCTGGACCTTTCTACTGGCAATTTGGCCAACTTTTTAGCAGCAAACTGCTCTGATTCTTCAATGTTTTGAGGGGTGCCCTCCACCAACTGCTGTTTTCAGATCGCGCCATAGGTTTTGGATGTAATTCAGATCTGGGCTCTTCGCTGGTCACCATAGCAGTCCAGCATCTAGTCTTGAACCATTCCTGGGTGCTTTTTTATGTGTGTTTGGGGTCATTTTCCTGTTGGAATACCCACAACCTTCAACTGAGACGCATCTTGTGGGCAACCCCACAGCATTATCAACCCTCCCCCATCTTTGATTGTAGGGAGGGTGTTCTTTTCATTGAATGCTTCATTTGGTCGTCACTAAACACAGTGCTGATATGTATTGCCAAAGAGTTGTAATTTTGTTTCATTGGTCCACAGAACATTTCCCCCAGGATTTAGGCTTGTTTAGGTGGGTTTATGAGAAGTTCAATCAGGCTTTCTTGTGTCTTCTTCAGCAGTGGGGTCTTCCTCACTGCAACCTTCCTCAGGAGTGGCAGGTAGCTTAGTGGTTAGAGTGTTGGGTGAGTAACTGAAAGGTTGCTGGATCGAATCCCCGAGCTGACAAGGTGAAAATCTGTCGTTCTGCCCCTGAACAAGGCAGTTAACCCACTATTCACCTGTAGGCCGTCATTGTAAATAAGAATTTGTTCTTAACTGACTTGCCTAGTTAAATAAATAAAATTCCTATGTTTACCAATTACCAAATAAAGCATTGAAATAAAAGAGGGGTTGCTTTGCTGTCTCTGGTACTGGTGGCCTTGAATGTGTGCATGAAATAAGCAGATTGTCAATGTGATTTAGAGTGCAATGTTCAATCCACTGTCCAAAAACTCTGTTGAAGGTTGTGGATCTTCCAGCAGGACAAACCCAAACAAATATCAAAAGCACCCTGGAATGGTTCATGATGAAATGCTGGACTGTTCTGGAGTGGACAGCGAAGAGTCCAGATCTGAATGAGATCCACAATCTATGGCAAGAGCTGAAAACATTGAAGAATTAGAGAAGTTTGCTGCTGAAGAGTGGGACAAATTGCCAGTAGAAAGGTGCAGCAAGCTCATTGTTATCTTTGCCAAAGGCTGTGCATCCAAGTAGCTAGCTCCTGGGTACCAATAATTTGGTCCATGCCATTTGCCTTTACGTTCTAAGTTACAATTGTAAATTTAAGTTTACAAAAATACATTTGGTTCTGCAATGTTGAAAATCCAATAACAAGGTGTAGAGACAATTTTTTAAATGTTTTATTTCAGCTTATTTGAGAAGAAATAGGGAATTATTTAAGTACAGTGCAAGGGTGCCAATATATTTGGCCGCAACTGTATCTGCCTAGGGCAGCTGTAACTTACTGTAGTAAGCTGATAAACGTTTAGGTTGCTGTCTAGCTCTGATAAGATGGTTTGATGGTCCGATATTGAAAGTTTGAATATGTATGATCTGCATGAAGGAGAGTTGGGCAAGAAGTATGGCTATGAGTCAAGTGGACCAAATATTCTACTCCATGTAATGAGGTATAATTTCCAAACACTTTGATACAAATGAAAGTGGCACACAAATGGTGCTCAGAATTTACTTAAAATAGAAAAGAAAATAGAAAAGACATCAGAATGACAAGGGCTGGAACACAGCGTTGGTATTATCAGGAATCAAGGTAAATCCCAAGGGCAGACTGTGTGAAGGAACGATGTTTATTGTAACCACAGGGGAAGGCAAACGACAGGTCAAGGCAGGCAGGGGTCGATAATCCAGAGAAGAGGCCAGGGTACAGGACGGCAGGCAGGGTCAGGCAGAGGTCGGTAATCCAGAGGTGGAGCAAAGGTACAGGACGGCAGGCAGGCTCAGGGTCAGAGACAGGCAGTGGTCAGGCGGGCGGGTACAGGGTCAGGACAGGCAAAGGTCAAAAACCAGGAGGACGAAAAAAAGAGAAACTAGGGAAAAACAGGAGCTGAGACAGAACGCTGGTAGGCTTGAACAAACAAGATGAACTGGCAACAGACAGACAGAAAACACAGGTATAAATACACAAGGGATAATGAGGCAGATGGGCAACACCGGGAGGGGGGTGGAGACAAGCACAAGGACAGGTGAAACAGATCAGGGCGTGACAGTAACCCCCCCCTAGGGACGCCACCTGGCGCATACCTGGTTGAGCGGGGTGCCGGCGCTGGAACTCAGAGATGAGGCCTGGGTCCAGGATGTCCCTAGCGGAGACCCAGCACCTCTCCTCCAGGCCATAACCCTCCCAGTCAACCAGGTACTGGAATCCCCTGCCCCGAGGTCGAACCTTCAGGAGGCGTCTCACCATGTACGCCGGGCTACTGTCGATGAGACGAGGGAGAGGGGTGGGCCTGGAAACAGGAGACTAGGGGCAGTCAGTCATGATTTTAACTCTGGACACAGAAAAGGTAGGAAGAATACAGAGGGTACGGGGCAACAGAGGACGAACAGCAGAGGGGCTAATGATCTTGGAGCGGGGGGGAAAAGGTCTCGGCTTCTGGGCCAGTAGCCGCAGCACTATAGCGGCGTGCCAGCACCTCAGGCTTGACCTTCTTGGATACCGGTCAGTGCTGAGGAAGCGAAGTGGCCTGGGCCTTACTGAACCCCTCCCGGAGGTCCTGGTACTCTGTGGAGCAGGCCGAGAGGTCCAGGGCAATTTCCAAGCCCCCAGGACGTCCCGGGGCAGGCAGAGCTGACTTCAGGTAATGAGTGTGGCAGGATGGGCTTCAGCCCACGATGGCACCAGTTGCACAGTCAATGGAGGGATTGTATCGCTGGAGCCAAGAGAATCCCAATACCACTGGAACCTGCGGAGACTCAACCAGCAGGAATTGGATCGTCTCGATGTGGTTCCCCAACACTCGTAGGTTGACAGGGGTGGTCTGGTGGGTGACCCGGCCTATAGAGCGCTCTAACACCCATGGGAATGAAGAAGAGTTGAGTGGGGATGCCCGGCTCGGACGCCAGGGTAATGTCCATGAGACTCACATCGGCCCCCGAGTCGATGAGTACCTGGAGAGACTTGGACTTGTCGCCCCACAGTAGGGTGGCATGAAGAGGGGGGCAAGTAAGGGGAGAATAACAATTATCTTTAAGACCCACCAGAGGACTCACTCCAACGAATGAGCTGGGTCTCTTGAAGGGACAGGTAGACACATAATGACCGACAGTACCGGAATACAGACAACTCTGGGTGTTCAGTCCATGTACGTGTTCGACTGGAGGCAGCCTAGCCCTGCCGAGCTGCATTGGCTCGGGAAGAGGCAACTCGGCAGTCTTCGGAGGATCTTGGAGGAACTCGGCTGACCTCGGATCCTCTCGGGGACTTCCAGAGTTCACCAGATGCAAGGTGGGATCATTGAGTGAGCGAGTGAGTGAGTGAGTCTTACGTTACCGTAACCATCCACAAGCACAGGGACAGGTGAAACAGATCAGGGCGTGTCAGGTACAGTATAACAGTAGATAGGTTATCACATATACCTGCTTATCAACTTGTAATGATCATTCGGGACACGTAAAATACGATGTCATCGACATTAATAACCTAAAAAAAGAAATACTAATATGTCAATTTATCATTCCATACAAATAACATAGTGACATGAAACATTGTACCGTCATATCATTGCGGAGCGGATAAACAGACTGTCTCATAAAGGGCATTGTTCAACTCTAAGGAATATGCTTAGGAACAGAATCCCTCATGCTTTGTTTATAAGCACACAAGCCTCCTGTGCTCTGTCTGTGCCTCTCCACCCAGGTCCTATGGGGTCTTCAGTTTCCATCAGCACATCTATTTCCTCTTGGCTGTTAGGGGATGGCTACGTCCCAAATGGCATCGTATTCCCTATATAGGGAATAGGGTGCCATTTTGGACACAGAAGATGCTTCAGTGTCAGGGAATCAGAGGCCAGAAGACTTCCTCTTACAATAAGGCTTGCTAGACATGAAGGTAGTTTAGTGAAATGAAAGCAACATCCTCGGGTGAGTTTCATGTACTATGGCTAAGCCGAAGAAACCAAGGGTATGTTATACACGAAGTCTGGCCTAAACTATCTGACTTTCACAGAGGCAAATCGGTAGACCACTCTAGTGGGTGATGTTTCCTTTTCTTGGTATTGGCCTCTAACACTTTACTTAACGACAAATTATATAATGAATTATGGTGCATTAATAATGCATACGCATTATGCATTATTGACATAAGCATATATGACCCCTTATGATGTCTTAGCATTATTTCACACTAATCCTGAATAATCAGCCTTATTGAGTAAGGCATAGCATGTTATGACTGCGTAATTAAACATGATAAGGGCTCATACATACTTACAACAAGTTATAAGGCATTATGCCCGTTGACCTGAGTTACTTCAATTATCTGGTCACATAACCAAAACCAAAGACAAAATAGGGATTTGAGTAGTGGTTATAACTGAAATATATCGGTGACAGTTACATTTGCCAAGAACCATTGTTCACTTAACAAACACATTTCTTAGAGTATACTATAAATGGAAACAAGAGGGCATATTTAAGTTGAGTGTCACCCCATCTCTTTTCAATATTTCAATAGAATGCTCTCGGGTGGAAACACAACAAACGATGTACTCGAGCTAAAAAAATCCTAGCTCTGTCAATATATACACTTTTAATGTAATTATCAATCATTGTATGGATCTTCAAACTATGCAGGTCAAATGACTGGTGAGAGTTAGTATGCAAATGACCATCTGTCTACTCAGTCACAAGCACACGGTAGCAAGTCTTCAAATTATACACAGATAATTGCTGTTTCTCGAAAACTCGAAAGTCTAGGGTCCTCCCACAAACAGACAACCTTCAAGCCCACGCAGTTCAGCAAGGATGAGTTTTGTAGTGTACCAACTGGTGCTATCCATACCAGATTTTTTTTGTTGTTGCAAGAAATCCTCGAACCCTACTGAATATATTTATCTCCCTTTGCCTAAGTCCCAATAGAATACGTTGCCTATTTTGGATTGTTTTTGAAGAACTCATATTCTAAAATGATTCACAGAGTACAATTCAGTGAGTACAACGTGGTCTCAGGGCAATTCGCATTATTCTGTACGTAAATTTATTACACCCCATTTAGTGTGATGTACGTTACGTTATATTATAAATGGAATAGTGGTCGTACAATATCTGAATTATAGGACATATAGTGTCTTACGTCTACTTCGGTTATACAATAGCATACGAATTGGATGATGTACCTTCTTACACATCTTGGAAGTATTATATTACACGTCTTTTTCTGAGACCAGGTTGCTTGTAACAACAAATAACATTTTAACTTAGTCAGTATAATTGAGTCAGAATCATTATGAAATGATAATAAGACATTATAAGGTGTGATACATGCGTATGACAAGTCTTAAGCTGCATTATAACACAGTTATACATTTTAACTGCATTATCGCACAAACCAGTCATTGGAGTAAGCCTGGATTTTCATGAGTGATTTGCATGCCCCTGTGCTTATTATACTAAAGCTCAATGAGCTACCCACAAGGTATTTTCCTCTATCATATTTAGTCACTTCTAATCCTATCTTTCCAATAATTATCAAGCAAATGAACATTGGACTGAAAACGACATACAGCTGAAAACACAGTTGACTAAAACAGTACTTAAACAGAATGTACAATAAATACATCTGAGTGGTTAAACACGTCTCTCAACAGTTCTATGCACGTTTGATTTGAAAATAATCACATAATGCCAGTCTGAGCCTGCAGCTGCTCTCCCACCTCCATGATTAGCAGGCTAACCCTGCCAATAACTACAATGTCTCATCATTGTTTCTAAATGGATCCACATTTGTGGTGCAATTTTGCATTGAGTCACAGGTCAGCTTTTGTTTTGGAGAGCAAAAACGCACTGACTTTGGAATGCCAATTTTCTTGGACTAAACTGTGCCTGGATGCCTGAATGTTGTTTTATCAGAATTATTTAGGCCTACTATATCCATTATTTCAACTTGTCTCCCGTTACTTTCATCATGAAATACATCTAATAAAGTAGCCTAAACCATAATAAATAAAGTTCAACATTTAAATGCTTGCACCTCATAATTTTTACAAAATAGCCTAGATCGATACTTACATTTAGACATTCCATTGCGAGAGAATGGAAAACAAAAATCCTATATAGAAACGTGAAGTTCACTTCTCAGAGTTTTTGGTTGATATTTATGAACATTCCCCGTCTACGTTCGTGCGCTTCTCTCCCGTGCCTCTTCTACTCCTGTATGGCAGTGCCTGTGTGAAGCTAGCCACAATAGTGGAATTTTCGGTTCGCCATCAAAATAAAAGTTCCCTAATGAAAGTGATTCAAACGGATACAGTAGTTTACGCACATTCATTCTCCAATCAGCTGCTAGCAGTGCAGGGACGACCTCTGGCGTTTTCCTTGCTCTGCCCGATGATCACAAAACAAAACATTACAAAAGTGTAAGAAAAAGTTGTGGTTATGAGTAATTAAAAGCATTGATGGGAATATCACATATGAACAGAAAATACAGTATCTATTGTAGAATTAATTTCCCCTCATAATCCTCATAATATTACATACGGATTGTTTTCCCCTCATCAATCAACACACAATACCTAATAATGACAAAGCATTTACAGGTTTTTAGAAATGTTTTGCTAATTTCTTAAAAGTAAAAAACTGAAATATGACATTTAAATAAGTATTCAGACTCTTTACTCATTTTTCTGTTGAAGCACCTTTGGCAGCAATTACAGCCTCGAGTCTACTTGGGTATGTCGTTACAAGCTTGAAACACCTGTATTTGAGTTTCTCATTCTTCTCTGGAGATCTTCTCAAGCTCTGTCAGGTTGGATGGGGAGCATCGCTGCACAGCTATTTTCAGGTCTCTCCAGAGATGTTTCGATCAGGTTCAAGTCCGGGCTCTGGCTTGGCCACTCAAAGATATTCAGAGACTTGTCTCGAAGCAACTCCTGTGTTGTCTTGGCTGTGTGATTAGCATCGTTGTCATGTTGGAAGGGGAACATTCGCCCCAGTCAGAGGTCTTGAGCGCTCTGGAGCAGGTTTTCATCAAAGATCTCTCTGTACTTTGCTCCGTTCATTTTTCCCTCGATCCTGACAAGTCTCCCAGTCCCTGCCGCTAAAAAACATCCCGACAGCATGATGCTGCCACCACCATGCTTCACCGTAGGGATGGTGCTAGGTTTCCTCCAGACGTGATGCTTGGCATTCAGGCCAAAGAGTTCAATCTTGGTTTCATCAGACCAGATAATCTTGTTTCTCATGGTCTGAGTGTCATTTAGGTGCATTTTGGCAAACTCCAAGCAGGCTGTCATGTGCCTTTTACTGAGGAGTGACTTCTATTTGGCCGCTCTACCATAAATGCCTGATTGGTGGAGTGCTGCACAGATGGTCATCCTTCTGGAAGGTTCTTCCATCTCCACAGAGGAACTCTGGAGGATCTGTCAGAGTGACCATCGGGTTCTTAGTCACCTCCCTGACCAAGGCCCTTCTCCCCCTGATTGCTCAGTTTGGCTGGGTAGCCAGCTCTAGGAAGAGTCTTGGTGGTTCCAAACTTCTTTAATTTAAGAATGATGGAGGCCACTGTGTTCTTGTGGACCTTTTTTGGTACCCTTCCCCAGATCTGTGGCCCCATCCTGTCTCGGAGCTCTGCGGACAATTCCTTCGACCTCATGGCTTGGTTTTTGCTCTGACATGCACTGTCAACTGTGGGACCATATATAGGCAACTGTGTGCCTTTCCAAATCATGTCCAATCAATTGAATTTACCACAGGTGGACTCCAATCAAGTTGTAGAAACATCTCAAGGATGATCAACGGAAACAGGATGCACCTGAGCTCAATTACGAGTCTCATAGCAAAGGGTCTGAATACTTATATAAATAAGTTATTTCTGTTTTTTATTATGGGGTATGATGTGTAGATTGATGAGCAATTTTTTTTTTAAATCCAGGCCTATAACTTCTCTTAACTCTCAATTTATTACAGAAAACAAATTGATAAACACAATATGTAGGGAAAGTACTGCACATTTGAAATAGTGCCCTTTATTCACCTGAACTTCAGGCATCATATTATACTTTTGTAAGCCTACACAGTGCAGGGTTATTTTGCTGATAAAAAAAACATGAAAATGGATCATCATAAATGACATGTTTTTTTGCCTTCATAATACTTATATCATACTGTATCTAACATTTCATACTTTGTTTAGGCAGAACAGTACCACAGTACAGTAGAAGTGAAAACCTTGTTTCCCATGGGATCTTTCCATTCTCTGTATGATGTTCATCATGAGTAACTTCAGCCCCCATGTTCCTCCACTAACTTCTCTACCCTGGGGTGTTATGATAATATATGATTCCACTCCCTCTTTCATTTCTCTTCTTCTGTGGTGTTATTTTAGGAGCAATCACCACACAACGCCCTTAGACAGTGCAGTTTGGTGAGTCTGAGTGGGCAATGGTTCACTTTAACTTCTCACTTAATGGAATAAATATTGACTGTAATTGCATTGCAGGAATTCTATGTCATACAGGTCCTATGCAAAAAAAAGAAGGTTATATCCAAAGCTTTTCTGTGCATAATTAGGCTACAGTGTCTACTCTGTGTGTAAGCATTTTGTTGAATCGGTTTTCAAAAAACCAAAATACACATCATATGCTATAAAAGTGACAGGTTCATCCAAAAATAGCATTCTCCCTTGAGAACGCAGACAGACAATATCACTCTGTGCTGCTCACGCATGCCTAGAAGTGCATAAGTAAAGATTCCAGATTTAGTGTTGATGCTACCACGAACGTATCATCATTCTAGTCAAGAATCTGTGATCCAGCCAGGTGTGTGTGTGGTATCCAGGGGTTGGGAAAATACTTCACAGTGGACCAATGAAGGACATGCTATTGCTTGTTAGCCATTTAACAGTCCTATTGCATTAGACAGTAAAATGGCTTGTGGCCTCAAAAACTTTTGGTGAACGAATATTGTTAAGCCTTGCCTTCATGAGGTGCTACATCACTCTACATGTTTCTATGGTAATATACTCGCTTGAGTAACACAATCCCTCATTGTTGCCTGCCAATTTCAACAGAGCCTACATCAGATCCCTACATCCTGCAACACAAATTCAAAAAAGTTCTGGGACACCGTAAAGTCCATGGAGAATAAGAACACCTCCTCCCAGCTTCCAACCGCTCTGAAGATAGGAAACACTGTCACCACCGACAAATCCACTATAATCGAGAATTTCAATAAGCATTTTTCTACGGCTGGCCATGCTTTCCACCTGGCTACCCCCACCCCGGACAACAGCACTGCCCTCCCCTCTGCTACTCGCCCAAGCCTTCCCCATTTCTCTTTCTCCCAAATACAGTCAGCTGATGTTCTAAATGAGCTGCAAAATCTGGACCCTTACAAATCAGCCGGGCTAGATAATCTGGACCCTTTCTTTCTAAAACTATCTGCTGAAATTGTTGCCACCCCTATTACTAGCCTCTTCAACCTCTCTTTCGTGTCGTCTGAGATCCCCAAAGATTGGAAAGCAGCTGCGGTTATCCCCCTCTTCAAAGGGGGGGACACCCTTGACCCTAACTGCTACAGACCTATATCTATCCTACCCTGCCTTTCTAAGGTCTTCGAAAGCCAAGTCAACAAACAGATTACCGACCATTTCGAATCCCACCACACCTTCTCCGCAATGCAATCTGGTTTCAGAGCTGGTCATGGGTGCACCTCAGCTACGCTCAAGGTCATAAACGATATCGTAACCGCCATCGATAGGAAACAATACTGTGCAGCCGTATTCATTGACCTGGCCAAGGCCTTTGACTCTGTCAATCACCACATCCTCATTGGCAGACTCGACAGCCTTGGTTTCTCTAATGATTGCCTCGCCTGGTTCACCAACTACTTCTCTGATCGAGTTCAGTGTGTCAAATCGGAGGGTCTGTTGTCCGGGCCTCTGGCAGTCTCTATGGGGGTGCCACAGGGTTCAATTCTTGGACCGACTCTCTTCTCTGTTTACATCAATGATGTTGCTCTTGCTGCTGGTGATTCTCTGATCCACCTCTACGCAGACGACACTATTCTGTACACTTCTGGCCCTTCTTTTGACACTGTGTTAACAACCCTCCAGGCGAGCTTCAATGCCATACAACTCTCCTTCCGTGGCCTCCAACTGCTCTTAAATACAAGTAAAACCAAATGCATGCTCTTCAACCGATCGCTGCCTGCTCCTGCCCGCCTGTCCAACATCACTACTTTGGACGGCTCTGACTTAGAATATGTGGACACCTACAAATACCTAGGTGTCTGGTTAGACTGCAAACTCTCCTTCCAGACTCACATCAAACATCTCCAATCCAAAGTCAAATCTAGAACTGGCTTCCTATTCCGCAACAAAGCATCCTTTACTCATGCTGCCAAACATACCCTTGTAAAACTGACCATCCTACCAATCCTCGACTTCGGTGATGTCATTTACAAAATAGCCTCCAAAACCCTACTCAATAAATTGGATGCAGTCTATCACAGTGCCATCCGTTTTGTCACCAAAGCCCCATATACTACCCACCACTGCGACCTGTACACTCTCGTTGGCTGGCCCTCGCTTCATACTCGTCGCCAAACCCACTGGTTCCAGGTCATCTACAAGACCCTGCTAGGTAAAGTCCCCCCTTATCTCAGCTCGCTGGTCACCATAGCAGCACCTACCTGTAGCACGCGCTCCAGCAGGTATATCTCTCTAGTCACCCCCAAAACCAATTCTTCCTTTGGACGCCTCTCCTTCCAGTTCTCTGCTGCCAATGACTGGAACGAACTACAAAAATCTCTGAAACTGGAAACACCTATCTCCCTCACTAGCTTTAAGCACCAGCTGTCAGAGCAGCTCATAGATTACTGCACCTGTATATAACCTATCTACAATTTAGCCCAAACAACTACCTCTTTACCTACTGTATTTATTTATTTATTTATTTTGCTCCTTTGCACCCCTTTATTTCTGTCTCTACTTTGCACTTTCTTCCACCGCAAACCAACCATTCCATTGTTTTTTTAGTTTTTATTTTACGTGCTGTGTTGTACTCACTTCGCCTCCATGGCCTTTTATATTTTTATTTATTTATACATATATTTGTTTGCCTTCACCTCCCTTATCTCACCTCACTTGCTCACATTGTATATAGACTTTTTTTTTTTTTTTTTTCACTGTATTATTGACTATATGTTGTTTTACTCCATGTGTAACTATGTGTTGTTGTATGTGTCGAACTGCTTTGCTTTATCTTGGCCAGGTCGCAATTGTAAATGAGAACGTGTTCTCAATTTGCCTACCTGGTTAAATAAAGGTTAAATAAATAAAAATAAATAAAAGATGCCTAGGCATAACATTCACATGTGAGATTACACATTGGATGGTTTGATTCTCTCTCTCTCTCTCTCTCTCTCTCTCTCTCTCTCTCTCTCTCTCTCTCTCTCTCTCTCTCTCTCTCTCTCTCTCTCTCTCTCTCTCTCTCTCTCTCTCTCTCTCTCTCTCTCTCTCTCTCACACACACACACACGTACACACGTACACACGCACCCACGTCAGATCTGGATAAAGTGAAACATCAATGTATGTGTTTGAACCACAAGTTATTTCTGAGGACACTTCTAGTTGTCTTCATTTGGGTGTAGAGTGAATCATATCAGTGATATGATATCACCCAATACACCATGGGAGGTATAGGTATCAAGCACCTCAGAGTAGGAGTGCTGTTCAAGGATTCAGTAAGATTAGGTCACTCCTGTCCATATCATCTTATTCATTGTGATGAGATCAAAAAGGCTAAACTTGTCCTAAGTCAGCCCCATGTCTTTGAGAGTAATACTATATGTTGTATTTAAGTAACCTTCTGTCTTATGTAACCATACCAAACGTAACATATCATACTCATTTGTATGTTACAGATTTATATTTCCTATGTTACGTCTAGTCTACGAGACCAGGCTGGAGGAACAGATATAGCTAGACTGAAATTAGATTTTAAAAAAAAAATCAAGTGCACTTGAAATATGCAGCATGCAATATGAATTGTCTTGATCGTATGAAGAGGTAATACTGTTGACTATTTAGTCAATTTATTGAAAGCTAGCTAATGTTACAGTTTGACTAGCCTAGCCAGCTACTGTAAATGTACATTCATGTCTTATTAGCTATCTGTCAATTAATTACATTTTGTTGAGTCATGTTTTGGCATGGTTATACTGTATGTCTCATTTCAAGTAACTAGCTGCAAGCTTGAAAGAACATTCAATCATACACTTTACAGAAAAACCCACTTAAAAACATCTAGATCGAAAGATGTGTGTGTGCCATGTATGCTAGAATGGAGGTTTTAAAACGACAGCAGCGTATGCATATTTGCCAGTACATATGGCATAGCCTACACATATAGCATACCTTGCAATAGAATCTTCTCTAAAAAACAGTTGTAAAATGTGCTCTGCATTAAGATAACCAGAGTTGATTTCTAAACCAGATGAGTTGTCAAATAGTAGCTGCCCATACCATAGTGGGCATGCATATCGTTAGATGCATTGGAATACAAGGTATGGAGACTGATAACGAGCCTGTTGGATTATAAACACAGCAAAAAAAGAAACGTCCCTCAGGACCCTGTCTTTCAAAGATAATTCGTAAAAATCCAAATAACTTCACATATCTTCATTGTAAAGCGTTTAAAAACTGTTTTGCATGCTTGTTCAATGAACCATAAACAATTAATGAACATGCACCTGTGGAACCTGTTGTTAAGACACTAACAGCTTACAGACAGTAGGCAATTAAGGTCACAGTTATGAACACTTAGGACACTAAAGAGGCCTTTCTACTGACTCTGAAAAACCAAAAGAATGATGCCCAGGGTCCCTGCTCCTCTGCGTGAATGTTCCTTAGGCATGCTGCAAGGAGGCATGAGGACCGTAGATGTGGCCAGTGCGATAAATTGCAATGTCCGTACTGTGAGACGCCTAAGACAGCGATATAGGGAGACAGGACGGACAGCTGATCATCCTCGCAGTGGCAGACCACGTGTAACAACACCTGCACAGTATCGGTACATCCGAACATCACCCCTGCGGGACAGGTACAGGATGGCAACAACAACTGCCCGAGTTACACTAGGAACGCACAATCCCTCCATCAATGCTCAGACTGTCCGCAATAGGCTGAGACAGGCTGGACTGAGTGCTTGTAAGCCTGTTGTAAGGTAGATCCCCAACAGACATCACCGGCAACAACGTCGTCTATGGGCACAAACCCACCGTCGATGGACAAGACAGAACTGGAAAAAAGTGCACTTCACTGACGAGTAGCGGTTTTGTCTCACCAGGGGTGATGGTCGGATTCGCGTTAATCGTCGAAGGAATGAGAGTTTCACCGAGGCCTGTACTCTGGAGCGGGATCGATTTGGAGGCGGAGGGTCCTTCATGGTCTGGGGCGGTGTGTCACAGCATTATCGGACTGAGCTTGTTGTCATTGCAGGCAATCTCAACGCTGTGCGTAACAGGGAAGACATCCTCCTCCCTCATGTGGTACTCTTCCTGCAGGGTCACTTACACTGGGCGCACACCGAGCAGGAGGAAACATAAACCCTCACGTCCTTAGCCAGGGTAGGCAACCAGTAATTCCCAGTCAGACAGTGCACCATCCGACCGATCCCCGGATGACCAGAGGAGGGTGATGTGTGGGCCCAACAGATCAACTCGTCATTGACAGCAGACGGAACGTACTGATGGCTGACGGGACACTGGAGTGGAGCGGGCTCTGTACGCAACGCCTGCTCAATGTCCGCGTCCAGCTCCCGCGTCCAGCTCAATGTCCGCTACCAGGCAGGAGGCCGGGAGTATGGGAGTCTGAACCATGGGCCGCTCTTCTGTGTCATACAGCCGGGACAGTGCGTCTGCCTTCACACTCTGGGAACCTGGTCTGTAGGACAGGGTAAACACAAAACGGGTAAAGAACATGCCTGATGAGGATTCAGTCTCCTCGCTGCCCGGATGTACTCCAGGTTGCGGTGGTCAGTCCAGATGAGGAAAGGGTGTTTAGCCCCCTCAAGCCAATGTCTCCACGCCTTCAAATCCTTAACCACAGCCAAAAGCTCCCGGTCCCCCACATCATAGTTCCGCTCCGCCGGGCTGAGCTTCTTCGAGAAGAAAGCACAGGGGCGGAGCTTTGGTGGCGTGCCCAAGCGCTGAGAGAGAACGGCTCCTATCCCAACCTTGGACGTGTCCACCTCCACTACGAACGCCAAAGAGGGATCCGGATGGGCCAGAACGGGAGCCGAGGTAAACAGAGCTCTTAGGTGCCCAAAAGCCCTGTCCGCCTCAACCGACCACTGCAGACGTACAGGACTAGCCTTCAGCAGTGAGATAATGGGAGCAGCCACTTGACCAAAACCCCGGATAAATCTCCGGTAGTAATTGGCAAACCCTAAAAATCGCTGCACCTCCTTTACCGTGGTGGGAGTCGGCCAATTACGCACGGCTGCAATGCGGTCACTCTCCATCTCCACCCCTGATGTGGAAATGCGATACCCAAGGAAGGAGACAGCCTGCTGAAAGAACAGGCATTTCTCAGCCTTGACGTACAGGTCATGCTCCAACAGTCGTCCAAGTACCTTGCGCACCAAGGACACATGCTCGGCGTGTGTAGCGGAGTATATCAGAATGTCATCGATATACACCACTACACCCTGCCCGTGCAGGTCCCTGAAAATCTCGTCTACAAAGGATTGGAAGACTGATGGAGCATTCATCAACACGTACGGTATGACGAGGTACTCATAATGCCCTGAGGTGGTATTAAACGCCGTCTTCCATACGCACCAGGTTGTACGCACTCCTGAGATCTAGATTAGTGAAGAAGCGCGCCCCGTGCATTGACTCAATCGCCGTGGCGATAAGAGGTAGCAGGTAACTGTACCTCACAGTGATTTGATTGAGACCTCGATAGTCAATGCACGAGCGCAGACCTACATCCTTCTTCACAAAAAATAAACTTGAGGAGGCGGGTGAAGTGGAGGACCGAATATACCCCTGACGCAGGGATTCAGAGACATATGTCTCCATAGCCGCCGTCTCCGCTTGCGACAGGGGATACACATGACTCCTGGGAAGTGCAGCGTCTACCAGGAGATTTATCGCACAATCCCCCCGTTGATGGGGTGGTAATGGAGTTGCCTTCATTTTACAGAAGGCGAGAGCCAAATCGGCATATTCTGGGGGGATGCGCATATTCTGGGGGGAGACCTGGTCTGGACTTTCCACCGTGGTAGCACCAATGGAAACCCCTACACACCTCCCCGAGCACTCTCGCGACCACCCCGTGAGAGCCCTCTGTTGTCAGGAAATGGTGTGGTTATGACGAGCCAACCAGGGAAGGCCTATTAACACGGGAAACGCGTGAGGAATGAGGAAGAGACTGATTCTCTCCTCGTGACCCCTCTGCGTCTCCATGGCCAGGGAGATGGTGGCTTCCCTGATTAGCCCGGACCCTAATGGTCGACTATCCAGAGCGTGTACCGGGAAAGGTCTAACCCCAGGAATAATGGGGAGCCCTAAACTAAGGACGAACGCTCTGTCGATTAAAATTCCCAGCTGCGCCTGAATCGACGAGCGCCTTATGCTGGGAATGCGGGGAAAACAAACAGGTACAAACAGGTGGACAACAGAGGACTCTGGATGAGAGTGGTGCAGACTCACCTGGGGTGACGCCAGAGTTCCCTGCTTGCTGCCTCGACTCCTAGAGGGACCAAGCACCAACCACAGATGCGGCCACAGATGGTGCACGTGAAGGTCCCTCCTCCAGCCTCCCTACGCGCAGCCTCCAACCTCCTCCAACTTCCCAGCTCCATGGGCACTGGAGCGGGAGTGCTGGAAGATGGAACCGACAGAGCCCCCTCGGGACGTCCGCGGGTGACCAGCAGGTCTGCTTCTTAACACAGCGCGCATCCAACCCGGAAGCCAGCCGCACCAATGTGTCAGAGGAAACACTGTGCACCTGGTGACCTGGTTAGCGTGCACTGCGCCCGGCCCACCACAGGAGTTGCTAGTGTGCGATGAGACAAGGATATCCCTACCGGCCAAACCCTCCCTAACCCGGACGACGCTAGGCCAATTGTGTGTCGCCCCACGGGCCTCCCGGTCGCGGCCAGCTGCGACAGAGCCTGGGCGCGAACCCAGAGTCTCTGGTGGCACAGCTAGCACTGCGATGCAGTGCCCTAAACCACTGCGCCACCCGGGAGGCCCCCGCTTTCCAATCTTTAGGGATCTCAGACAATATGAAAGAGAGGTTGAACAGGCTAGTAATAGCGGTTGCAACAATTGCGGCGTATAATTTTAGAAAGAGAGGGTCCAGATTGTCTAGCCCAGCTGATTTGTAGGGGTCCATATTTTGTAGCTCTTTCAGAACATTAGCTATCTGGATTTGGGTGAAGGAGAAATGGGGGAGGCTTCTGCAAGTTGCTGTGGGGGTCGCAGAGCTGTTGACCAGGGTAGGGGTAGCTAGATGGAAAGCATGGCCAGCCGTAGAAAAATGCTTCTTGAAATTCTTGATTGTTGTAAATTTATCGGTGGTGACAGTGTTTCCTAGCCTCAGTGCAGTGGGCAGCTGCGAGGAGGTGCTCTTATTCTCCATGGACTTTACAGTGTCCCAGAACTTTTTGGAGTTTGTGCGACAGGATACAAATTTATTTTTGAAAAAGCTAGCCTTTGCTTTCCTAACTGCCTGTGTATATTGGTTCCTAACTTCCCTGAAAAGTTGCATATCGCGGGGGCTATTCGATGCTAATGCAGTACGCCACAGGATGTTTATGTGCTGGTCAAGGGCAGTGAGGTCTGTAGTGAACCAAGGGCTATATCTGTTCTTCATTAAGATGGCGAGGAAAGCATTTTTAAAGAATAACCAGGCATCCTCTACTGATGGAATGAGGTCAATATCCTTCCAGGATACCCGGGCCAGGTCGATTAGAAAGGCCTGCTTGCTGAAGTGTTTCAGGGAGCGTTTGACAGTGATGAGGGGTGGTCGTTTGAAAGTGGACCCATTACGGACAAAGGCAATGAGGCAGTGATCGCTGAGATCCTGGTTGTAGACAGCAGAGGTGTATTTAGAGGGCAGGTTGGTCAGGATGATATCTATGAGGGTGCCCGTGTTTATGGATTTAGGGTTGTACCTGGTGGGTTCCATGATAATTTGTGTGAGATTGAGGGCATCTAGCTTAGATTGTAGGACGGCCGGGGTGTTACGCATATCCCAGTTTAGGTCACCTAACAATACAAACTCTGAAGATAAATGGGGGGAAATTAATTCACATTTAGTGTCCAGGGCACAGCTGGGGGCTGAGGGGGGTCTATAACAAGCGGCAACAGTGAGAGACTTGTTTCTGGAAAGGTGGATTTTTAAAAGTAGAAGCTCGAACTGTTTGGGTACAGACCTGGATAGCATGACAGAACTCTGCAGGCTATCTCTGCAGTAGATTGCAACTCCACCTCCTTTGGCAGTTCTATCTTGGAGAAAAATGTTGGATTCAGACACTGCTAGGACATCAGGGTTGGCGGAGTGTGGTAAAGCAGTGCATAAAACAAACTTAGGATGGAGGCTTCTGATGTTAACATGCATGAAACCAAGGCTTTTGCGGTTACAGAAATCAACAAATGATAGCGCCTGCGGAATAGGAGTGGAACTAGGGGCTACAGGGCCTGGGTTAACCTCTACATCACCAGAGGAACAGAGGAGGAGTAGGATAAGGGTACGGCTAAAGGCTATAAGAAATTGTTGTCTAGTGCATTGGAGACAGAGAATAAAAGGAGCAGATTTCTGGGCGTGGTGGAATAGATTCAAGGCATAATGTACAGACAAGGGTATGGTAGGATGTGAGTACAGTGGAGGTAAAACCAAGGTGTTGAGTGACGATGAGAGAGGTTTCGTCTCTGGAGAGACAGGTGAGGTCACCACATGTATGTGGGATGGGAGGAAAGAGCTATCTAAGGCATTTTGAGCAGGACTGAAGTCTGTACAGTGAAATAAAACAGTAAAAACTAGCCAAGACAGTAGTAGACAAGGCATATTGACATTAGAGAGAGGCATAAAGAATTCACAGGTGTTGATCAGGAGAGCTAAGACTGCAACGGGTAAATGGCGATGAATGGGCAGAGCGGGTCAGTTAGGTACATACAGGACCTGAGTTCGAGGCTGAGGCCGACCGGTAAACCAAATGAGGTACGTGTTATTGAAATAGTCCAGGGGACGTCAGCTGTGTAGTCGAGTGATCATAGGGTCAAAAGAGCAGCAATAGGTGAGTCAGGGTGCTGTTCGGTAGTCACTACTATGCAAGGCGAGCAGGGGACACAGCGTTCTGAAAAGCTAGCAGGCCAGGGCTAGTAGCTGGTTCTTCGGGGACATCGTAACAGAATAGCCTGTTGAGATCACATCGGGCGATCACGTCGGCAGTCCAGTCGTGATGGATCGGCGGGTCTCATTGTCGACAATAAAGGGTCCAGGCCAATTGGCTAAGGAGGTATTGTAGCCCTAGAATTAGCTGGTATATGGGCCTCAAGGCTAGCAGTAGCCACTCGTTTGCAGCTAGCTAGCTGGATCTGGAGTAATGATCCGGTGTAATGATCCAGAGCGGCAGGAATCCGGTGATATGGTATAGAGAAGCAGTCCGATATGCTCTGGGTTGATATCGCACTGTGCAGACTGGTAGGTGTTGTCCGAGCTAAGGCTGGCTGATGACGGGGAAAAAAGGCAAGGTGTTTGTGTTTCTGTTTGTATGTAATTGCGTTTATTTATTAAATTACTCACTCCCTGAACTTGCTTCCCGACTCTCAGAGCACATCGTTACAAAATGACTCCTCACCAAAGGGAAGCATCAGGGAGTGTTTTTTTGTTTGTTTTGAAGGTGATGTCAGGTCCAGATGTCAGAACCGGAGCTACCTGGGAGGCCTCAGCCGGTTTGTCAGATTCCAATGCCTTGGTGGGTTCGACGTGTTCCCCTGCCTCAGCTGGCTCAGCCAGTTTCCATACCTCAGCGGGATCGATAGGCTCCCATGCTTCAGCTGGCTCAACAGGCTGTCATGCCTCAGCTGGGTGAACAGGTTCCCGGGCCTCGACCAAGGCTACCGGGGAGGTCTCAGCCAGCTCATCAGGTTCTCCCGCCTTAGCAAGTTTGTCAGGTTTCTGCCCCTCAGCGGAGGTGAACGGTCCGCTCCTAATCCCCGAGATCGTCCCTGTGGTTGGCGTCCTGGGGTTGGAGCCGAACGCACCGGGGAGGGGGTACCGTCACGTATGCTCTCTCTCAGGCGCTCTAGGTCGAAATGCTCCCGCGCCTAAGTTGGATCAACAGGTGTCTGCGCCTTAGCAGATGTGACCGGTCCGCTCCTGATCCCCGGGATCGTCATCTCAGTCTGCATCCTGCGGCTGGAGCCGCACACTGTCAAGTGTGCTCCCTCCCTGGCCTCTAGGTCACCAGGTTGCTTGTTCTGGTGCACTCCTGTCACCATTGTTACGTGCATCAGCGCATTATGACACTCACCTGGACTCCATCACCTCCTTGATTACCTTCTCTATATATGTCACTCCCCTTGGGGTTCCTTCCCCAGGTGTCATTGTTTCTGTTCCAGTGTCATTTCTGTGCGCTGTTTGTGTTTCTTGTTTTGTATTTAGTTGCGTTTTATGTATTAAAACACTCACTCTCTGAACTTGCTTCCCAACTCCCAGCGCACATCGTTACACAACTGTTCAGAGGAGACTGCGGGAATCAGGCCTTCATGGTCAAATTGCTTTCAAGAAACCACTACTGAAGGACACCAATAAGTAGAAGAGACTTGCTGGGGCCAAGAAACAAGAGCAATGGACATTAGACTGGTGGAAATCTGTCCTTTGGTCTGATGAGTCCAAACTTGAGATTTTTGGTTCCAACCGCCGTGTGTTTGTGAGGTGAAGAGTAGGTGAACGGATTATCTCCCTACGTGTGGTTCTCACCGTGAAGAATGGAGGTGTGATGGTGCTTTGCTGGTTACACTGTCTGTAATTTATTTAGAATTCATGGCACATTTAACCAGCATGGCTACCACAGCATTCTGCAGCGATACGCCATCCCATCTGGTTTGCACTTAGTTGGACTATCATTGTTTTTCAACAGGACAATGACCCAACACACCTCCAGGCTGTGTATGGGCTATTTGACCAAGAAGGAGAGTGATGGAGTGTTGTATCAGATGACCAGGCCTCCACAATCACCCGACCTCAACCCAATTGAGATGGTTTGGGATGAGTTGGACCGCAGAGTAAAGGAAACGTAGCCAACAAGTGCCCAGCATATGTGGGAACTCCTTCAAGACAGTTGGAAAAGCATTCCAGGTGAAGCTGTATGAGAGAATGCCAAGAGTGTACAAAGTTGTCAGCAAGGCAAAGGATGGCTACTTTGAAGAATCTAAAATATATGTTCATATGTTTAACACTTTTTTGTTACTACATGTTTCCATTTGTGTTATTTGATAGTTTTGATGTCTTCACTATTATTCTACAATGTAGAAAATAGTAAAAATAAAGAAAAACCCTTGAATGTGTAGGTGTGTCCAAACTTTGGACTGGTACTGTACATTCAAGTGGGTAAAACAGTATGTAAACATTATTAAAGTGACCAGTGTTCAATGATTGTATGTACATAGTTCAGCAGTCTATAAGGTGCAGGGTAGAATAAAGGGTGAAAGCCGGCTAGTGACATTGTCTAAGGTTCAGGGCAGTGTACTTGGTCAAAGGCCGGGCCAGTTTGAGGGCCTGGAGATAGAAGCTGTTTAATTCAATTCAAATGGCCTTTATATGCATGGGAAACGTGTTTACATTGCCAAAGCAAGTGAAATAAACAAGCAAGTGAGAAGACACAAAACAATATCCACAAAAAACTATTAGAATTGAACAGTAAATATTGCACTCAAAAAAGTTTCAAATAGATAAAGAACCTTTCAAGTGTTATATTATAAGCTATATACAGTGTTTTAGCAATGTGCAAATAGTTGTTGTACGAATAGTAGGGGAAGATAAATAAACAGTTAAATATTAGTGGTATTTACGATGTTGTTCGTGCTCCGCTGGTTGCCCATATCTCATGGAAATGGGCTACCTATCTTGCTGCTGTGATTGCACACGGAGGTATTTCGCCTAACAGATACAGGAGTTTATCAGTGTTTGATTTATCAACATGCCTTGACTGGGGTGGCTGAGGTACTTGATGATCTTCTTGGCCTTCCTGTGACACTGATTGCCTTAGATGTCCTGAAGGGCAGGCAGTGTGCCCCCGATGATGCGTTGGGCTAACCGCACCACCCTCTGGAGAGCCCTGTGATTGCGGGTTGTGTAGTTGCCATACCAGGCGTTGATACAGCCCGGCAGAATGCTCTCAATGGTGCATCTGTAGAAATCCGTGAGGGTCTTGGGGTCCAAGCAAAATGTATTTTGCCTCATTAGGTTGAAGAGGTGCTGTTGCATCTTCTTCACCACGCTGTCAGTGTGAACGGGACATTTCAAATCAAATCAAATCGTATTGGTAACATACACACGGTTAGCAGATGTTATTGCGAGTGTAGCGAAATGCTTGTGCTTCTAGTTCCGATAGTGCGGTAATATCTAACAAGTAATCTAACAATTCCCCAACAACTACCTAATACACACAAATCTAAAGGGGTGAATGAGAATATGTACATATAAATATATGGATGAGCGATGGCCGAGCGTCATAGGCAAGATGCAAAGATGGTATATACATTTGATATGATTAATGTAAGATATGTAAACATTGTTAAAGTGGCATTATTTAAAGTGGCATTGTTTAAAGTGTCTAGTGATCCATTTATTAAAGTGGCCAGTGATTTTGTCTCAATGTAGGCAGCAGCCTCTCTGAGTTAGCGATTGCTGTTTAGCAGTCTGATAGCCTTGAGATAGAAGCTGTTTTCCAGTCTCTCGGTTCCAGCTTTGATGCACCTGTACTGACCTCGCCTTCTGGATGGTATTGGTGTGAACAGTCAGAGGCTCGGGTGGTTGTTGTCCTTAATGATCTTTTTGGCCTTCCTGTGACATCGGGTGGTGTAGGTGTCCTGGAGGGCAGGTAGTTTGCCCCCCGGTGATGCGTTGTGCAGACCGCACCACCCTCTGGAGAGCCTTGCGGTTGTGAGCGGAGCAGGTGCCGTACCAGGCTGTGATACAGCCCGACAAGATGCTCTCAATTGTGCATCTGTAAAAGTTTGTCAGGATGTTGCACCTTCTTCACCACACTGTCTGTGTGGGTGGACCATTTCAGTTTGTCTGTGATGTGTACGCCAAGGAACTTACAACTTTCCACCTTCTCCACTACTGTCCCTTCGATGTGGATAGGGGGGTGCTCCCTCTGCTGTTCCCTAAAGTCCACGATCATCTCCTTTGTTTTGTTGATCTTGAGGGAGAGGTTGTTTTCCTGACACCACACTCGGAGTGCCCTCACCTCCTCCCTGTAGGCTGTCTCGTCATTGTTGGTAATCAAGCCCACTACTGTTGTGTCGTCTGCAAACCTGATGATTGAGTTGGAGGCGCGCATGGCCACGCAGTCGTGGGTAAACAGGGAGTACAGGAGGGAGGCTGAACAAACACCCTTCTGGGGCCCCAGTGTTGAGGGTTAGCGAAGTGCAGATGTTGTTTCCTACCTTCACCACCTGGGGTCGGCCCGTCAGAAAGTCCAATACCCAATTGCAGGTCCTCAGTAATGTGTACGTCTCAGTGATGTGTGATGTGCTCTCTCTGCTGTCTGCCGTAGTCCACGATCAGCTCCTTCATTTTGTGTACATTGACGGAGAGGTTATTTTCCTGTCACCAATCTACCAAAGTTCTCACCTCTTCCCTGTAGGTTGTCTTGTCGTTGTTGGTAATCAGGCCTACCACTGTTGTATCATCAGAAAACATATTGATTACGTTGGAGACATTGGTAGCCACACAGTCATGAGTAAATAGGGATTTACAGAAGGGGGCTGAGCACGCACCCCTGTGGGGCACATGTGTTGAGGATCGTTGGTGTTGTTGCCTACCTTAACCACCTGGGATCGGCCCATTACGAAGTCTAGGACCCAGTTGCACAGGGAGGTGTTCAGATCCAGGGCCCTGAGCTTAGTGATGAGCTTGGAGTGCACTATAGTGTTGAAAGCTGAGCTGTTGTCGATGAACAGCATTCTTCCATAGGTATTCCTCTTGCTAGGTGGGATAGGGCAATGTGTGCTTTATTTAAAGTAACTGTACAGTGAAAATCACACTTTTAAAAGTTCATATTCTGTTAACTTACCCTGAAATAATGTTGTTGCCTCATCTTCTATTTCAAATTACGTGGTTTGTAAGAGTTGGCCTGCAGAATTGGTACAGGAAGGAAAAGGGGGGAGGGTCGTGCTTTTTCAATTTTAGGCAAGGGGAGGATTTTAGTATTTTTGTATCTAGTCCAGGGCAAGGTCATGTCATTTGTAATTGATAACATTTTAGAATAAGTTGCGTATTAGGCTATATATGGATGTTGCCCCTCATCTCTGATTCTCCGCTGGGTGTGCAATATCAAGTGCGCCTATAGTGTGATCTCAATCAAATGATCCATAGCCTATAGGTTATGAAGTGCAAGCTCAGAGAAGGACAGAGCAAAGTAATATTTGTAAGATAGCTGCTGGGATGGTGTAAATTAAACTAGGCTGTATTACACACTGCAATGGATATTCCAACCCTAAGCCTGCTCTGATCTTGCTGATCAAAACCTTTTTTTGTGTGCTGTCTAACCAATGCTGTGCTGTGTAGGCCTACAATGGCAGTTCAGGAGGAGAGGCCAAGGCTTCTTCAGAAAATTATTTTTTATTAGGCCTAGTCCAAAAAATTATTGCAGGAGGACTGTTCAGTTTGAGAAGGAGAGCGAGAAGATGAGAAGGAGGACCTGAGGTCAATTTTGATAGCTTGCTTCTACTAAAATAGATTTGAATAAAAACAATATGTTTCTTGCCCTGAAACATATTGTTGGAAATTGGGCTATAGCTGCTATAGCCATAGATTTATCGGCCAATTCCCCCACCCACAATGCACTATTTAAATAGCCTACCCCTGTGTCAGTGAAGGGCTGTTAAGTGTGATATGTTACGTTTTGTATGGTATGTATTAATATGTGGATGCATTAATATATGTTACAAATTACAATTGGTATTATATGTTACGAATTTGCAAAACGTACAATATGTTAAGAATTTACAAAATGTGTTATATGTTACAAATGTGTAAAGGTATGATATGTTACGAATTCTAGCTAGATGGCTAACGTTAGCTAGGCTAGGAGTTAGGGTTAGGGGTTAGGGTTAAGTTTATGAGTTACTTTAAAGGGTTAAGGTTGGGGGAAGGGTTAGCAAACAGGGTTAAGGTTAGGTTTAGGGGAAGGGTCAGCTAACATGCTAAGTACATTCTAAGTAGTTAAAAAGTAGTAAGTAGTTGAAAAGTTGCCAATTTTCTAAAACTGTCTGTGATAAGATGGGAACCCTCAGTCTTTGGGTTGCTAGACATTTGCGTTTAATGTCACCCCCACCAACCACCCTACTTTTGAATTAGCAACCATCTGTCTTAGTAACCATACCAAATGTAATATATAATACTAAATGGAGTGTCTTGGATTTATGTTAAGAATAATACGAAATGCTCTGAGATCAGGTTGATGAGAGGGTATGCCATAGGCCTGGCTTTCATTAAAGAAAATGGCAAAAACCACAGGCCTACCCCTTGTTAGCTTAAGATTTTGAAAAAAAATCAAACGGATCAGATTTATATAAAGTGATTTATAACAGCGCTTTGGTCCGCGATGCTTTATGCTACAAACAAGCTGTAAAATACCCGGGAAAGACATGCATATGGGGATAACATTGCTTTGTTTCTTTGACATTCAGAGGCTACAACCTTCTACAGCTGAGGAGACAAAAAAATGTACTTTGCTTGGGAAGTAATCTAATTATTTCACTATCAATTGATTAAGCTATTCACTTTCTGTACAATATAAGATGTTTAAACCAAGACAGCTTTTAGGGAAACACTTGTGACATTCTATCGTTGGGTTAAGCTTGTCAAGAATGAAATAGCCTATTCCAAACAGACTCTGGGACAGTTGTGGGACGATAGATCCCAAATTCATACAACCAGTAGGCCTAGGCTACAATTCTTATTATTTTTTCAAGCAATGAGTCTGATGGAACACAACAGGACATTTAGCTTAAAATGTTAATAAATAATTTTTTATTCACATTATAAGCACAGCAATGCGCACAAGGTGGTAGGCTGCTTGTGAATGTATGTTCCACAATGCAACTAGCGATAAAACACTGTTGTTAAAAGCGAACTGCACATGCCAGCGGTTTTATGTGACAGAGATGAAAATATCCATTTGAAAATTTGAAAGAGGGGAGCTCTTCTACGCAACACCTAGTATAGGTTGCTAATATGACTAGGATTGTGCCTTTGGCTACTGGACAATGAAGAAAGTTTATATAAAATAATTGCCTCCACAGATATGGTCTGATTTTGCCGAGGGTACTTTGAAGCAAGGTAAGACATGCCTCATAATATGTAGTAAAAGGTTCAAGTTTCAAACTATTAAGTAGCTTTATGTTTTCAAAATGCATGTTGCCTCCAGCTCATTGCACAGTGGTGTGTGACATGCTGATGAAGCCCGCCTTCCGTTGCCTATGCATTTCCAGATTGAGATGCTGGAACAGCAGCTCCCACACTGTCTGACAGATTTTTTGCTCAAAGGCTCTGTATCTGTATGCTGTATGTGTGTGATAAATAAGATACATAACGAATATACTGTGCATGCTCCAATTTATTCCACAACATTATGCAAATTAGCCTATAGACTGATAAGCATGACCAGTCAAATTTATTTTCACAGTCTGGTATTTCCATCAATGAATAGCCAAAAAATGGCACACTTTTCTTCTTCTCCCGGACAATGAGACAATTTTATTTACCGCCTTTTCTATTTTTTTATTGGTCAAAAGCCGGCTATTAGCGGCTATCTGAAACCCTGAATAATGTCAAAGCAAATCCTCTACACAACAACAATCTCACCATTTTCTTCTATTTTATATCATGTGGTTTGTTGCTAAAAGTTTTATGTGAAGAGGAAATCTAGTTAACTGTTATTGACTGATAGATAGCAGTAGTAGTTAGCTAGCTTCACGACTAGCTTATTATGTGGCTTACAACGGAAATATCAATAACATAGTGACAAAGCAAAGGACAGAAATGGCTCACGCTTGTGAAATAATCAGCCTGCATTTATTGCTGTTCTAATAAAGTGCCCTAGTACGTAGTAGTGCCATCTGTATTTCCAAAACATCCATACTATTTAGCCGGGCTCAGGCAGTCTGCCCCAGTGCCCCAATGTGGGAGGAGCTCATTTGAATATTTACATTTACATTTAAGTCATTTAGCAGACGCTCTTATCCAGAGCGACTTACAAATTGGTGCATTCACCTTATGATATCCAGTGGAACAACCACTTTACAATAGTGCATCTAACTCTTTTAAGGGGGGGGGGGGTTAGAAGGATTACTTTATCCTATCCTAGGTATTCCTTAAAGAGGTGGGGTTTCAGGTGTCTCCGGAAGGTGGTGATTGACTCCGCTGACCTGGCGTCGTGAGGGAGTTTGTTCCACCATTGGGGTGCCAGAGCAGCGAACAGTTTTGACTGGGCTGAGCGGGAACTGTACTTCCTCAGAGGTAGGGAGGCGAGCAGGCCAGAGGTGGATGAACGCAGTGCCCTTGTTTGGGTGTAGGGCCTGATCAGAGCCTGAAGGTACGGAGGTGCCGTTCCCTTCACAGCTCCGTAGGCAAGCACCATGGTCTTGTAGCGGATGCGAGCTTCAACTGGAAGCCAGTGGAGAGAGCGGAGGAGCGGGGTGACGTGAGAGAACTTGGGAAAGTTGAACACCAGACGGGCTGCGGCGTTCTGGATGAGTTGTAGGGGTTTAATGGCACAGGCAGGGAGCCCAGCCAACAGCGAGTTGCAGTAATCCAGACGGGAGATGACAAGTGCCTGGATTAGGACCTGCGCCGCTTCCTGCGTGAGGCAGGGTCGTACTCTGCGAATGTTGTAGAGCATGAACCTACAGGAACGGGTCACCGCCTTGATGTTAGTTGAGAACGACAGGGTGTTGTCCAGGATCACGCCAAGGTTCTTAGCACTCTGGGAGGAGGACACAATGGAGTTGTCAACCGTGATGGCGAGATCATGGAACGGGCAGTCCTTCCCCGGGAGGAAGAGCAGCTCCGTCTTGCCGAGGTTCAGCTTGAGGTGGTGATCCGTCATCCACACTGATATGTCTGCCAGACATGCAGAGATGCGATTCACCACCTGGTTATCAGAGGGGGGAAAGGAGAAGATTAATTGTGTGTCGTCTGCATAGCAATGATAGGAGAGACCATGTGAGGATATGACAGAGCCAAGTGACTTGGTGTATAGCGAGAATAGGAGAGGGCCTAGAACAGAGCCCTGGGGGACACCAGTGGTGAGAGCACGTGGTGCGGAGACAGATTCTCGCCACGCCACCTGGTAGGAGCGACCTGTCAGGTAGGACGCAATCCAAGCGTGGGCCGCGCCGGAGATGCCCAGCTCGGAGAGGGTGGAGAGGAGGATCTGATGGTTCACAGTATCAAAGGCAGCCGATAGGTCTAGAAGGATGAGAGCAGAGGAGAGAGAGTTAGCTTTAGCAGTGCGGAGCGCCTCCGTGACACAGAGAAGAGCAGTCTCAGTTGAATGACTAGTCTTGAAACCTGACTGATTTGGATCAAGAAGGTCATTCTGAGAGAGATAGCAGGAGAGCTGGCCAAGGACGGCACGTTCAAGAGTTTTGGAGAGAAAAGAAAGAAGGGATACTGGTCTGTAGTTGTTGACATCGGAGGGATCGAGTGTAGGTTTTTTCAGAAGGGGTGCAACTCTCGCTCTCATATCCAACTGTTTGTGAATCTCATTGACTAATGGGAGTTTTACTTACTCAAATGTGTTCTCAGAGCAGAAAGGAGAATTATTGGTTGTGTCAGGCAAACAATGAAAATGGACAGGAGGAGGCGGGAATACCAAACAGAGCAGGCGGGGGAGTAAACGTGTCATGTGACGGGATTCTAAAACATTTGAGGGGGAAAAAGTGAGGCAAGAACAAAAAGGGAAGAACAAAATTCTGCAGGAATGAGCAGCAACAAAGCAAAACAAGGTAAGTTGAATATAGATAGCAAGTTATTCATTTAGCATATTAATGCCCTTTTTTCAGCTGTCATGTCCTGACCTTAGAGATCCTTTTTATGTCTCTGTTTTGGTTGGTCAGGGCGTGAGTTTCGGTGGGCATTCTATGTCTGGTGTTCTATGTTGTCCTTGTGTTGTATTTCTGTGTGTTTGGCCTGGTATGGTTCTCAATCAGAGGCAGCTGTCTTTCATTGTCTCTGATTGAGAATCATATTTAGGTAGCCTGTTCCCACCTGTGTTTGTGGGTGGTTGTTTCCTGTTTAGTGTTTGTTTCACCTTTCAGGACTGTTTCTTTGTCGTGTTTGTTGTTTTGTTTAGTGTTGCGTATTGAATTAAAGAATATGAACACTTACCACGCTGCACCTTGGTCCTCTTCTTCTACTCCAGACGACAAGCGTTACAGCAGCTAGTCTAAATAATTAATGAAATACTAAATGTGATGCAAGCTAAAGTCAGTTAGCTAAAATGTGTTTTTCTTGCTAATGTTACAGTTTAGCCTTATTTACCAACCTAACTAGCAAGTAAACAATTTAAGCCTGATGGAAGTGAATGAACCTACAGCAGCCAAGGTGATAATGGCTGAGGTCATTTTGGTTTGTGTTTGCTGTTCTCCAAAAGCATTGTAAAGTTTTGGAATTGCATAGAAATGTAGTAAATGAGCTTCACTTAAACAAAATCCTGGGAGCTGCCTACATACCACCACAGACCGATAATCGAACTAAGACCGCACTCAATGAGCTGTATTCCACCATAAGCAAACAGGAAAACGCTCATCTAGAGGCGACGCTCCTAGTGGCCAGAGACTTTAATGCAGGGAAACTTAAAGCCGTTTTACCAAATTTCTATCAGCATGTTAAATGTGCAACCAGAGGGAAAAAAACTCTAGACCACCTTTACTCCACACACAGAGACACGTACAAAGCTCTCCCTCGCCCTCCATTTGGCAAATCTGACCATAATTCTATCCTCCTGATTCCTTCTTACAAGCAAAAATTAACGCAGGAAGCACCAGTGACTCGGTCAATAAAAAAGTGCTCAGATGAAGCAGATGCTAAGCTACAGGATTGTTTTGCGAGCAAAGACTGGAATATGTTCCGGGATTCTTCTGATGGCATTGAGGAGTACACCACATCAGTCACTGGCTTCATCAATAAGTGCATTGATGATGTCGTCCCCACAGTGACCGTATGTACATACCCCAACCAAAAGCCATGGATTACAGGCAACATCCGCACTGAGCTAAAGGCTAGAACTGCCGCTTTCAAGGAGCGGGACTCTAACCCTGAAGCTTATAAAAAATCCCGCTATGCCCTCCGACGAACCATCAAACAGGCAAGCGTCAATACAGGACTAAGATCGAATCGTACTACACCAGCTCCGACGCTCGTCGGATGTGGCAGGGCTTGCAAACCATTACTGACTACAAAGGGAAGCACAGCTGAGAGCTGCCAAGTGACACGAGGCTACCAGATGAGCTAAATGCCTTCTATGCTCGCTTCGAGGTAAATAACACTGAAACATGCATGAGAGCACCAGGTTTTCCGAACGACTGTGTGATCACGCTCTCCGCAGTCGATGTGAGTAAGACCAGACGGATTACCAGGACATGTACTGCGAGCATGCGCTGACCAACTGGACTGGCAAGTGTCTTCAATTACATTTTCAACCTCTCCCTGTCCGAGTCTATAATACCAACATGTTTTAAGCAGACCACCATAGTCCCTGTGCCCAACAACACTAAGGTAACCTGCCTAAATGACTACCAACCCGTAGAACTCGCGTTTGTAGACATGAAGTGCTTTGAAAGGCTGGTCATGGCTCACATCAACACATTATCCCAGAAACCCTAGACCCACTCCAATTTGCATACTGCCCCAACAGATCCACAGATTGCACTCCACACTTCCTTTTCCCACCTGGACAAATGAAACACATATGTGAGACTGCTATTCATTGACTACAGCTCAACACCATAGTGCACTCAAAGCTCATTAATAAGCTCAGGACCCTGGGACTAAACACCTCCCTCTACAACTAGATCCTGGACTTCCTGACTGGCCGCACCCAGGTGGTCAGAGTAGGTAACAACATATCCGCCACGCTGATCATGAACACATGGGCCCCTCAGGGGTGCATGCGCAGTCCCCTCCTGTACTCCCTGTTCACTCATGACTGCACGGCCAGGTACAACTCCAACACCATCATTAAGTTTGCCGATGACACAACAGTGGTAGGCCTGATCACCGACAATGACGAGACAGCCTATAGGGAGGAGGTCAGAGACCTGGCTGTGTGGTGCCAGGACAATAACCTCTCCCTCAACGTGATCAAGACAAAGGAGATGATTGTGTACGACAGGAAAACGAGGACCGAGCATGCCCCCATTCTCATCGACAGGGCTGTAGTGGAGCAGGTTGAGAGCTTCAAGTTCCTTGGTATCCACATCACCATCAAACTAACATGGTCCAAGCATACCAAGATAGTTGTGAAGAGGGCATGACAAAACCTATTCCCCCTCAGGAGACTCAAAAGATTTCGCATGGGTCCTCAGATCCTCAAAAGGTTCTACAGCTGCACCATCGAGAGCATCCTGACTGGTTGCATCACTGCCTGGTATGGCAACTGTAGTGCGTACGGCCAAGTACATCACTGGGCCAAGCTTCCTGCCACCCAGGACCTCTATACCAATTGGCCCTAAAAATTGTCAAAGACTCCAGCCACCCTAGTCATAGACTGTTCTCTCTGCTACAACACGGCAAGTGATACTGGAGTGCCAAGTCTAGGTCCAGAGGCTTCTAAACAGCTTCTACCCCCAAGCCATAAGACTCCTGAACATCTAATCCAATGGCTTATTTGCATTGCCAACCCCCCTCTCCACCACCTATTTTACACCGCTGCTACTCTCTGTTATTATCTATGCATAGTCTCTTTAATAACTCTACCTACATGTACATATTACCTCAATTACCTCGACTAACTGGTGCCCCCACACATTGACTCTGTACCGGTACTCCCTGTATATAGTCTCGTTATTGTTATTTTACTGCTGCTCTTTAATTACTTGTACCTTTTATTTCTTATTCTTATTTTTTAAACTGCATTGCTGGTTAGGGTTAAGTAAGCTTGTGACTGATACGCTGATTTGATTAGAATGCGTTAGAAAACAGTACAAATTTAATAAAACCTTCACTGTTATCGCACATTTCCAACTACAGTACGAGTCATAAACATATAACGTAGGTTATGGGTCAGGCTTTTTGTAGGGGACTTATTCAATCACTCTCTACACTGCCATACATACATAGACAAGGGGCTCCCGAGTGTCGCAGCTGTCTAAAGACACTGCATCTCAGTACATGAGGTGTCACTACAGACACCCTCGTTCGAATCTAGGCGGAATCACAACCGGCTGTGATTGGGAGGCCCATAGGGCACAATTGGCCCAGCATCGTCCGGGTTTTGCCAGTGTAGGCTGTCATTGTATATATGAATTTGTTCTAAACTGACTTGCCTAGTTAAATAAAGGTTAAATAAATAAATCAAAGCTGTACTGTACCAATCGGGCCATAGACAGTACCACCCACTGTACCAAATCCTAGGATGGGATCAATTACTTAGGACATTCTCACAACTACCATTTTGTTTGGAATACTTGACTGTAATGCCTCTGATTATGTCATTGATACCAGTCATCTTCTCTCTCCCATGTCTGGGTGACAGCGCAGAATATCACCACAACATATAAAAAGTAAAGCTGCCATACACTTAAAGTAAAAAATAAATAAATATGAAAACATTTCTACGATAATATTTTCTTACATTTTTTATTTCTGTTCAATTCATTTTTGGGACCTGTCTTACAAAGCAGCTAGTATATGGCTAAATGATGCGGAACCATATAATACAATAATGAAAAGTACGTCGGAAGCATTTCTGTGAAGCTCTCTCTTTCATGGACGTTAGCTGACGATCAAAATACTGGAGTAAGTTGTGTACTTTTAGCTATCTTTTTAATGTAATATCTGATTTTAATTTCAATGATGTGTCTTTTCTGTAGGTTATTCATTTGGGATGGCTATCCATTAGTACCGAAGTTAAGATAACAAGCTTATATGGTGATGGTGAGCCAGCCAGCTTGTCACAAGACAAGCCGGCGGCGCAGCCAACGTAGCTGGTGTTAGCCAGCTAGATAAATACGTTTGTGGGATGCTTGATCTAGTTATTGCATGGTTGTTTGCGGCTCCTTTTGAATAAACATTCATGCCCGTTTGTCAGCTACCTGCTGCTTCTTTTATATAGCATTGCATTTTGCAATAGTTAAACGTTGGCCGCTATGATGAGCCCCGCCTACTTCCTGGTTTTCCCTAATCTTAACCAAATTCTTCAAACCTGCTTGTTTAATTATCTTAACCTGCTGCGTAATTTATAACCTGCTCAAAAATAACTTCCGGTCGTAGCTGTTCTTCTTTGAGGTTTAATGGCAATTGTTATCCAATAAATGTTGCATTACCTCCACCTACTAGACTGTACAACTCCCTTATTTATTTTTTTCACCTTTATTTAACCAGGTAGGCCAGTTGAGAACAAGTTCTCATTTACAACTGCGACCTGGCCAAGATAAAGCAAAGCAGTGCAACACAAACAACACTGAGTTACATAAATAAACAAATACCCTACCATCTAACACAACACTCAAATTATAAAACACCACCCTACTCCACTATTTAAATCTATTTAGTCCTACCTCAGGCCAACAACCTGAATGGATGGGACACCACCACTTAACACACCCTGTAATGCTTCTGAAGTCTCACACACCGAAATCCCTCTCTGCAGTTGCCACCACAACCTACATTTTCTGCAATTTACGTTCCATCCCTGCAGTACAGTTGATAACCATTGCTATAAATGCTAAAAATCCAATCTTACTGAAACATATCACTTGTTGGCCTATCCCTCTGTACTGGTACAGATCTACTACTCACACCACTCTTCTCAGGATCCCTCCCCCTTAACCCATCTTCCTCTACTATCTTCACTGCCTCAGCATATGACAACTTAAATTAAGGTTAGCAGTGTGGTTATGGGTAGGTTTAAAATCAGATTTTAATAATAAATTGTAGAAATAGGCTGGGTTTATCAAATTTTATTGGTCACATACACATGGTTAGCAGATGTTAATGTGAGTGTAGCGAAATGCTTGTGCTTCTAGTTCCGACCATGCAGTAATATCTAACAAGTAATCTAACAATTTCACAACAACTACCGTGTAAAGGAATGAATAAGAATATGTAGATATAAATATATGGATGAGCGATGGCCGAACGGCATAGGCAAGATGCAGTAGATGGTATAGAGTACAGTATATACATATGAGATGAGTAATGTAGGGTATGTAAACATTATATAAAGTGGCTAGTGATACATTTATTACATCCAATTTTTAATTATTAAAGTGGCTAGAGATTTGAGTCAGTATGTTGGCAGCAGCCACTCAATGTTAGTGATGGCTGTTTAACAGTCTGATGGCCTTGAGATAGAAGCTGTTTTTCAGTCTCTCGGTCCCAGCTTTGATGCAGCTGTACTGACCTCGCCTTCTGGATGATAGCAGGGTGAACAGGCAGTGGCTCGGGTGGTTGTTGTCCTTGATGATCTTTTTGGCCTTCCTGTGACATAGGGTGGTGTAAGTGTCCTGGAGGGCAGGTAATTTGCCCTCTGTGATGCGTTGTGCAGACCTCACTACCCTCTGGAGAGCCTTGCGGTTGTGGGCGGAGCAGTTGCCGTACCAGGCGGTGATACAGCCCGACAGGATGGTCTCGATTGTGCCTCTGTAAACGTTTGTGAGTGTTTTTGGTGACAAGCCAAATTTCTTCAGCCTCCTGAGGTTGAAGAGGCGCTGTCTGTGTGGGTGGACCATTTCAGTTTGTTCGTGATGTGTACGCCGAGGAACTTAACTTTCCACCTTCTCCACTACTGTCCCGTCGATGTGGATAGGGGGGTGCTCCCTCTGCTGTTTCCTGAAGTCCACGATCATCTCCTTTGTTTTTTTGACGTTGAGTGTGAGGTTGTTTATCTTGACACCACACTCCGAGGGCCCTCGCCTCCTCCCTGTAGGCCGTCTCATCGTTGTTGGTAATCAAGCCTACCACTGTGGTGTCATCTGCAAACTTGATGATTGAGTTGGAGGCGTGCATCGCCATGCAGTCGTGGGTGAACAGGGAGTACAGGAGAGGGCTGAGAACGCACCCTTGTGGGGCCCCAGTGTTGACGATCAGTGGGGTAGAGATGTTGTTTCCTACCCTCACCTCCAGGACCCAGTTGCACAGGGTGGGGTCGAGATCCCGGGCCTCGAGCTTAATGACGAGTTTGGAGGGTACTATGGTGTTAAATGCTGAGCTGTAGTTGATTAACAGCATTCTTACATAGGTATTCCTCTTGTTCAGATGGGTTAGTGCAGTGCAATTGCGTTGTCTGTGGACCTATTGGGGCGGTAAGCAAATTGGAGTGGGTCTAGGGTGTCCGGTAGGGTCGAGGTGATATGATCCTTGACTACTCTCTCAATGCACTTCATGATGACGGAAGTGAGTGCTACGGGGCCATAGTCCCACAAAGTCTATGACTTTGCTGTGGTAACTATTAATGACCGATTTTCATAGGGTATTGAGAATCATTAGGAATTGTGTTCTGTTGTAATAGCTAGGTGTGAAGTGTCCCACTTCAGGAGGGCGGACGTGTGCTTCAGGAGGGTGGACATCTGTGCTAGAAAAGCAGAGGCCTTGGGCAGAGCATGTGAGCAGAGTTGAGCAGTTGGAAATCCTGCTCATCTGAGATGTGCACTCCAGCGCTCCATGTCCTTTCCTACCACTCAGCTAAAAACCTCCCGGTGCTCAGTTCTTTTTCTTCTCCTAAGCTCCTTTCGTTAAAAATCACAATTTAACCAACAGCCATCTATTTTTGTGACTATCTGGACCCCTATATGGATTTCAATGAAAAGTATTTGACTAAACATGGAAAGGGGAACGTAAGAAGCGAACATAATTTCAAAAAGCTACATGTCATATTAAACAGTATATAAAAACTCTAAATAAGTCAGGAGCCAGACAGGGAGCCTAAGGAGGAATGGAAATTAATTATTTAGGCTATATTATTTCAAGGCTATAGCCTACAAAGAAATACATTGTGAAGCATTTGCGAGTGCGACACAATAGGCTGGTAGGAACAAAGCACATATAGGCTATGACTTGCTTAGTCATTTTTCATTTAATTTGTATTTAATTCTAAGTGCCTTTGAATTCATTTTTTAGAAACACGAGTTTGGCCGGTCTGTGGCTTCAGGCTCATGCGATGGTGCCTGGAGAGCCGGTCAGCAGCAGAGAATATCCTCTCCGCACTTGCAGAGCCACTGGGGATGCTAAACACCCTTTTGGCCACTCTTGCCAGGCTGTGCAGAGATGCAGAGCTACTTATTTTTTTCTATAGGTAGGTCTAAAGGGTTTTAGGCAAAATAACCCAATCAAAACGGAAAGCTCCTTGAACGTGGGAATATGCCAGGCCTATTGTGCAAAGATCTATTATGGCCTATTGTATAGATAAAAAACGAAAATTAACAAATCGTTTTAGGAGATCAGATTTTTAGTTTAGAGATACTTTGCTCCAATGACACACTTATCTACCCACCTCGTTCTTTTCTTTTTGCATGTGCCGGTAGTAAGTACACCATCATGCTTTTGGGATAAGTGTCTTTTCAGATCCCAAAATGATTCTTTAGTTGTGGACACTACATCACCGCACTCCCTCACTTGATCTTGGTCCTCATCTTTGTAAGTCACCTTGATGTAGCACCTGTATGTTTTATCAGTTTCTGTATGAAAATATCTAGCGAACTCCATGACAGTAGCTAAAGTAAGGGGCTATAGCAGCACACAAGTACACTACAAATGCATGCTGGGGTGGGCATGCCCTAAGCTTATGAAGTGAGCACTATTGGAGCGAAATTGGAGCAGGCCGATGCTCCTTTGGGATTTTCGCTCACGCTCCAGTCAAATTGGGCACGCTCCGCTCCGCTCGCATACTCTGGCCCTGGGTTCAAGCAACAATAGAACAATGAGCCAGATATTTCACCTGATGTATAAATGTGAAGCATCCAGTTGGCGTTTCCACTCACTACCAAACATGGTGAGAGGAAGCTCACTGAAGATGGAGCGAGATGGATTTTGGCAGACATTCTGCACATTTTCTACATACATTTTTCTGTTTCCAAAACGAGAATCTGTAACAAACAAGTGGACTGCGTTTTGTAGATTTTACCCTTTGCCAAAGATTCCAAAAAGTGCATTGTTTAGGAAGAGTAAATGGGCTAATTGAGGTATTGCACACTTCGGAGTAGGCGTTCCATAATGGAAATATGCAAATAAATGATAGAACACGCCAATAGGATCTCACTAGCTCGTGCTTGACTCTGCCCACCTCCTTGCTTGTTCTGCCGACTATGATTCATTTGTTCCCATTGGAAACGACAGACAAGAGCCTATCTTGGATTAGTTATAAAACTGTGGTTCAAGCCCCTGTGTGAGTCGAATCAGGAGGAGGTAGTACTCGCTAAACAGCGTGACGTTAGCCGAGGCATCCGATAGTGGCCACTAGATCTGCACTATTGTCTAGGATTGCATTCCCGGTGGACCGGCTTGTACATAAAGCATCTTCCATTAAGGCTGCAAATCCATACTTTTATTACTTTTAATTTAACTGTCTTAATAAAACAGAATTTTCCACCACTATTTTTGGAATTTCTGACAATTTAAGATGTTGCACACTGCGTTCAGCCAAGGGTGTGCAACAATCCCAAAGCCTTGTTCACATTAAAAGCTCTGCATAATCAATCCAACGTCTGCAGTGGCCGTACAGCATTTACTGTGATAAGGCCTCCGCAGAAATCCGAGCAGCGTACCTCTTTATGAAGGAAGTTGTCAAGGAAGGGAGTTTTTATACAGGACCTCCCGCCCCCACCTACCGTCAACCAATAATTTCAATACGGAGCCTTCTGCATTGTTTCAAAATTTGGGAGGCGCACGGCAATGTAGTACGGATGTAGTCCGCAATTGCGTTAAACCCTCCATATTGAGCCTCGGAATTGCATTGCCAGAGCAAGCATATATTTTCATCTTCTGTGGTATATTTATGCACGATGGCGCACGCGCGCGCGCAGCCGGATTGGGTTCCGTGTTACATTTTGTCCACCCACACCAAACGCGATCACGACACGCAGGTTAAAATATCAAAACAAACCCTGAACCAATTATATGAATTTGGGGAAAGGTCGAAAAGCATTAAACATTTATAGGAGATCCCACGTGGGTACCTGCTTATATAAACCAATGAGGAGATGGGAGAGGCAGGACTTTCAGTGCGATCTGCGTCAGAAATAGAACTGACTTCTATTTTAGCCCTTGGCAACGCAGATGGTCGTTGGCGCAATAATTGAATAATATAGATTTTGAAATTTTTGCAACGCTCGTGCATGCAACACGAGCGGTGTAGTCAGTCTGTTAGACATTTTTCTAACTTTACGTCATCTTCAGTCCAGCCAGAGTTCATTGGAGAACAGGAAGTTACTAAACCACAGAAGATGAAAATATATGGGTTTCGGTGATGGCTTTATGGGTTAGCTAGCAATTTGTAAATAATTACCTATTCCTGTGAGTAGTATTTTAATAGTAATGTTACATTGCCTGTTAAGCCAACTATATTATGGCTGTTGCCTCCCGTTAGTTTATTGTGATGGTAATGACGTTTGATTTTTATGATAATTATTAGGTGGAGGCTGCTACAGTGGTATCATCAACCTAGCTTTTAGCTAGCTAGCTGCTCTGCAGTGCAAGGTAGCTTGACTTGCTATAAAGTTAGACAAACAAGTTGATGAAAAAGTAACTAAACAAAACATGTTTTATCACCTGAGACAATGTATTTATCCTGTCTTGAATGAAAATGTCATATTTAGCATTTGTACAAAACAAATGCCATCTCTGACAAGACAGGCTCTTTTTCATCTTTCGTTACAAACACTAACTTACACTTGTCTGTTCAGTAGCGGGACAAGACTCCGTAAACATGACCTACAGCGTAAGGAAATCCGTGTGGGGCATAAGTTGTCAGAATCTGAAAATGGTGGTGGAAAATTTGTTTTATTAAGACATTACACATTTGTATAATTTTTACCCAACGGCTCACCATTAAAGCTAGTTAAGGAGGAAAATGATGCCGTAGAAGCCCGAATGACGGATGTTTTATTTACCAGCCGGTCCACTGGGACACTAGTGTAATACCGGGAATACACATAAATCCTAGACAGTGCAGATCTAGCGGCCACTATTGGCTGTCTAGGCTATCGTGACGTCCTTTACTTCTGTCTCTGATGGGTTTGGTGTCTGTATTTACAGTTGATGTTGGCCAATTTGTCAGCCATGATGACCCATGGGTTTAAGAGCAGTAAGCAAGACTTCACATTCGGACCATGGAAAGTGACTGCTGCAAAAACCCACATTATGAAGTCCAAGGACATTGAACGGTAAGCTATTCCAAGTATTTTGTGTCAAAATTTTGTGACAAATACTTTGTCTTTTTAATTCTCGGTTTAATATTCTTAAGGTTTAGTCTACATTGGGGAGCTTGTTTATCGACTTAGACTTACTTTTAGTCATTCAAATTTTGACAATTTACCAACTAAGCTACATTGAGGTTAGTTGTGCAGGTTTCAATCTTGACAGTTTCGTCCCAGGTTAGGGGAGGAGATGCACATGCCCTCGCTCCCAGAGATGCTGTTTGGGGACAACATTCTACGCATCCAGCACACAGACGGCTATGGCATTGAGTTCAATGCCATCGATGCCCTCAAGAGGGTCAACAACATGCATGACTCTGTGAAAGTGGCCTGTGCACAGGAATGGCAAGAGAGCAGGTACAACCCATATCATAAGACCTCTGTGATAATACACTAGCCACCTTCACTGTCTAAATGCTGATGAAGTAGAAAAAACTGTGGCATTTTAAAATTGTTTAGTCCTAATCAGTCCTATTATGGAGAATGATCTCAGTGAGTGGATGTGGCTGTATTCCCAGGGCTGATTCTGAACACTCCAAAGAGGTAGTGAAACACTACGACTGGACATATACCACAGACTACAGAGGCACCTTGTTAGGAGAGGACCTGCAGATGACGGTGAGAGGCTTCTCGGTTCACACTGTGGATACAACACAATATACCAAACACAAACATTACAAAATAAGGGACAAATGTTAACTTCTAAGTCCAAATTTAACTTAGACTCACATTGACATCGATGCATGACTAAGTGGAAGATTTTATCCTAAGTCATTGGCTGTGTTTAAGACAGACTTTATTGCAGATGCCTGCCAGATCTCACATTGCTTGGATAGGTGATTAACATGTTATCTAACCACGCCATATGATATGGCAGTCTGACGCCCGACTGCGCCGTTAAGGATGTGTCACACAACCATCGGTTGATGAAATGCAACGACTGCAATGTAGTTAGTCTGGAACGCAATAGTTTTTCCGCATAGGCTTAATATTCTAAAACATTTTGGTCTCAAGATGTCTCTTGTCTGGGGGCCATTCACTAGGAATGAAACGGGCTGAAATGGGGAGGGTCCTACCTGAATGTGTCTAATAAGAAACTTTTATTTTCGTGGCAAAATACTTTATTTTTGCTATGGTGTGCACTAATGAATACACACCTGCTATTCCATCAGGCGACAGAAACGTCGGAGCGCATTGACATGGAGAAGCTGAAGGCGCGAGAGCAGATCATGTTCTTCGACGACGTGCTTTTGTTTGAGGACGAGCTGCACGACCACGGAGTGTCCATGATCAGCGTCAAAATAGTGAGTGGTAATTTCAGACAGGAACTGACGCTTTATGATGACATCGCCCCATATGTCTGTCTCCGTGACAAGCACCAAAGGACATGCTCTTGCGGGGGCTGTAAGACCAGGAATAAAAAAAGGCAATTTTCCTATTCAACTACGTATGTTAAATGCATTTCCTACTTGCCTCTGAGAGGCTGATGAGATTTTGAAGAATGACTTATCCTCTTGTTACCCACATGTGTGATACAGAGAGTGATGCCCACCAGTTTTTTCCTGCTTCTGAGGTTCTTCCTGCGAGTGGATGGAGTTCTGATCCGTATAAACGACACGCGGCTCTACCACGAGGCAAGTGTGACTGGGCTGTCCTGAGAAATGACAATCGATTAACCACCAGAGTGGATGTGCATGGCAGTCATATTCTGTGGATATCTTTAGCAGGAAATGGACAATATTCACTGTTAAGAAGTTCAACAATGAAATGGCTAGGCCTACTTATGAAATGAGTCATCACTTACCCTGGTTTTCTTTACAGGCTGGAAAGAATTACATGATCAGAGAGTATAGTACTCGAGAAAGCAACATTTCAGAATTGCAGGTGAGAATTGTATTTTCTGTTTGGAGAGTACATGTGTAGCGGAAGTCAGCTGGCAAGTCAGAGTAAGTTTAGTATCGTCTCCTTCCTGAAAGCTTGAAGCACTGATGCCTCAGATCCTTAAACCCCCCTTACACTCGTGGGAAAAACATGTGTGACCAGTGTAGCATTTGAACAAGAACACTTTGAAGATTATGGGGAAATTATCTCACCAAAGGTGAGGACACAACAGTTCACCTGACAGAGGATTGAATCCAAACATTAAACTGTTGATGGGCGTTTTACATTTGCTGAACTTTTCACAGCATTTGTCAATCACGAAATCTGAAAATACTCTGGATACATTCAGTAACATAAGAATATTCATTGACATTTTGGAGTAGGTGCAGGATAAGATAAAACGATTACAATGGTTTGAGCGAGAGGTCTAACTTTTGTCTCCAAGTGGCCGCACCTCCAAACTGCGCCGTGTCTAAGTAATTTCAATGCAATTTTATGACTCAAGGAAAGAGGCTTCAACTATAAGGACTTTGGTATGACTCGGCTAGGGTTTGAACTCCCAAACTTCCAATCTCAGGTCACTTTTAACCACAAGTGATCAGCATTTCCATACTTTGCCAAAAAGTATGTATGGTTTTGTCTAAAACATATTGTCCAAATCATTCATGCTACATCATGCATGTCACTGTGCAGCTGATACTATCATACCGCTATTGTAAAGGGTTAGTCATTTACAAAATCTCCCTCCTTGTCTTCCAGAACGTCCCTGCTGCTCTGTACACCGACCCCAATGAGATCTCCCAGCACTTAACCCTGAAACTGACTAAGTGTGAAAAGCTGGAGCTCCCTGAGACAGGCCCTCAGCCAGGGAACACAGAGGCCCCCCAGTGATGGAGAGCAGGCTGGGCACTATGACTGGACATCACATTCACTTGTGTCTGGACTTAAGACAAGGGCGGGCCAAACAAGGAAGAGTTTACCCTCCCTCCCTTTATTTTTTATAAACTGAGAACACTGCACCTGCCTCCCTCCACACACAAAAAACAACAGTTCATAGATCTTCATTTTGGCATGGTCAAGTGGCCTCTTATTTGTGTTATTTCACATTTCCTCTATGTAAATGTTTTGGTAGGAAAACTGTGATAATTGTGTCTTTTCTATTAGAACACCACATAATGGTTGTGTTGAATTCTACGTAACGTAGTCTGATACTTGAAGGTTGTGCTATGTTAAATGCATGCAGCTTTGGCTTGGATATCACAGAGATGGCTACACTGAAAAAATATATATAAACACATCATGTAAAGTGTTGATCCCATGTTTCATGAGCTAAAATAAAAGATCACAGACATTTTTCATACGCACAAAAAGCTTGTTTCTCAATGTTGTGCACAAATTTGTTTATATTACTGTTAGGGAGCATTTCTCCTTTGCCAAGATAATCCATCCACCTGACAGGTGTGGCATATGAGCAAGCTGATTAAACAGTATGATCATTACACAGGTGCACCTTGTACTGGGGACAAAAAAAGGCCACTAAATCAAATCAAGTTTATTTTATATAGCCCTTCGTACATCAGCTAATATCTCGAAGTGCTGTACAGAAACCCAGCCTAAAACCCCAAACAGCAAGCAATGCAGGTGTAGAAGCACGGTGGCTAGGAAAAACTCCCTAGAAAGGCCAAAACCTAGGAAGAAACCTAGAGAGGAACCAGGCTATGAGGGGTGGCCAGTCCTCTTCTGGCTGTGCTGGGTGGAGATTATAACAGAACTATGCCAAGATGTTCAAAATGTTCATAAGTGACAAGCATGGTCAAATAATAATCATGAATAATTTTCAGTTGGCTTTTCATAGCCGATCATCAAGAGTTGAAAATAGCAGGTCCGGGACAGGTGGCGGTTCCATAACCGCAGGCAGAACAGCTGAAACTGGAATAGCAGCAAGGCCAGGTGGACTGGGGACAGCAAGGAGCCATCACGCCCGGCAGCCCCGACGCACGGTCCCAGGGCTCAGGTCCTCCGAGAGAGAGAAGGAGAGAATTAGAGAGAGCCAAGATTTTCAAAATGTTCATAAATGACAAGCATGGTCAAATAATAATCAGGAATAAAAGTCAGTTGGCTTTTCACAGCCGATCATTAAGAGTTGAACAGGTAGGGGTTCCATAACAGCAGGCAGAACAGTTGAAACTGGAACAGCAGCAAGGCCAGGTGGACTGGGGACAGCAAGGAGTCATCATGCCCGGTTTGCCGTGACGTATGGTCCTAGGGCTCAGGTTCTCCGAGAGAGAGAAAGAAAGAGAGAACGAGAGAATTAGAGAGAGCATACTTAAATTCACACAGGACACTGGATAAGATAGGAGAAGTACTCCAGGTATAACCAACTGACCCTAGCCCCCCGACACATAAACTACTGCAGCATAAATACTGGAGGCTGAGACAGGAGGGGTCAGGAGACACTGTGGCCCCATCCGAAGATACCCCCGGACAGGGCCAAACAGGAAGGATATAACCCCACCCACTCTGCCAAAGCACAGCCCCCACACCACTAGAGGGATATCTTCAACCACCAACTTACAATCCTGAGACAAGGCCGAGTATAGCCCACAAAGATCTCCACCACAGCACAAACCAAGGGGGGGCGCCAACCCAGACAGGAAGATCACGTCAGTAACTCAACCCACTCAAGTGACGCACCTCTCCTAGGGACGGCATGAAAGAGCACCAGTAAGCCAGTGACTCAGCCCCTGTAATAGGGTTAGGGGCAGAGAATCCCAGTGGAGAGAGGGGAACCGGCCAGGCAGAGACAGCAAGGGCGGTTCGTTGCTCCAGAGCCTTTCCGTTCACCTTCACACTCCTGGGCCAGACTACACTCAATCATATGACCTACTGAAGAGATAAGTCTTCAGTAAAGACTTAAAGGTTGAGACCAAGTCTGCGTCTCTCACATGGGTAGGCAGACTATTCCATAAAAATGGAGATCTATAGGAGAAAGCCCTGCCTCCCGCTGTTTGCTTAGAAATTCTAGGGACAATTAGGAGGCCTGCGTCTTGTGACCGTAGCGTACGTGTAGGTATGTACGGCAGGACCAACTCGGAAAGATAGGTAGGAGCAAGCCCATGTAACGCTTTATAGGTTAACAGTAAAACCTTGAAATCAGCCCTTGCCTTAACAGGAAGCCAGTGTAGGGAGGCTAGCACTGGAGTAATATGATCAAATTTCTTGGTTCTAGTCAGGATTCTAGCAGCCGTATTTAGCACTAACTGAAGTTTATTTAGTGCTTTATCCGGGTAGCCGGAAAGTAGAGCATTGCAGTAGTCTAACCTAGAAGTAACAAATGCATGGATAAATTTTTCTGCATCATTTTTGGACAGAAAATTTCTGATTTTTGCAATGTTACGTAGATGGAAAAAAGCTGTCCTTGAAACAGTCTTGATATGTTCGTCAAAAGAGAGATCAGGGTCAAGAGTAACGCCGAGGTCCTTCACAGTTTTATTTGAGACGACTTTACAACCATCAAGATTAATTGTCAGATTTAACAGAAGATCTCTTTGTTTCTTGGGACCTAGAACAAGCATCTCTGTTTTGTCCGAGTTTAAAAGTAGAAAGTTTGCAGCCATCCACTTCCTTATGTCTGAAACACAGGCTTCTAGCGAGGGCAATTTTGAGGCTTCACCATGTTTCATTGAAATGTACAGCTGTGTGTCATCCGCATAGCAGTGAAAGTTAACATTATGTTTTCGAATAACATCCCCAAGAGGTAAAATATATAGTGAAAACAATAGTGGTCCTAAAACGGAACCTTGAGGAACACCGAAATGTACAGTTGATTTGTCAGAGGACAAACCATTCACAGAGACAAACTGATATCTTTCCGACAGGTAAGATCTAAACCAGGCCAGAACTTGTCCGTGTAGACCAATTTGGGTTTCCAGTCTCTCCAAAAGAATGTGGTGATCGATGGTGTCAAAGGCAGCACTAAGGTCTAGTAGCACGAGGACAGATGCAGAGCCTCGGTCTGACGCCATTAAAAGGTCATTTACCACCTTCACAAGTGCAGTCTCAGTGCTATGATGGGGTCTAAAACCAGACTGAAGCATTTCGTATACATTGTTTGTCTTCAGGAAGGCAGTGAGTTGCTGCGCAACAGCTTTTTCTAAAATTTTTGAGAGGAATGGAAGATTCGATATAGGCCGATAGTTTTTTATATTTTCCGGGTCAAGGTTTGGCTTTTTCAAGAGAGGCTTTATTACTGCCACTTTTAGTGAGTTTGGTACACATCCGGTGGATAGAGAGCCGTTTATTATGTTCAACATATGAGGGCCAAGCACAGGAAGCAGCTATTTCAGTAGTTTAGTAGGAATAGGATCCAGTATGCAGCTAGAAGGTTTAGAGGCCATGATTATTTTCATCATTGTGTCAAGAGATATAGTACTAAAACACTTGAGTGTCTCCCTTGATCCTAGGTCCTGGCAGAGTTGTGCAGACTCAGGACAATTGAGCTTTGGAGGAATACGCAGATTTAAAGAGGAGTCCATAATTTGCTTTCTAATGATCATGATCTTTTCCTCAAAGAAGTTCATGAATTTATTACTGCTGAAGTGAAAGCCATCCTCTCTTGGGGAATGCTGCTTTTTAGTTAGCTTTGCAACAGTATCAAAAATAAATTTTGGATTGTTCTTATTTTCCTCAATTAAGTTGGAAAAGTAGGATGATCGAGCAGCAGTGAGGGCTCTTCGGTACTGCACGGTACTGTCTTTCCAAGCTAGTCGGAAGACTTCCAGTTTGGTGTGGCGCCATTTCCGTTCCAATTTTCTGGAAGCTTGCTTCAAAGCTCGGTTATTTTCTGTATACCAGGGAGCTAGTTTCTTATGACAAATGTTTTTCGTTTTTAGGGGTGCAACTGCATCTAGGGTATTGCGCAAGGTTAAATTGAGTTCCTCAGTTAGGTGGTTAACTGATTTTTGTCCTCTGACGTCCTTGGGTAGGCAGAAGGAGTCTGGAAGGGCATCAAGGAATTTTTGTGTTGTCTGAGAATTTATAGCACGTCTTTTGATGCTCCTTGGTTGGGGTCTGAGCAGATTATTTGTTGCGATTGCAAACGTAATAAAATGGTGGTCCGACAGTCCAGGATTATGAGGAAAAACATTAAGATCTACAACATTTATTCCATGGGACAAAACTAAGTCCAGAGTATGACTGTGGCAGTGAGTAGGTCCAGAGACATGTTGGACAAAACCCACTGAGTCGATGATGGCTCCGAAAGACTTTTGGAGTGGGTCTGTGGACTTCTCCATATGAATATTAAAATCACAAAAAATTAGAATATGATCTGCTATGACTACAAGGTCTGATAGGAATTCAGGGAACTCAGTGAGGAACGCTGTATATGGCCCAGGAGGCCTATAAACAGTGGCTATAAAAAGTGATTGAGTAGGCTGCATAGATTTCATGACTAGAAGCTCAAAAGATGAAAACGTCATTTTTTTTTTGTAAATTGAAATTTGCTATCCTAAATGTTAGCAACACCTCCGCCTTTGCGGGATGCACGGGGGATATGGTCACTAGTGTAACCAGGAGGTGAGGCCTCATTTAACACAGTAAATTCATCAGGCTTAAGCCATGTTTCAGTCAGGCCAATCACATCAAGATTATGATCAGTGATTAGTTCATTGACTATAACTGCCTTTGAAGTGAGGGATCTAACATTAAGTAACCCTATTTTGAGATGTGAGGTATCACGATCTCTTTCAATAATGGCAGGAATGGAGGAGGTCTTTATCCTAATGAGATTGCTAAGGCGAACACCGCCATGTTTAGTTTTGCCCAACCTAGGTCGAGGCACAGACACAGTCTCAATGGGGATGGCTGAGCTGACTACACTGACTGTGCTATTGGCAGACTCCACTAAGCTGGCAGGTTGGCTAACAGCCTGCTGCCTGGCCTGCACCATATTTCATTGTGGAGCTAGTGGAGTTAGAGCCCTATCTATGTTTGTAGATAAGATGAGAGCACCCCTCCAGCTAGGATGGAGTCTGTCACTCCTCAGCAGGTCAGGCTTGGTCCTGTTTGTGGGTGAGTCCCAGAAAGAGGGCCAATTATCTACAAATTCTATCTTTTGGGAGGGGCAGAAAACAGTTTTCAACCAGCTATTGAGTTGTGAGACTCTGCTGTAGAGCTCGTCACTCCCCCTAACTGGGAGAGGGCCAGAGACAATTACTCGATGCCGACACATCTTTCTAGCTGATTTACAGGCTGAAGCTATGTTGCGCTTGGTGACCTCTGACTGTTTCATCCTAACATCGTTGGTGCCGACGTGGATAACAATATCTCTATACTCTCTACACTCGCCAGTTTTAGCTTTAGCCAGCACCATCTTCAGATTAGCCTTAACGTCGGTAGCCCTGCCCCCTGGTAAACAGTGTATGATCGCTGGGTGATTCGTTTTAAGTCTAATACTGCGGGTAATGGAGTCGCCAATGACTAGGGTTTTCAATTTGTCAGAGCTAATGGTGGGAGCCTTCGGCGTCTCAGACCCCGTAACGGGAGGAGTAGAGACAAGAGAAGACTCGGCCTCAGACTCCGACTCGCTACTCAATGGGGAAAACCAGTTGAAAGTTTCTGTCGGCTGAATGAGCGACACCGGTTGAGCATTCCAACAGCATTTCCCTCCAGAAGCCATGAGAAAATTGTCCGGCTGCGGGGACAGTGCGGGGGGATTTATACTAACGTTACTATCTGTACTTACTGGTGGCACAGACGCTGTTTCACCCTTTCCTACACTGAAATTACCCTTGCCTAACGATTGCGTCTGAAGCTGGGCTTGCAGCACAGCTATCCTCGCCGTTAGGCGATCATTCTCCTGTATATTATGAGTACAGCGAATGCAGTTAGAAGACATCATGTTAAAGTTACTACTTAGCTTCGGCTGTTGAAGGTGCTGACGAACCATGTCCAGATAAAGCGTCCGGAGTGAAAAAGTTGAATGAGGGAAAAAAGTTGTGATGGAAAAACTAAAAATATAAACGTAAAGTTGTCAGCTAGCAAAGCAAAGCTAGCAAAGTAAAGTTGGCAACAAAACGCACAGCAACACGTCTGCAAATGTGCAGTTTCACACAACACAATGCCACAGTTGTTTCAAGTTTGAGGAAGTGTGCTATTGGCATGCTGATTGCAGGAATGTCGACGAGAGCTGTTGCCAGAGAATTTAATGTTAATTTCTCTACCGCCTCCAACGTCGTTTTAGAGAATTTGGCAGTACGTCCATCCGACCTCACAACCGCAGACCACATTTGCACACCTGAAGAATTTCTGCACAATCTGTCAGAAATAGTCCCAGGGAATCTCACCTTTATGCTTGTCATCCTCACCAGAGTCTTGACCTGACTGCAGTTTGGCGTCGTTACCGACTTCACTGAGCAAATGCTCACCTTAGATGGCCACTGGCACACTGGAGAAGTGTGCTCTTCACGGATTAATCCTGGTTTCAACTACCGGGTAGATGGCAGACAGCATGTGTGGGCCAGCGGTTTGCTGATGTCAACATTGTGATCAGAGTACCCCCATGTTGTTGGTGGGATTATGGAATTAGCAGGCAATCGCTACGGACAACAAACAAGTTTTTTTGATCGATGTTTGAATGCACAGAGATACCATGACGAGATCCTGAGGCCCATTGTCGTGCCATTCATCTGCCGCCATCACCCCATGTTTCAGCGTGATAATGTACGGTCCAATAACACAAGGATCTGTACTCAATTCCTGGAAGTTGAAAATGTCCCAGTTCTTCCATTGCTTACACACTCACCAGACAGGTCCCCCATTGAGCATGTTTGGGATGCTCTGTATCAACGTGTACGAAAGCGTGATCCAGTTCCCGCCAATATCCAGCAACTTTGCACAGCCATTGAAGAGGAGTGGGACAACATTCCACAGTCCACAATGAACACCCTGATCAACTCTATGCAAACGAGATGTCGGGCTGCATGAGGAAAATGGTGGTCACACCAGATACTGACTGGTTTTCTGATCCACGTCCCTACTTTTTGTATCTGTGACCAACAGATGCATATCTGTATTCCCAGTCGTGAAATCCATAGATTAGGGCCTAATGAATTTATTTCAGGTGATGGATTTCCTTGTATGAACTGTAACTCAGTAAAATCTTAGAAATTCTTGCATGTTTCATTTATATTTTTGTTCCGTGTATTATGGAGTTCCATTCCTCGTGTGATCAAAACATTAAAAGAGCCAATGTGTAAATAAATAAACTACACCAGAGAGGAACGGAAAGCACTTGTTTCCCTTCAGACATTATACGCTGCAGGATGGAACACAATTCTCACGTTTAGCTATCAAACCTAACTGGTTAGGTCATGTTTTGAAGTGGAGGGAGTGCAGGGCTTAGCATGTCCCTCGAGGAGGCTAAAAAGAGATTTAGACTTGGAAAAGTAAAATATTTTCAGGAGTCGGGTAAAGGGAGGAGGATTGGAAGGAAAGACAGGAGGTTGGAAAGACTGAGGGAGGCAGAGGATGGGTTTCTATCTGTTGAAGATACTGTAGCAATACTAAGGGAAAGAGTATGTCGAGGAAGATTGGTGTCAAGTTCAAACAGAGTGAGCCAGATGCCAGTTCAAGTTCTGGAGGTGAAATGGAAAGGGAAGAAGGTGTTGTGAGAAGCTCGGAGCCTGAGCCTTGCACTGATGGACATGGTTATGTTAAAGATACATTTGGTCCAGTGTGAGTGAGATTTTTGAAGAAGGTGGAACCAGGCCTTTCGGCTGATCCATGGGTGGTTTCAGGTTGGGTGGGAAAGATGGTGGGTGCTGTTGAGCTTGTGATGTTGTTTTGTGTTTCTTGAGATCAGAAGCTTGTGATGTTGTTTTGTGTTTCTTCAGATCAGATGGAGCAGACGCTTCATGCGAGGCAACTAGGGAAAGACCTGTATCTTACTTTGCGCTTAGATACAGGGCACCATTGAAGGGAGTGATTTCTGCGGTAGCTGTACGTGTGGAGGTGGAGCAATTTAGGCTGAAGATTCCTGGTGTTTGTGACGCCCGCCGTTTGGTGCGACGCAGACCTGGTGGGGAGCGTGGTGAAACAGAGCTTTTATTCAGAGTCTTTACCTGACAAAGTAGTGTTAGATTTGAGTTATGCTATTAGAGCTTTAGTGCCAAAAAGACTGCTGTGTTATAGGTGTCACGTTTATGGGCATGTTGCAGCAGTGTGTTGGAGGGAGAATCCAAGATGTGGCAAGTGTGCTGGAGGACATGGGAAAGAGGAATGTGTAGTTTTAGTGGGAAAATGTGTGTCAACGATAGGGGTGCTCATGTTGCTGGTGGTTGGAGGTGTCCTGTGCGAGAGCAGGTTGAGGTTGCCAGGGTCAGAGTAGTGCAGAAGATGTCTGCTCTATGCTGAGGCAGTGAAGAAAGATAGGCCAATGAGTGATATGTTTGAGTATGGTTGGCTTCTTAGCGTTCATCACGATGGTTATCAACTGTACCGCAGAAGTCAGAGACGTACTTGGGGGTAGGTACGAGAATTGACTTCAGAAGAGTTACAGGGTGTGTTGAGTGGTAGTTTCCCGTCCTCTCAGGTCGTTGGCCTGGGCTAGGATCAAATCAAATTTTATTTGTCACTTACGCCGAATACAACCGGTGAAATGCTTACTTATAAGCCCTTAACCAACAATGCAGTTCAATAAATAGTTAAGAAAATATTTACTAAATAAAGTATTTTATTTTAAAAAAATCAAAATTAACAAGAAAATTACATAACAATCACGAGGCTATATGCAGGGTGTACTGGTATCGAGTCAATGTGAGGGGTACAGGTCAGTTGAGTTCATTTGTAAAGTGACTTCAAATCACCCAGTATGGCTATCTGCAGCGTTAGTTCTAGGTAAATGTTGCAATTCTTCAGCCAGTCCTGGACCTGTGACCAAAAGCGAGCTACATATTGGCAGTACCAAAATAAATGATCGAATGACTCTGCCTCCTTGCAGCAAAATCTGCAGAGCCAGGAAGATTGTATCCCCCATATACAGTTGAAGTCGGAGGTTTACATACACCTTAGCCAAATACATTTAAACTCAGTTTTTCACAATTCCTGACAATTAATCCTAGTAAAAATTCCCTGTCTTAGGTCAGTTAGGATCACCACTTTATTTTAAGAATGTGAAATGTCAGAATAATAGCAGAGAGAATGATTTATTTCAGCTTTTATTTCTTTCATCACATTCCCAGTGGATCAGAAGTTTACATACACTTAATTAGTATTTGGTAGCATTTCCTTTAAATTGTTTAAATTGGGTCAAATGTTTCAGATAGCCTTCCACAAGCTTCCCACAATAAGTTGGGTGAATTTTGGCCCATTCTTCCTGACAAAGCTGGTGTAACTGAGTCAGGTTTGTAGGCCTCCTTGCTCGCACACGCTTTTTCAGTTCTGCCCACAAATTTTCTATAGGATTGAGGTCAGGGCTTTGTGATGGCCACTCCAATATCTTGATTTTGTTGTCCTTAAGCCATTTTGCCACAACTTTGGACGTATGCTTGGGTTCATTGTCCATTTGGAAGACCCATTTGCGACCAAGCTTTAACTTCCTGACTGATGTCTTGAGATGTTGCTTCAATATATCCACAATTTTCCCACCTCATGATGCCATCTATTTTGTGAAGTGCACCAGTCCCTCCTGCAGCAAAGCACCCCCACAACATGATGCTGCCACCCCCGTGCTTCACGATTGGGATGGTGTTCTTCGGCTTGCAAGCGTCCCCCTTTTTCCTCCAAACATAACGATGGTCATTATGGCCAAACAGTTCTATTTTTGTTTCATCAGACCAGAGGACATTTTTCCAAAAAGTACAATCTTTGTCCCCATGTGCAGTTGCAAACCGTAGTCTGGCTTTTTTATGGCGGTTTTGGAGCAGTGGCTTTTTCCTTGCTGAGCGGCTTTTCAGGTTATATCGATATAGGACTCGTTTTACTGTGGATATAGATACATTTGTACCTGTTTCCTCCAGCATCTTCACAAGGTCCTTTGCTGTTGTTCTGGGATTGATTTGCACTTTTCGCACCGAAGTACGTTCATCTCTAGGAGACAGAACGCGTCTCCTTCCTGAGCGGTATGATGGTGTTTATACTTGCTTATTATTGTTTGTACAGATGAACGTGGTACCTTCAGGCATTTGGAAATTGCTCCCAAGGATGAACCAGACTTGGTCTACAATTTTTTTTCTGAGGTCTTGGCTGATTTCTTTAGATTTTCCCATGATGTCAAGCAAAGTGGCACTGAGTTTGAAGGTAGGCCTTGAAATACATCCCACAGGTACACCTCCAATTGACTCAAATGATGTCAATTAGCCTATCAGAAGCTTCTAAAGCCATGACATTTTCTGGAATTTTCCAAGCTGTTTAAATGCAGTCAACTTAGTGTATGTAAACTTCTGACCCACTGGAATTGTGATAGAGTGAATTATAAGTGAAAAAATCTGTCTGTAAACAATTGTTGGAAAAATTACTTGTGTCATGCACAAAGTAGATGTCCTAACCGACTTGCCAAAACTATAGTTTGTTAACAAGAAATTTGGGGAGTGGTTGAAAAACTCGTTTTAATAATGACTCCAACCTAAGTGTATGTAAACTTCCGACTTCAACTGTATGTCTATGTCCTGGGAAATGTTCTTGTTACTTACAACGACATTAGCTCAACCGTCCCGAGGGTGGTACACCGATCTGTAGAGATCATTAAGAGGTTTTAACTTCCTCTTGCTGAATCTGAGCTGAGTGGGGGGAGTAACATTATATAGAAAGGACCAGGAAAATAGTGTTGGGTCATTGAATATAGAAAGACAACATATAAGTAACTGTCAAAATAATAGAAACATCAATATAAAGTGTCTTAATAGGGAGTTGGGCCACCACGAGCCGTCGGAACAACTTCAATACGCCTTGGCATAGATTCTACAACTGTCTGGACATCTATTGGAGTGATGCGACACCATTCTACCACAAGAAATTCCATAATTCGGTGTTATGGTGGTGGAAAAATCTGTCTCAGGCACCAGTCCAGAATCTCCCACAAGTATTCAATTGGGTTGAGATCTGGTGACTTACACACACACTTAAACCCCCTATGCTCCTTTGAGACCCTTCTTTCAAAGTCACTTAGATAGATATTTTGCTCTAGCCATGGTAGCTGAAATAATGGTCAACTGGGCATTTTTATACATGACCCTAAGCATGATGGGATGTTAATTGCTTAATTAACTAAGGAACCACACCTGTGTCGAATCACCTGCTTTCCATATACTTTGTATCCCTCATTTACTCAAGTGTTTCCTTCATTTTGGCAGTTAGCCTTTGTCCTATATCACAATGTAGCTCAAAACGAGCATTTTGGAATCAACAAAATACTGTAAATACTGTAAATACTAATGGTCACATGGTTAAAGCCTGCCTGCCTTGTGATGCCCAATTCCAAATCGAACCCCTGCTCCAAGGCACTTGTAGATCTGAAATGATTTAGCTATCAGTCATTTGGTACCACTTACACCTATCCAATCTTTTCAGATCTACAAACATTTTCCAAATGTTGTTGTGTTACTGCCTGAATTTAAAATTGATTAAATTAAGATAATTTTTTGTCAATGGCCTCTGCACAATACCCCATAATGTCAAAGTGGACATTTTTACAAATTAATAAAAAATGATAAGCTGAAATGTCTTGAATCAATAAGTATTCAACCCCTTTGTTATGGCAAGCCTAGATAAGTTCAGGAGTAAAAACAAGTCACGTAATAAGTCGCATGGACTCACTCTGTGTGCAATAATAGTGTTTAACATGATTTTTGAATGATTAACTCATCTCTGTATCCCACACATACAGATTATTGTAAGGTCCTTCAGTCGAGCAGTTAATTCTAAACACAGATTCAACCACAAAGACCAGGGTTTTTTTTCCAATGCCTAGCAAAGAAGGACATCTATTGATCTATAGATAGGTTTAAAAAAGCAGGCGTTGAATATCCCTTTGAGCATGGTGAAGTTATTAATTACAATTTGGATGGTGTATCAATACACCCAGTCACTAGAAAGATACAGGCATCCTTCCTAACTCAGTTGCCGGAGAGGAAGGAAACCGCTCAGGGATTTCACCATTAGTTCAATGGTGACTTTTAAACAGTTACAGAGTTTAATGGCTGTGATAGGAGGAAACGGAAGATGGATCAACATTGTAGTTACTCCACAATACTAATCTAATTGACAGAGTGAAAAGAAGGAAGCCTGTACAGAATAGATCTATTCCAAAACATGCATCCTGGTTGCAACAAGGCAAGTAACAAACAAGTAATACTGCAAAAAATGTGGCGAAAGCAATTACCATTTTGTTCTACATACAAAGTGTTATGTTTGGGTCAAATCCAAAACAAGACATTACTGACATTACTATTATTACATTACTGTACCACTCTCCATATTGTCAAGCATAGTGGTGGCTGCACCATGTTATGGGTATGCTTGTAATTGTTAATGACTGGGGAGTTTTTCAGGATAAAAACTAAATTAAATGGAGCTAAGCACAGGCAAAATCCGAAAGGAAAACCTTGTTCAGTCTGCTTTCCACCAGACACTGGGAGATGAATTCACCTTTCAGCTGGACAATAACCTAAAACACAAGGCCAAATCTAAACTGGATTTGCTTACCAAGAAGACAGTGAATGTTCCTGAGTGGCCGAGTTACAATTTTGACTTAAATCTACTTGAAAATCTATGGCAAGATCTGAAAATGGTTGTCTAGCAATGATCAACAACCAATTTGACAGAGCTTGAAGAATTTTGAAAAGGATAACAGTATAATGATTTCAAGGTTTTACTGCTAACCTACAAAGCATTACATGGGCTTGCTCCTACCTATCTTTCCGATTTGTTCCTGCCGTACATACCTACACGTACGCTACGGTCACAAGACGCAGGCCTCCTAATTGTCCCTAGAATCTCTAAGCAAACAGCTGGAGGCAGGGCTTTCTCCTATAGAGCTCCATTTTTATGGAATGGTCTGCCTACCCATGTGAGAGACGCAGACTCGGTCTCAACTTTTAAGTCTTTACTGAAGACTCATCTCTTCAGTGGGTCATATGATTGAGTGTAGTCTGGCCCAGGAGTGTGAAGGTGAACGGAAAGGCTCTGGAGCAACGAACCGCCCTTGCTGTCTCTGCCTGGCCGGTTCCCCTCTCTCCACTGGGATTCTCTGCCTCTAACCCTATTACAGGGGCTGAGTCACTGGCTTACTGGTGCTCTTTCATGCCGTCCCTAGGAGGGGTGCGTCACTTGAGTGGGTTGAGTCACTGACGTGGTCTTCCTGTCTGGGTTGGCGCCCCCCCCTGGGTTGTGCCGTGGCGGAGATCTTTGTGGGCTATACTCGGCCTTGTCTCAGGATGGTAAGTTGGTGGTTGAAGATATCCCTCTAGTGGTGTGGGGGCTGTGCTTTGGCAAAGTGGGTGGGGTTATATCCTTCCTGTTTGGCCCTGTCCGGGGGTATCATCGGATGGGGCCACAGTGTCTCCTGACCCCTCCTGTCTCAGCCTCCAGTATTTATGCTGCAGTAGTTTATGTGTCGGGGGGCTAGTGTCAGTCTGTTATATCTGGAGTACTTCTCCTGTCTTATCCGGTGTCCTGTGTGAATTTAAGTATGCTCTCTCTAATTCTCTCTTTCTTTCTCTCTCTCGGAGGACCTGAGCCCTAGGACCATGCCTCAGGACTACCTGGCATGATGCCTCCTTGCTGTCCCCAGTCCACCTGACTGTGCTGCTGCTCCATTTTCAACTGTTCTGCCTGCGGCTATGGAACCCTGACCTGTTCACCGGATGTGCTACCTGTCCCAGACCTGCTGTTTTCAATTCTCTAGAGAGCAGGAGCGGTAGAGATACTCTAAATGATCGGCTATAAAAAGCCAACTGACATTTACTCCTGAGGTGCTGACTTGCTGTTCCCTCAACAACTACTGTGATTATTATTATTTGACCATGCTGGTCATTTATGAACATTTGAACATCTTGGCCATGTTCTGTTATAATCTCCACCCGGCACAGCCAGAAGAGGACTGGCCACCCCTCATAACCTGGTTCCTCTCTAGGTTTCTTCCTAGGTTTTGGCCTTTCTAGGGAGTTTTTCCTAGCCACCGTGCTTCTACACCTGCATTGCTTGCTGTTTGGGGTTTTAGGCTGGGTTTCTGTTCAGCACTTTGTGACATCAGCTGATGTAAGAAGGGCTTTATAAATACATTTTATTTTATTTGATAATGTTGCACAATCTAGATGTGGAAACCTCTTTGATTTACCCAGCAAGACTCACAGCTGTAAATGCTGCCAAAGATGCTTCCACAAAGTATTGACTCAGGGTTGTGAATACTTATGTAAATGAGATATTTCTGTATTACGTTTTCAATACATTTGCAAAAAATTCTTTTTTTTTTTCTTCACTTTGTCATTATGGGGTATTATGTCTAGATGGGTGAGAAAAAATATATGTTTATATATATTCATATATTTTAATTTTAAATTCAGGCTGTAACAACAAAATGTGGAATAAGTCCAGGGGTATGAATACTTTATGAAGCCAACCTGATAATGGGCTCCTTTCTCTAGGTCTAATCTGTTTGTGTCTGTGTTCTTCACAGCTGGAAAGATGCCTGTGCTGGAGGATACGTTCTATCTGAGGTTTAAAGACCATCCTCCTGTCTTTGGAGAGGTGTGAAACCCCATCAGTAAGTGCATTTCAGTTGTAACAATTTACGTGTATTACCTAGCTGCTCTTAGAATCACAATTGATGTGTGTGTGTGTGTGTGTGTGTGTGTGTGTGTGTGTGTGTGTGTGTGTGTGTGTGTGTGTGTGTGTGTGTGTGTGTGTGTGTGTGTGTGTGTGTGTGTGTGTGTGTGTGTGTGTGTGTGTGTGTGTGTGTGTGTGTGTGTGTGTGTGTGTGTGTGTGTGTTTTGGATGGATCGTTATCGATGGTGGTCAATGTGATGCACTCTCTGAGGAACAGAAGGGAGAAACACATGATGAGACAGAGTGATGAAGAGGAGGAAGAGGAACCCTGTGAGGTAACATGGCACATGTTGCATAAACAATATATTTAGTTGACATCACAATATCATGTATAGCTATTGGATGGATATTACATTTAAGTCAAAGTACATCTGCCATTTGGATATCAGCTATCTTAAAGTAGATTATACACTGTGCCACTCAGTCAGGATTTAAAATGGTTTATGAATCAATATGTTTGTGTTACTGTAGTTCATATTGCCCATCAAAGTATTGAATCAGAAGATAGATGAGGCCCCATTCCAGATGTTTTGTTTAAACGGGCAAAATGCATGGTCTTGCCGTCAATTACTGAAATATGTCCCACATGATTGTGATGTTTCAGAAGCTGTCTGTAAGGTTCTGTCTCAGTCGTCTTCTGTCTCTCTCCTAGCCCACCAGCATGACCTTCCCCTGCGAAGATCTCCCGGCCAACAGGCAGCTGCAGGCTGGACAGCCCATCCCTAGTGGCCCTGCTGAAAAAGGCGATTGGACAATGACAAAGTCCAGAGGACCGTGGCGCTCTTGTCGGAGGACCTGCTGGAGGTGTGCTAACGTACTAAAATGCAAACAGCATGCTCGGAAACCAACAACCACTGCCTTGTATTAGGTCACACAATAATTAAATAAAGAGTCCTTTTTTAGGGGTTCAAGCAGCAAAGCTTGTGAACCCTGTTGTATTTTTTGCCATTCATTATTATGATTCCTGTTCCGCCAATTTGGTGATTTATTTTTTATTTTTTTATATTAAAATAATATGGTGGTAAAGAACCATGATGGCAATGCCATACCAAATGACCTCATGTTGGAGCTATAACAAACTATTGAAAATGCTAATTTTGAAAGCTCACACCCCTCACGCCTTGTGACCTAGAGTCATGAAATTTGGTACATAGGTTTTTCTCCTCACAAGGAACAAGGTTGCCTCAAGGACCCATAAGGTTCGCCATAATGGATTTTCAGCCATTTAGAATTTGTGAAAAACACTTAAAACGCTACTCCTCTAGCACAGAAAGACTGATCTGCACAAAACGTAATATATACAGTGTATTCGGAAAGTATTCAGACCCCTTCCCTTTTTCCATTTTTTTTTTAACATTACAGCATTGTTCTAAAATTGATTAAATACATTTTTTCCCTCAATCTACACACAATGCCCCACAATGACAAAGCGAAAACAGGTTTTTAAATGTTTTGGAAAATAAAAAGAGAAATACCTTATTTATATAAGTATTCAGACCCTTTGCTGTTTCCATTGATCATCCTTGAGATGTTACTACAACTTGATTGGAGTCCACATGTGGTAAATTAAATTGATTGGACACGATTTGGAAAGGCACATACCAGTCTATATAAGGTCCCACAGTTGACAGTGCATGTCAGAGCAAAAACCAAGCCATGAGGTCGAAGGAATTGTTAGTATAGCTCCGATACAGGATTTTGTGGAGGCACAGATCTGGGAAAGGGTACCAAAAAATGTCTGCAGCATTGAATGTCCCCAAGAACACAGTGCGTCAAGCTTGTAGCGTCATACCCAAGAAGACTATAGGCTGTAATTACTGCCAAAGGATGCTTCAACAATGTACTGAGTAAAGGGTCTGAATACTTATATAAATGTGATATCAGTTTTTTATCTAGAATAAATTTGCACAAATTTCTTAACCCGTTTTTGCTTTGTCGTTATGGGGTATTGTGTGTAAATTGATGAGGGGGAAAAAATGTTTTAATCATTTTAGAATAAGGCTGTAATGTAACAACATCTGAAAACAGTCAAGGGGTCTGAATACTTTCCGAATGCACTGAAAATCTATGGACCAAGGTCTACATTTGTCAGGCTAATATGTCAAACAACATTAACATTAGAGTGGGCTGGTACATAAATGCATATACATCAGACACAGATATTTGTATTGTAACAAGACTTTGTACACATGTTTCAAACACTGTCAAGACTCAACATACGCAAGCAAAATCAGATCGACCACGCAGTGGTGCTACACAGGACACATGTTTATATCTCTATATCTTTTTGACTCAGAGTGATGAAATTTGGCACACATGCTCAGTAATATGAGTCTAGCTGACCTGTAAAGCATGGTTCAGAAAAAAAACTGAATGCAAGCTTATTGGCTCATAGCGGCCATGTACATCTCATATGTATATACTATACTCGATACCATCTACTGCATCTTGCCTATAACGTTCTGTACCATCACTCATTCATATATTTTTATGTACATATTCTTCATCCCTTTACACTTGTGTGTATAAGGTAGTTGTTGTGAAATTGTTAGGTTAGATTACTCGTTGGTTATTACTGCATTGTCGGAACTAGAAGCACAAGCATTTCGCTACACTCGCATTAACATCTGCTAACCATGTGTATGTGACAAATAAGATTTGATTTGATTTGTTTGAGATACAGTCCTGGAAAATATTGCATTTAATGACATGGGTACAGTGGCTTGCGAAAGTATTCACCCCCCTTGGCATTTTTCCTATTTGTTGCCTTACAACCTGGAATTAAAATGGATTTTGGGGGGGTTGTATCATTTGATTTACACAACATGCCTACCAATTTGAAGATGCAAAATATTTTTTATTGTGAAACAAACAAGAAATAAGTAAAAATAACAGAAGAATTAAGCATGCACAACTATTCAGCCCCCAAAGTCAATACTTTGTAGAGCCACCTTTTGCAGCAATTACAGTTGCAAGTCTCTTGGGGTATGTCTCTATAAGCTTGGCAGATCTAGCCACTGCGATTTTTACCTATTCTTCAAGGCAAAACTGCTCCAGCTCCTTCAAGTTGGATGGGTTCCGCTGGTGTACAGCAATCTTTAAGTCATACCACAGATTCTCAATTGGATTGAGGTCTGGGCTTTGACTAGGCCATTCCAAGACATGTAAATGTTTCCCCTTAAACAACTCTAGTGTTGCTTTAGCAGTATGCTTAGGGTCATTGTCCTGCTGGAAGGTGAACCTCTGTCCCAGTCTCAAATCTCTGGAAGACTGAAACAGGTTTCTCTCAAGAATTTCCATGTATTTAGTGCCATCCATCATTCCTTCAATTCTGACCAGTTTCCCAGTCCCTGCCGATGGAAAAACATACCCACAGCATGATGCTGCCACCACCATGCTTCACTGTGGGGATGGTGTTCTTGGGGTGATGTGAGGTGTTGGGTTTGCGCCAGACATAGCGTTTTCCTTGATGGCTTAAAAACAACATTTTAGTCTCATCTAACCAGAGTACCATCTTCCATATGTTTGGGGAGACTCCCACATGCCTTTAGGCGAACACCAAACGTGTTTGCTTATTTTTTTTTAAGCAATGGCTTTTTTCTGGGCACTCTTCCGTTAACCCCAGCTCTGTGGAGTGTACGGTTTAAAGTGGTCCTATGGACAGATACTCCAATCTCTGCTGTGGAGCTTTGCAGCTCCTTCAGGGTTATCTTTGGTCTCTTTGTTGCCTCTGATTAATTCCCTCCTTGCCTGGACCTTGAGTTTTGGTGGGCGGCCCTCTCTTGGCAGGTTTGTTGTGGTGCCATATTCTTTCCATTTTTAAATAATGGATTTAATGGTGCTCCGTGGGATGTTCAAAGTTTCTGATATTTTTTTATAACCCAACCCTGATCTGTACTTCTCCACAACTTTGTCCCGGACCTGTTTGGAGAGCTCCTTGGCTTTCATGGTGCCGCTTGCTTGGTAGTGCCCCTTGCTTGGTGGTGTTGCAGACTCTGGGGCCTATCAGAACAGGTGTGTATATACACTGAGATCATATGACAGATCATTTGCCACATAGATTGCACATAGGTGGACTTTATTTAACTAATTATGTGACCTCTGAAGGTAATTGGTTGCACCAGATCTTATTTAGGGGCTTCATAGCAAAGGGAATATAATACATATTCACGCACCACTTTTCCATTTTCTATTTTTTAGAATTCTTTGAAACAAGTAATTTTTTTCAATTCTCTTCACCAATTTGGACTATTTTGTGTACTGTATGTCCATTACCTGAAATCCATATAAAATCCATTTAAATTACAGGTTGTAATGCAACAAAATAGGAAACATGCCAAGGGGGTGAATACTTTTGCAAGGCACTGTACATAGATGCTATATACAAAATGTGGTGCCAATCGGTCCAGCGGTTCTGGAGAAGACGTTTAAAGTGGTCCAAAATACATCAAAAGCATATTGCATGATCATGTTTGATTTGATCGAGTTCTGATATTTGTCAAACGTGGTAAGAAGTATAGAAGTAACTCATATTAACCTCTACGAGATCGGTGTCCCTAAACCTGGACGGTTGTTGCTCAATATGCAATAATGTGACTCGAAAATGTTGTATACAACAGCCAACTTTCCAGGACATAGACATGTCTTATAGGTGATGTCCAATTTCTCCTGGTGGTGGCACAGAAGGCCCACAGCTTGAACCCTGGCATTGCTGCTTGCAGCTCTATTTCTACTGTGTGCTTGAACTCATTTAAACGTGCGGGCGTGCGAGAGAGAGAGAGAGACAGTGATAGAGAGAAATAGGGTGGGTGGGTATGCATTTTTCGGAATGTTTTATCACAGTCCAAAATATTTTGGGAATTGTGTTTACAGATCTGATATGACTGTAAATGTATTATTATAAACTGGTTAATATGGGTCCTGGATGCTGATAGGCTTAAACATCACCCTAGCTGCACTTGCAAAATGTCTGTATGCAAACAGACTTTCTTGGTCCCACAGGTACACTGTAGTTGAATTGATCTGTGAACTCAGGCTGGATGATGTGGGCTGTGAGGACTGCAGCAGTTGTACATGGACAGTTCCAGAACTAGACACAGGGAGGCTCTTTAGGGACCACAGGATGTTAAGCAGTAAACACTTGAGTTAGGGTCTTATCACTCTTTGAGTCAGTTGATAGGGTCTGTGTTACAATTCTGTGCCATTCTCCAGAAGTGTGCACTCTTCACTCCCCTTCATTAATTTAAAAGCATTGGATGTAAGGGAGGGAGTTTCCACCACATATTTACTCAAGCCAGTCTATTCCTTTTAAATTCAAGTGCACACTTCGGGAAAAGAGTGGATAATCAGAATGTAGCCAGTTTAAAGGTAGCGGTATGTCATGTCAATAATCAGTCTGTCTCCCTCCAGTGGTCAGGGTCACTAACTGCAGTCTACAGACATGAGAAACAAGATTCTCTGGTCTGATGAAACCAAGATTGAACTATTTGGCCTGAAGGAAACATCTGGAGGAAACCTGGCACCATACCTGCAATGAATTTTACGAACCTGTTGTTGCTTTGTCATTATGAGGTATTGTGTGTAGATTGATGAGGGGGAAAAAAACAAATGTATCCATTTTAGAATAAGGTTGTAATGTAACAAAATGTAGAAACATTCAAAGGGTCTGAATTATTTTCAGAATGCACTGTATATAAAGTGCTTTCATTTCTAAACAGTAAAAGAGATATATGTATGACAATACCCTCAAATTAAAGGTAACATTCTGTACTGTCGCCTCATATGAAACATGCTCAAGTATAGAGGCAATTAATTTTTTTATCTTCACTGTTCAAATACATATGAGGTAGGGAAATAAACCATAGTTATTGTATTAATGTTAGCTTTAGTGAGAGGACAGTGTTTTTAGTGACAAGCCATGCTGTGGGACTGCAGCTGGCCAAGATAAAGCAAAGCAGTTCAACACATACAACAACACAGAGTTACACATGGAATAAACAAACATACAATCAATAATACAGTAGAAAGATCTATATACAGCATGTGCAAATGAGGTAGGATAAGAGAGGTAAGGCAATAAATAGGCTATGGTGGCAAATTAATTACAATATAGCAATTAAACACTGGAATGGTAGGATGTGCAGAAGATGAATGTGCATGTTGAGATACTGGGGTGCAAAGGAGCAAGATAAATAAATAAATACAGTATGGGGATGAGGTAGATTGGATGGGCTATTTACAGATGAGCTATGTACAGGTGCAGTGATCTGTGAGCAGCTCTGACAGCTGGTGCTTAAAGCTAGTGAGGGAGGTAAGAGTCTCCAGCTTCAGAGATTTTTGCAGTTCGTTCCAGTCATTGGCAGCAGAGAACTGGAAGGAGAGGCGGCCAAAAGAAAAATTGGCTTTGGGGGTGACCAGTGAGATATACCTGCTGGAGCGCGTGCTACGAGTGGGTGCTGCTATGGTGACCAGTGAGCTGAGATAAGGCGGAGCTTTACCTTGCAGAGACTTGTAGATGACCTGGAGCCAGTGGGTTTGGCGACGAGTATGAAGCCAGGGCCATTCAACGAGAGCATACAGGTCGCGGTGGTGGGTAGTATATGAGGCTTTGGTGACAAAACGGATGGCACTGTGATAGACTGCATCCAATTTGCTGAGTACAGTGTTGGAGGCTGTTTTGTAAATGACATCACCGAAGTCGAGGATCGGTAGGATGGTCAGTTTTACGAGGGTATGTTTGTCAGCATGAGTGAAGGATGCTTTGTAGCAAAATAGGAAGCAGAATCTAGATTTAATTTTGGATTGGAGATGTTTAATGTAAGTCTGGAAGGAGAGTTTACAGTCTAACCAGACACCTAGGTATTTGTAGTCAGAACCGTCCAGAGTAGTGATGCTGGACAGGCGGTCAGGTGCGGGCAGCGATCGGTTGAAGAGCATGCATTTAGTTTTACTTGCATTTAAGAGCAGTTGGAGTCCACGGAAGGAGAGTTGTATGGCATTGAAGCTCATCTGGAGGTTAGTTAACACAGTGTCCAACGAAGGGCCAGAGGTATACAGAATGGTGTCGTCTGCGTAGAGGTGGATCAAAGAATCACCAGCAGTGAGAGCGACATCATTGATATATACAGAGAAGAGAGTCGGCCCAATAATTGAACCCTGTGGCACCCCCATAGAGACTGCCAGAGGTCCGGACAACAGGCCCTCCGATTTGACATACTGAACTCTATCGGAGAAGTAGTTGGTGAACCAAGCGAGGCAATCATTTGAGAAACCAAAGCTGTTGAGTCTGCCAATAAGAATGTTGTGATTGACAGAGTCCAAAGCCTTAGCTAGGTCGATGAATACGGCTGCACAGTAATGTCTCTTATCGATGGCGGTTATGATATCGTTTAGGACCTTGAGCGTGGCTGAGGGGCACCCATGACCAGCTCTGAAACCAGATTACATAGTGGAGAAGGTACGGTGAGATTCGAAATGGTCGGTAATCTATTTGTTAATTTGGCTTTCAAAGACCTTAGAAAGGCAGGGTAGAATAGATATAGGTCTGTAGCAGTTTGGTCTAGAGTGTCTCCCCCTTTGAAGAGGGGGATGACCGCGGCAGCTTTCCAATCTCTGGGAATCTCAGACGATATGAAAGAGAGGTTGAACAGGCTAGTAATAGGGGTTGCAACAATTTCGGCAAATAATTTTAGAAAGAGAGGGTCCAGATTGTCTAGCCTAGCTGATTTGTAGGGGTCCAGATTTTGCAGCTCTTTCAGAACATCAGCTATCTGGATTTGGGTGAAGGAGAAGTGGGGGAGGTTTGGGCGAGTTGCTGTGGGGAGCGCAGGGCTGTTGACCGGGGTAGGGATAGCCAGGTGGAAAGCATGGCCAGCCGTAGAAAAATACTTATTGAAATTTTCAATTATTGTGGATTTATCAGTAGTGACAGTGTTTCCTACCCTCAGTGCAGTGGGCAGCTGGGAGGAGGTGCTATTATTCTCCATGGACTTTACAGTGTCCCAGACCTTTTTTGAGTTTGTACTACAGGATGCAAATTTCTGTACTAACCTAGCAAGTTAATATAATCAAGTAGGTCATCGCATCACACAGTAATGTGATAAGCTAGCTAATATACCTTTCAATCTACCACTGTACTTTCACAGATATTTCACCGGATGTATAAATGTGAAGCATCCGGTTGACGTTTCCACTCAACACCAAATACGGTGATGACAGGAAGCCTGCTAATTTTCTCATTGATTAAACATTTTATCTCCATACAATTTTCTGTTTCTTAAAATCGAATCTGTAACAAACAGAGTGGACTGCATTTTGTAGACTTTACCAAAGTTGTAAAAAATGGTGTTGTTTAGAAGGAGTGCAAGGGCAAATGTAGTTATTGCACATGCACACTTCACAGAGTAGGCGTTCACTAACGGAAATATGCAAATAAATGTTATAACTCGCCAATATGATCTCACTAGCTCCTGCTTGGCTCTACCCACCTCCATGCTTGTTCTTCCCACTATGATTAATTTGCTCCGATTGGAAAAAACAAGCTCTGGTCTATCTTAGGCTAGTTATAAAATCTATGGTCTATCGTCTTTGAATCTACCATACCGCTAGCTAGGTTGGTCAGCTCAGCTACGGTTATTAGCTACATGACATGAATAAAACATGGCTGACTGGACAAGTAGTAAACGCAAAAAATTGTGTTAACTTTAAAAATACATATGCTGCGTTTCAAACTCATAAAAGACACGCCCTCCTCAACTTATGTGCAAAGCTGTCATCAAGGCAAAGGGTGGCTATTTTGAAGAATCTCAAATATAAAATATATTTTGATTTGTTTAACACATTTTTGGTTACTACATGATTCCATATGTGTTATTTCATAGTGTTGATGTCTTCACTATTATTGTACAATGTAGAAAATAGTAAAAATAAAGAAAAACCCTCGAATGAGTAGGTGTGTCCAAACTTTTGACTTGTACTGTATATATATATGTTAAATGCAGATGCTAAGTATTACATATTTTTCTAAGCTGTACTTCCTTAAGTGTTTCCATTCCCCTTTAAAGTGGAACTGACAGCATTTTAGAAACATGAAATCTTATTAAAATCTGTTCATATGCACCCCCAGGAAGAATATTATACTTTGTTTTACATTTTCTGACAAGCAATCACATAGATATGGTCGTTTTCACATTTTCATACATTCTTAGAATGTTTGGGAATCATGTATACTAAGGCATTTGTGAAAATTCTATAGCAATATAGAATGGGAAAGCGGCCGTGCATTTGGACAATTAATAAACCCTGCAGTTATTAAAACCTAATAAAAACATCTGTCTCGCCCAGGACAAGAGTCTACGCAGACTGGTGCACCATAGCCAATCAGAGCTACAGTAGGCTTTAATGCAAACAAGCCATTGCCACACACGCCTGCCATCATTCACTTAGAAACGGACTGTGTGTTTACAGCATTGGAGGCTCCTCAGAGGAGGAAGGGGAGGACCACCCTCCTCAGTGAATTTCATAAAGATTTAAAATGTAAAGCACTTAAAAAGTTATCCTTTTTAGATAAAACTATACTAAATATAATCACATCACCAAATAATTGATTAAAAAACACTATTTAGCCAGCCTTCATCCTCCTCTGGGTACATTGACTTCAACACAAAGCCTTGGAGGCTCATGGTTCTCACCCCTTTTATAGACTTACTTAATTATAATTAATTAACTTAATTATCACAATTTCCAGAGGAGGTCCTCTAGCCTATCAGAGCTCTTGCAGCATGAACTGACATGTTGTCCACCCCATCAAAGGAACGCACAAGCGTTGCAAAATATATTTACACATACATGTTATTCAATCATTGTACCCACACTGCTCGCGCGCGCCAAGTTGATTCTAGAAGTTGATGCAGAACGCGCTGTAAGTCCTGCCTCTCCCATCTCCTCATTGGTTTTTAGGAGCATATACCCACGTGCCATCTTCTCATTGGTTTTTAGGAACATATACCCACGTGGGTGAATGAAAGATTAACTGAGGTTGGTTGTGGTAATGCACCTTATTATGAAAGTTAGTTGCCAATCGCCATATAAAGTCCAAAGAAGAAAAAGAAGCCTGGAAGGAGGGGAGATGACTAGAAACGATTCGGTTGACCGTTTTATGTGTGGATTAATTGTCGGAGTAGAGGACCTTGTGCATTTCAGGTAAAATAACAACTCAATGTTTATATCCTAGGACAAATTAGCTAGCAACAGCAAGCTAGATAGCTAAATAGGACAAATTAGCTAGCAACTGCAAGCTAGCTAGCTAAATAGGCCAAATTAGCTAGCAACTGCAAGCTAGCTAGCTAAATAGGTCAAATTAGCTAGCAACTGCAAGCTAGCTAGCTAAATTGCCATAAATGTTTAATGCATTTCAACCTGCCCCCAAATTAATATAATTGGTTTGTTTTGATATTTCAACCTGCATGTCGTGATCGCGTTTTGTGTGTGGGGACAAAATCTGCGCGCGTCCGGTTTGGGCATGGTGTAATCCTGATACCTTTTCTCTTATGTGATCTGATCGAGTAAATCCAAAGTAAACACGTGAACCTTTCTGAGTTGGTCTAAATTAATATATAATGTAAAAATGAATATATAATAGAATTAATCATTCAGTTAAAATAACACAATTTCATGGATCTATTTGAGTTCAATCAACTTAATATAATATTTTTATTTCTATCATCTTTACTTAATTTATTTGACCACATCCAAAGAACATACTCAAGCTTATTTACTCATAAAACCAACCGAAAATATCAGCTTAACAATATTATGTGTTGTTAAGCTATAATATTTTGAATAGATTCCCCCCAAAAAATTTATAGTGTGCATTTCACTGTTACCAGCAATTCTTGAAAAACATTTATTTAAACGTCAACGTTTTGCAAAACAGTACAAAAGCAGTTTTTTGGGGGCTATGTCTGTTTTGCATGTTAATTTGGCATTAATACGTGTCACATATCAGTTTGCAAACCATGTAAAAAAATATATATATCATGGAGTTAATAAAGCCGCATACAAACATGGTCTCTTTTTTGTTTTCTTGAGTAAGGCATCTCCAAAATGCAGGTGTTTCAGCCTAGCTCAGTGCTTTCTGTGGTGGTTGTGCAAGCCAGCAGAAAATACGGAGCTTTGCGCCGTGATTCGCTCAGTGTTCTGTCACTCATGGGGACACTACGTCACCGCCAAGTCCAAGGGTAGAGCTAGAAAATTCAAGCCCCTTGGGTGCTCCCATAGAATTACATTAGAAGTGCCCATCCAAGAAGGCTCAAGGTCATTGGCCACAGATAAAAGGACTTCAAATCATATTATATCTACAGTAGCTTTGTTTGTACATACTTTCAAAATATTAGCTAGCAGTCATCATCATGAATCAATTTGACAATCTACTAGCAAATTCTTTTTAATCCTTGTCATATGAAGAGAAATTATGAAGAGAAATTATAGATAAAATGTATCGGTGCTCATCGGCCATTGGACATAAACATTACACAATAAGTTGGAAATCCACAGTGTCTCCCAACCCCTCCTGTCTCAGCCTCCAGTATTTATGCTGCAATAGTTTATGTGTCGGTGGGCTAGGGTCAGTGTGTTATATCTGGAGTATTTCTCCTGTCTTATCCAGTGTCCTGTAAGTATGCTCTCTCTAATTCTCTCTCTCTTTTTCTCTCTCTCTTCCTTTCTTCATTTCTTTCTTTCTTTCTCTCTCTCGGAGGACCTGAGCCCTTGGACCATGCCTCAGGACTACCTGGCATGATGCCTCCTTGCTGTCCCCAGTCCACCTGGTCATGCTGCTGCTCCAGTTTCAACTGTTCTGCCTGCAGCTATGGAACCCTGACCTGTTCACTGGACGTGCTACCTGTCCCAGACCTGCTGTTTTCAAGTCTCTAGAGACAGCAGGAGTGGTAGAGATACTCTGAATGATCGGCTATGAAAAGCCAACTGACATTTACTCCTGAGGTGCTGACCTGTTGCACCCTCGACAACCACTGTGATTATTATTATTTGACTCTGCTGGTCATCTATGAACATTTGAACATCTTGGCCATGTTTTGTTATAATCTCCACCCGGCACAGCCAGAAGAGGACTGGCCACCCCTCATAGCCTGGTTCCTCTCTAGGTTTCTTCCTTGGTTCTGGCCTTTCTAGGGAGTTTTTCCAAACCACCGTGCTTCTACACCTGCATTGCTTGCTGTTTTGGGTTTTAGGCTGGGTTTCTGTACAGCACTTTGTGACATCAGCTGATGTAAGAAGGGCTTTATAAATACATTTGATTGAAATTGGATTGAAATCGCAAATTCAACAATGAGTGGTTTGGAAGGAATCAATGAGTGGTTTGGAAGGAATCAGTGTGGCTAACTACAAGCATTGCAAAGCAATCATTAGCCTGCTATTCAGTGGAGTGGCTGTGTGGTCCCAAGTCTAAGATTAAGGGTCTCTTTTCCTAGTTTAACATTATAAACATTCAACATTGGTCATGCTGTCAATGAAGCATGATTTGGTGTACAGGGAGAACACTGTAAGAATGGCGCATGTTCTGAATTATGTTGCTGTACTGTACATTTCAAAAGTGCTGAACAAATAGTTATATTGACAACGTCAGTCCTAGCTTGCTCATTAATGTCTTAACCGAAATTACGGATTGTCTCTTATCCGTTTGTCGTCCCCTTATGCCATAGTGTGTACATCTCAATTGTCAGTAGAAACCACATTTGTTTAAGCAAGTCAGCCATATCAGCTATGTTTTTTGAAAAGGCAGTAAATGAGGCTGAATTAACTGTTTCGCTGCCAGACAAGGCTCCGCTGATAGACAGGTGTAGCAGTGGTAAGGTGTTGGGACTGCCTTTGGGACTCTGCTGTTGGGACAGCTTTATGTAGGCCCTAACAGTTTGTGGGCACCGTTTGTCACCGTTATAGTGCAATTAACGTATTGTTTAGTGTTGTGTTATGTAGTGACTTTGGTGGCATGCATCCCACCATTTTTTGTTGTTGTCCCACCTAGATTTACATGCTATAAAATCGCCACTGTTAAGGACCAAAATATTATCATAGGAGCCATGGATAACTACAAAGATAGGGGCTCATGGAGGCTCAAATTGCTTGTATTTGCAATGTGGGATATTTTTCTCACAAAAATGTTGTCTACAAGGCAAAAAAAATAAAGAAAAACCCCAATAATCATGTAATCTGAACACTTTTACTAGTTTCTTCCGATAACATTTCTCTGTTCACAAACATTGCTGATGGATGCCCCCTATATTACTTTTGTGATGTTCTTTTTTTTTTCAACCATAAATTGTCTAGTTTAGAGGCTTTTTTCAAAAGATCCCATAAAAGTTCCCAATAGAAATCCGTTCAAAATAAACTACAAGGCTTTGCAGGTAGACTATCAGTGATGCAGGTAGCATTGTGATGTCATAACAACCATACTGTGTAGACAGACCATGGTAGAATTGTCAAAATACCTGTGGTAAAATGTTGGTACATTGATGAAACCTCAAAATGTTAAAACTGATTCAAATGTCCGTATTTCAAACATCAACCGTATGGGAACAAAATTGACATGACATTTTACAATGATATCCTTGATTAAAAACACATTTGTGTATCTTTGTATACAAAACACAACTTAAATACAGTGGCAGTGAACCTTTAAATCACACCTTGAAGAATAAACGTGTCTTCCTTATCCTCTAATTTATTTATCCTAGATCATTGCAGCGGGATGATCAGGAATGGGATCCCAGACCACAATGTGCTCGAGTCCCGCCTCTCGGTGACCAACCCCCGGTAGGCAGAGGCTGGTCCCAGCACAGATTCTGTGCCCCAAGTGGCTTCAAAAACAACAAGAGGCAGGCCTGTGGTAGAGGACACCGTTCCTGACCTGTTACCAGAACAAATGAAGGTACAGAAGAGTTCCAGAGGCTCCTCAGCATTTAACTACGAAGGTGTTACAAAGTAACCCTGACATTCAGTGTATGACAATTGTCCTCTGGGCTGCCATTCTGCTTAAGAGGGTACTTTGTTCTTGAGGGCTGTCATCTTGACTGTGAGCTTTGAGCAGTCCAGCTCCACAAACTACTTCAGCTTTTTGGGGTAGCTGAGATTCAGAGCATATGTCATGTCAAGAAGAATGGCACAACCCTGCCCAGACCGGTGATCACTTGGACCATCACTCGACATGGCACCCTCCTTCTTGATCACATAGAATTTCATTACATGTTGTGCAAGGTCTTGCAGGACATCACCCCCTTCAGCTTCCTGTAAAAAAATAATACAGACACATTCTTTCAATGTTGGGATCAAATTTTACATGCAAATTTAAATCAGGCTGCATTACGAGATGCTCTAATTTTTACTAGACTGCAGTCCACATTCTCTCTCACACACACAAAGACACACACAAACACAGGGGATAGAATATTCCGATCAGAAAATGCTTTATTGCCCTCAGATGTTAGTCTTTAATGTCTTTCACTTCCATCTTCAGCCAGGTAGTGAATTAAGCAACGTAAAACCACGTATCTTGTCTTCTCAATGGGGGTACTGCTTGGGTTTTGAAATGAGGTAGATTGATGAGGGGAAAAAAAGATTTGATCCATTTTAGAATAAGGTTGTAACGTAACAAAATGTGGAAAAAGTCAACGGGTCTGATTCCAAATGCACTGTACATTAGACCATCATATTTACCTAAAATGGGCAACAAATGTGATGCTTTATTGTAATCATCCAATTCCCTGACACATTATAAGCTACCATCGAGAGCATCCTGACTGGTTGCATCACTGCCTGGTATGGCAACTGCTCGGCCTTCACTACAGAGGGTAGTGCGAACGGCCTAGTACATCACTGGGGCCAAGCTTCCTGCCGTCCAGGACCTCTATACCAGGCGGTGTCAGAGGAAGGCCCTAAAAATTGTCAAAGACTCCAGCCACCCTAGTCATAGACTGTTCTCTCTGTTACCACATGGCAAGCGGTACCCCCCCCCCCCCCCCTTTTATTTCTTATTCTTATCCATATATTTTTTTTAACTGCATTGTTGGTTAGGGGCTCGTAAGTAAGCATTTCACTGTAAGGTCTACTTCAAATTTAATTTAATACAACAACCTGTTGTATTCGGCGCATGTGACTAATAAAATTAGATTTGATTTGAAGTGGTACACATCACCAAGTTCCTACTGCACAACAACAATTAGTTTCCCAGAGTACTCCAACTGATAAGACCTCAGATGCTCATCATACCAGGCACTTAGTGTCTTCACAATGAAGTTGACAATGAAACTTCACAATGAAATTTTCCAAGATGACGATCTGAATTATCTCCACAAAGTCAGGTAGTCCACCAATACGACCATAAGGCAAGATCATACCGATACTGTATCTTGGACAGTTGTACACATGTTTGAGTAGGTTCCTTTTTTTAATGGATTCCCATATTTCCATATGCAGCCCTTCTAAAGGCACTGAAGATACTTTGGTGACACAAATGGTAGGTTTCATTGCATTTCCTTGTAAGTGATAATCCATCATCAGTTGATACCTTGTTGCCAGACTCTGTAACACATTTTTTTTTTACTTCTTATGGCTGCAGGGGCAGTATTGAGTAGCTTGGATGAAAGGTGCACAGAGGTGCCCATATTAAACGGCCTGCTCCTCAGTCCCAGTTGCTAATATATGCATATTATTATTCATATTGGATAGAAAACACTCTGAAGTTTCTAAAACTGTTTGAATTATGTCTGTGAGTATAACAGAACTCATATGGCAGGCAAAAACCTGAGAAGTTCCACTTCCTGTTTGAATTTTTTCTGAGGTGGCAGATTTTCAACCAAGCTCTCAATGAAATTACAGCGAGATATGGATGAGTTTTCACTTCCTACGGCTTCCACTAGATGTCAACAGTCAACAGAACTTTGTCTGATGACTCTAATGTGAAGGGGGGCCGAAGGAGGCAGGAATAAGTAATCACTGCCATGAGCTGATCACGCATTCACCATGCGCCTTCACATTTTACATTTACATTTAAGTCATTTAGCAGACGCTCTTATCCAGAGCGACTTACAAATTGGTGCATTCACCTTATGACATCCAGTGGAACAACCACTTTACAATAGTGCATCTAAATCTTTTAAGGGGGGGGGGGGGGGTCAGAAGGATTACTTTATCCTATCCTAGGTATTCCTTCTGAGGAGGACGTCCGTTCCACCGCTCTTCTGAAGTCAATCTAATTCTCCGGTTGGAACGTTATTCAAGATGTATGTTAACAACATTCTAAAGATTGATTCAGTACATCGTTTGACATGTTTCTACTGACTGTTACGGAACTTTTGGACATTTCGTCACGTTATAGTGGAGGCGCTTTGTGACTTTGGAATTGTTTACCAAAGGCGCTAACCAAAGTAGCTAATTGGACATAAATAACAGACATTATCAAACAAATCAAGCATTTATTGTGGACCTGGGATTCCTAGGACTGCATTCTGATGAAGTTCATCAAAGGTAAGGAAACATTTATCATGTATTTTCTGGTTTCCGTTGACCCCAACATGGCGGCTAATTTGGCTATTGTTCTGAGCTCCGTCTCAGATTATTGCATGATTTGCTTTTTCCGTAAAGTTTTTTTGAAATCAGACACAGCGGTTGCATTAAGGAGAGGTATATCTATAATTCCATATGTATAACTTGTATTATCATCTACATTTATGATGATTATTTCTGTTGAAACGATGTGGCTATGCAAAATCACTTGCAAAGCCACATGTTTTTGGAACTAGTGAATGTAACGCGCCAATGTAAACTCAGATTTTTTGCTATAAATATGAACTTTATCAAACAAAACATGCATTTATTGTGTAACATGAAGTCCTATGAGTGTCATCTGATGAAGATAATCAAAGGTTAGTGATTAATTCTATCTCTATTTCTGCTTTTTCTGACTGCTATCTTTCGCTGGAAAAATGGCTGTGCTTATTGTGGTTTGATGGTGATCTAACATAATCGTTTGTAGTGCTTTCGCTGAAAAGCATATTTGAAATCTGACACTTTGGTGGGATTAACAACAAGAATACCTTTAAATGATATAAGACACATGTATGTTTGAGGAATTTTAATTATGAGATTTCTGTTGTTTGAATTTGGCGCCCTGCACTTTCTCTGGCTGCTGTCATATCGATCCCGGTAGCGGGATGCAGCCATAAGAAGTTTTAAGTTGCTAGTGTGAGTGACAATACGCTTGAAAAAAACTATGTTTGGCCTGAAAGCGCATTGTCCATAATCCAACCAGAGGATCAAATGCTTTAGTCAATCCGGGGTAATGTTCCAAAGAATGGTGTTTTGGGGACAACTTCACTTCAGGGAAAACGTCTAACAATCTATGAGTGTTCCAATATTTTTGAGTCAACGTAACAGATTGTTTCCTTGGTGTGGACAGGGGCCACAATATGTTCCACAATGTCTTTTCACATCATGAGAATCTCCCATGCTGGCTCATCCAAAGGTATCCTTGGTCCTATTATGAGTGGCAATAACCTTATCAGGGCCCAATTCTCATGTGCGTTTCCTACAATATTCCTTTGAGCAGCAGTTTTTTCAGACTGACTGAGGACAGTTTGTTTAACATCATCTGCTTTGCACAGGAGAGACAAGTATATGGATGTCAGTGTGGACTGCAACTCTGATGGCACATTTGCCAGTACCCAATACACAGCTATTATTTTGTGCTTTTTCCAGGAAGTTCCAAGAGGGTTACAACACCTCAAAGTCATCAATATAAAGAACTATACAGATTCTCAACTCTTCTACAGCATAAAAATTATTTTGCTTATAATGTTTACCATCATAGAATGACTCATAACTAGAGGATGGATTTTGTTAATGCCTTCTCTGCAATGTCTTTGTTCGCCAGTAGGTCCTGCAGTTTCAATAGCAGAGTGCCAATTTCTTCAACAATTGTATTTGACACATCTTCCTGATGATCACAATCTAAACTTGTGTCCTCACTGTCATTGTACTCCGGCACAGAAGGGTCACAGACATATGGTTGAGCAATTAATTCATGTTGGTGTTGTCCAATAATATCTGCATTAAAACCACTGATTGAATGAGGATTGTGCTTTCTGCTTTTGTGCGTCACAAATGTGCCATATATATTTGTCCTAAAATCACATCCTTCAAATACACATTCTACTGTTTCATGTTTCTTTAGATGCGTGCCAACATGTTGAAAATAGTCCTTCTCAGTAGGATAATGGGTGCCACACACGTTGCACAAAAAATACAGAACTACTCCTGGCCCAAGTGTTTCCTTTTCTGTGTTCCGTGTTTTGAAAGAGCAAGGGCAAGTTGAATGTAGACAAGGTATAGAATTTCCACAAGCAAATGTTCCATGCTGTAGTCTATAATGCTTCAGAAGAGCACCCTTAGAGGATGACACTGAATTGCAGACTGTACACTGCCATCTCATGGGTTGGTACCTAAGAAAAACAATAACCTTCAGTATCCACTCAAATCAATAGCCTAGGCAAAATACCCTATATTCACAAACTAGCAGTCTTAGATGGTAGCTAGTCCAATTTTGACTAAGCACCACTTACATTAGTCAAAAGCTACTTTTAAAGATGCCATATGTGAAGTTTGGCCACTGGTTCAGAAAGTGGCCAAAATGGCTGACGACAAAATTATATGGATTCAACTAAAGGTTGTAGCTAATTGAGCTTAGACAGTAATTATGAATGTATTGAATGCTTATTGACCAATTCCTACCAAAGCGAGAGATTTAAAAAATATTTTGTCACCAACATTGCGGTCGGCATCTTTAATATTAAGGGTAATGATGACTGATTTTGCTAAATCCGTTTCATAATCATGATCCTACAGTTAGATGGTACAGTATATGTCATAAATTGTTTGCTAATTAGCCCACACAAGTGCAATTATTGAATGCAATATGCTGAGATGTACATACCTTTATGTTTCGAGATAATATGAATCAGCCACAATGCACATCTGTTAAAAGAAGAATATAGATGATTAACCATAACCAATAACACATTATCAAGAACCTGCAACTACAACAAGTAGCTACAAAGTGTGTGTCACAAAATGTATTCCTTATTTACATATCCATCCATGCCTGGACCTCACATAACAAGCATTCACCATTTCGCTACATATTTTTTTTATTAGGTAGCTAGCTAGGTGGGCCGGAACTGATTGAATCGTCCCGGAATCGGATGTCGGACTCGGCCCGGAATCAAAATGAATGACTGCCCAGAATCGGCCCAAGTACTTCGGGCCGTTTCCGTCTACTGGAATTCAACCGATTTTGCTGGCATCTCACCAGAATCCCCCCAGAATTGGCCCGATGCAAATATAAATAATTGTATACAAAATTACCAGATTTAGTCATTTTAAATATTACTACTGTACATTTTATGCAGACAAATTATACCCATCCGCCCCCCCTAAAAAAATATGTCGGAGGGAACACCGTACACCTTGTGACCGTGACAGTGTGCATGCACCTGGCCTGCCACAGGAGTCGCTACAGACCAAACCCTCCCCTAACTCGGACGACGCTGGGCCAATTGTGCGTCGCCACATGGGTCTCCAAGTCGCTGTCGGCACGGGTATCGAACTAGCATTTCGAACTAGCATTTTGTGCAAGTCGCTGCCGGCACGGGTATCGAACTAGCACTGCGATGCAATTCAGTGTCTTAGACCCCTGCGCCCCTCGGGAGGCTTCATCCACAAATTGCCTTGCACAAAGTATCAAAATACTAAAATACTAGGACTTTTAAAGAATTTAATTTAAATGTTAATTGTATTTTTTTGATCACAGAAACAATGAGAAAATATGGGAAAATAAATAAATAATGAATAAAATATAAAGTATAATCATCTGCCAGAGAGTAGCCCCAATCGTCCCGAGACCCAAGTAATACATTTGGGCCAGATAACTCACACCGGAATCGGCCTGAGCCCCAAGTAATACATTTGGGCCAGATAACTCACACCGGAATCGGCCCGAGATCAATCCCCGCATCCTAGCCATAATTAATACTGCCTAAGGCGGCCCAGACTCGGGCCACATGATGTCGGCAGAGTCTGACTCTCAGCCGAGTGCCCCGACTCTCTGCCGGAATCGGTCCAGATCCACTGTGCTAGCTGGGAAGGCACCCCATTTTTTTTTTTGTGCTTGTACACTCGCTCCAATTGATGAATGGAAATAGACATCCGCTTACAAAACACCAAGAAGTGTGCCTAATGACATTCAGTGATTGCAATTTATTAGGCCTACATTAATTGATTGACATATTTTTGTAACCTGAAACGTCAGGACACCTGAAATGGGGCTGAAACTGTCCTGGGAAAAAAGGGATAGTCACCCTCAATTTACTAGACTAGTCTACAATGTGTAGGCCTATTACCATGAACTTAAAATAGGCCTACCAGTAGCCAGTGATGTAGTGGTAAAATAATAGATGTGTCAACTCTGATTGTCGGTCGTGGTGAAAAAAGTAACGCAAAATACTTTCAATGCATTTTTCGGAAAAAGGTGGCTAAACTGCGTTTAGTTGTGTTTACCCTCCACTAGGCCTACACCGCTGCCGGTACCCTCTCAGCCTAGGCAATGTTACGCACATGAACACACACAGAACAGGTAGCCTACATTCAATACAATACACAAGTTGAATCAAACCATGTTTACACCCTAGTTCATGAGTTGTACAAAATGCATGAGTTGAATGCTTGGAGTCTTCACAGATCATGTGACATAAAACACTACCTTTCTTTCCTTACACAGGTCCCAGAGTGGCCCAGCAATCTAAGGCACTGCATCTCAGTGCAAGAGGTTTCACTACAGTCCCTGGTTCAAATCCAGGCTGTATCACATCTGGCCATGATTGGGTGGCGCACAATTGGCACAGCGTTGTCTGGGTTTGGCCGGGGTAGGCTGTCATTGTGAATAAGAATTTGTTCTTAACTGACTTGCCTGGTAAAATGAATGGCATTTATGACAGTTATTTGTAATTAATAAGTGTTTAACAATTGATTTAGAACATTGAACTGAAACCCTGTACTGGATGTTGGAGATCTTGGAAAATTTATTTAACTATACACATGTAACATTTCATTATGTTTCACCATGAAAACAATTCTCATGGGCACACAAATCCAAAATAATTGATAGAAAATATTAAAGCTAAATAAATGGTCTACTTCTTCTGGCCAAAGACGGCACAGAGAGCACCGATACCCGCGCAACCGCCCCAGAAATTGCAAAAAACAAATCAAACAACGATCAATCAATCAAATTTAAAGCCCTTCCTACATCAGCTGATGTCACAAAGTGCTGTACAGAAACCCAACCTAAAACTCCAAAGAGCAAGCAATGCAGGTGTAGAAGCACGATTAATCAATGCATTGGAGCAAAGGCATAGTCTATTTTTATCAAGGGTGCATGGCAAACAAATGTCGAAAATGAAAAAGTACAAAGGAAAATGTATGCATTTAAAAGAGCTCAGCTGAGGCCGGAATTCAGCACTACTGAGTGGACAGTGCCATGGACAGAGAGACAGCTTGTGCAGCCACCTAGAAATAAATGGTTTAACCATAACAGAGAGGTGGGAGTATTATTCATATTTTCGTTTAATTTGGAAGCTTTTATTTTCATATTTACCATTACATTTTAAACAAAGAACCAAAAGGTTCTATATAGAACCCCAAATAACAATTTTTTATAAGAGTGTAGACTGACATGTATGAATAAATATTATTCATATTTTCTTCAACATACAAAGGACCTCATAAGATTCTTATAATATTTTTCCATATGGGTAAGCAATTCAGGCACGTGTAGCCTGGCATTTTATATAAGATGTACAGTACATAATAACAATTTTGTGAGATGGTAGACCGATGCCCTCTCACATCGGAGAGACAGAGATGGTGATCTTGCTTATAGCTTATTTTTATGAACAACTTGCAGACATCTCCGCAGTACCTTCCACACACTCAACAGAATCCTCCATTTGAAAAAACTGAACCCTTGAGGCAGGAGGCCACAGGTGTGAGCAATCAACTAATTAACAGTCAGTACAATGGATCAGTTCACAATTAAAGGGACATTAAAGGGAGAATTAAAGGGACAACTCAGTCTACATTAAAACACAGGTAAAGGTTGGGCTGGTGAATAAAGACACATTAACTGGATTTAGATTCGATGATGAATAGGATCCTTGAATAGAAACACGATAGAATACATTTGCACAAATGACAGTGAAGGCTACTCCTCCACAAATTCCTAGGCAAGCTAATGTCTTGAAATTAAACTGTAATATCAACAAAGGCTTGGGCTAAACAGAAATTATTTCTGATGTTAAATTCTGATGAAAAAGGTTCCATGTAGAACCTCCCACTGGGCAAATACTGGTCAACGTTGTTTCCACTTCATTTCAACTAAAAAAATATATGTGAATCAATGTGGAAAACTGATTGAATTTGCAAAGTCATCAACTTAAGGGCATTTCATATTTTTTTCACTGAACTTTTTGCCTAAATGCAATGACATGGTGGCATTTTATTGATTTCACGTTGAATTCACGTTAGTTGACAACTAACTAGACATTGAACTGACGTCTGTTCCCAGTGGGCTTTCAAAAAGGGGTTCTTTGGATGAGAAGGGTTCTAGGTAGAACCCCTTCCCCTCCACAAATCACCCTTTTTTCCCAGAGTGTAGTTGGTTAACTGTTGGCAAGCAGGCCATGGTTGGTGCAATGTTGGCATTTTGAATAGGGGGGGACAGCTGCTAGAGGCAACAGCGATTAAAAAGCAAACTATATCAGGTACTATCAGTTAACGACAGGGATTTGATCAGCTAGCCTTCGTCCACACGGCCTCAATCACAAGTCCCATAATCACATTCACCAATAAGACCCGACAGCCGTCCTGTTGAAAGTAAAAACAGAGATACTGAATTAAGAGCCATGAGAATAAACCATCATCGAGCACTGAGTCTACAACAGTAGTACAGGTAGATAGCAGTACAACCATAGATATACAGTGAGTAGCATTATCTGTGCCTTTTCAGTAATTTTTCATGAGTCTTGTGGTTCCTCACCAGTAGATTTCTTCCAGTAGATCAGTCCAGCTACTACAAAGACCACACCCAGCAGCAGCCCACAGACACCGATCACTATCTTATTCTTCTCAGACTTAGGCAAGGAGGGGTCTGCAATTACACATTTAACAAAGATTATGGTCTCCAAACCACACGCAAAAGAAAATAGTATTTTAATCTCCCTATTCAACAGAGACATTGGGCTATACGACACAAACTGGTGAACATTTCAGAGATGACTTGTGACTGTTCTACTCTTCAGCTGATGAGTTAAGAGTTGACTTTCCTTGTCCCCATGTTCATATTAGTGAGCCCTAAGATGAAATAGCCACTGTTCTGCAGCCCCCTGTTGGGGAGTTGGGTGAAGTCGCTCTCACTTATACACTTACTCCACCCACACACCCTTACTCCACCCATACCCTTACCCCAGTGATAAAGTTTGGGCTCAGTCTGGCTGATGTGCTCCACCATACAGATGATTCTCTCTCCAGTTGTGGGTGTGTACTTCAAATAGGACTGTATCTGGTAGCTCCAGAGTCCATTGGCCAGTATGTCAGTGGAGGTCACATCTGAGGTCACTTCTTCCCCGTTCCTCAGCCACGTCACTCTGATGTGTTTGGGGTAGAAGAAGTGGACGCTACACACAAGGCTGGAGTCACTGGATGGCCCCTCTAGCCTCAGTGTGACGTTGGGCTCAACTAGAGAAGGAGGTCAATGAATCAATGATGATACGTTATAACTGGAAAAATAAGGTTTCAAGCAGAAATGTTGAGCGCTTGCTACAGAAATCTGTAGCCTAAAATGGTGGGAAATGTGCCTGACCAGCACTCCAATGTTGAATTTCCAAATTTGTTAAAATTAGGTTAAGGGTTTGGTTGGTAAAGGGTAAGTTTAAGATTTTGGCTAGTCGAGCTGTCAATGGGATGCTAGTCAGAAAAGTCCCCTTAGTCTGTCCCTTCCCAGCTCAAGCAGTTAAATCCACAGTCAGTAAGATTTCCAGTTGTTTATGGTTCATTCCAACAATTCCTCCTTTATTTTGAAGATTATGGTTTTGAACCTTACTAGATTATTACAACTGACCTACAGTATTACTCCATGGTCTATGTTTTGTTGAAATGCAATAATGTCATTGAAAAAAATGTGACATGTTATCAAGTACTGCAGAGCATATGCTATAGACATAAAACAAATCAAGTGAGGGAGAACTTCCAGTTGTTAGTGAATTGTTATAATCACCCATAAACATCTCTACTGTGTTGTAGATCCGAGTAGCGTATGGCTTGCATAACACATCCATATCTGTTCTCCTCCTGGGGATCTCATCTGGGTCCTCATTCCACTTTTCTGCAGATATCACTCCCAAAGCCGTGTATCCTGTCCACCTCTCTGTGGTGCTGTTGTACTGAGCCACCATGATGTTGTTATAATGATGCTCTAAAATATACTCCATATCATGTACATCTCTGGAGCTAAACCTACACCATGCATCATCGTGTGCAAAATCTTCATCTGAGGAATGAACTATAATAACAGAAAAAGGACATGTAAAAATATTTTTTAATAGACAGATTTGAAGAGTTATGCACACTTCAGAAATATAATTATTAGGATATATCTGGCCGCCAGCCCATTAAATGCCCCCCTGAAGAAATTGGTCCAAAAATACTTTGTGCAGCCCTCCATTGAATTTCAAAATCCCTATGTGGCTCTCGAGCCAGAATTATTGCCCATCCTTGTTTTAGAGTGTGTAAATTACTAGCATATAACTAGCCATACAAATGTGTTGTTTCATTGCAAGAATATGGGACAAATGTAAAACACTTTGGCCTAGATTCAATCAGATCAAGCCTTAATTAACCGCCGATTGCAGACACATGCATAGCATATGTTTTAGCGGTGTTGGAGGTGGAACTGCCTTGGAGTCATTATTAAATCGTTGAGCAGCTACTCTTGCGATCTTTGTCAAGAAGCCACACCCACCCCAATCGCGTTAGAAATTCAAAACGGGAAAGTGAAGGCTAACGGAATAATTACACTCAAAGTGAAAAATTATTAAACGAAATAATGAGGATTTCTATAATCCTAATCGACGTGTAAATTATGCCTAAATCTCACATTCCAGTGTTCGAATTTGTAAAGAAGGCTGCATGGGATTTCTGTTAATGCGACTCCGTTCAGCCAATTGCAATGTCCACTTTCTTTCACTGTTGAAAAGCAATAAAATCTAATTTGGATTATGTTTGTTTGAACTCACCCACTTCAGACAGAGAGGAGAAGAGGAGCAGCAGGTGGATGGAGAAGCAATTCAGCACATACATGATCAAGTCTCAGAGTTAGAACTTTTCAACTGTGAAACAACACTGAGGAAACTAAAGTTATGTTTCAAAAACCACCCTTTTAAACAGCTGGGAAACTTCAGTTTTGACAGCCAGCAGGACCGTTGCCAACCTGGACTCAGGGGTAGACGTAACATAGTAGATGTAAATCCGGACACGCCAATTAGTATGATATGTTACGGTATGTATTACGTTTTGGCTGTTCTTCATCCATTTTGTATATGATATGTTATGGATTACAATTCCTTTGATATGTTACGAATTGCAATTCATACAATATGTTACGAATTGCAATTCATACAAAAGGTGTAGACCTTACAGTGAAATGCTTATTTACGAGCCCCTAAACAACAATGCAGTTTCAAAAAATACAATTATGTTAACAATTTGCTAAACGTATTATATGTTACGAATTCCAATTTGTTTTGGATAACGTTCGCAAGGAAGCTAGGTGACTAATGCCAACGTTAGCTAGGTGACTAACATTGGCTCGGCTAAGGGTTAAGGTTAGGGTTAATTAAGGTAAGGTTTAGGAGTTATGTTAAAGTGGCGCTGTATGATGCAACTTTTAAAGGAGAAACCACTGTATGTAGATATTCCATAAAAAATCAGCCGTTTCCAGCTACAATAGTCATTTACAACATTAACAATGTCTACACTGTATTTCTGATCAATTTGATGTTATTTTAATGGACAAAAATGTGATTTTCTTTCAAAAACAAGGACATTTCTAAGTGACCCCAAACTTTTGAACGGCAGTGTACATCAAAAGGTGCCATGTTATGGGCAAAGACACAAAACATCCACATCAAATTAAGTATTTTTCTTGATTTAATAACATGGAAAACAACCACTTTTGTGCAGTATTAATTGACCATCCATACAAACCACTTAATGTAAATGTACATAACTGTGTTGTACATAGGCTGGTCATCTAGGTTTGTACCTGTAGACTTTCCATCGCCATGAAGAAAAACAATGCACAATACAGTAATTGAGTACATTGAGACATAAAGTGGTTTGTGATGATGTGGCTCAGTTGGTGGAGCAGCGGCATGCAATTCTAAGGTTGTGGGTTCGATTCCAATAGGGCACTGGGCCTTTACTAGTCCTGTATTAGCATACCTATATAGACCTCTTTACTGCATTCATTTCAAGAACCATACTCTTTCACTTCCTAAAACCTTCCCTTTAGGTGAATCCCCATGGCCACTGTTAGTACATACTGTACGTTGATTCAGAGATAGCAGATAAAATTAGGGTTAGGCTTCTGTTGTAAGAACAGGGTAAATATGTGCTTAAAGGGACATCACACTCCAAAATCAAAACGTGTCCGTTGCCAAAATCCAAAAGGAAGGAAAAAATAGGCAATGTAATCTCTAGACTGGCGGTGCTTATCTTTTCCATTCATTTTGAATTTCTGGCATATGTCAAGCTTTTTTAGCACCTTTTTACCAAAAGTAAATGACTGTAAGTCGCTTGAGATAATTCATCTTATTTTGACATTAGACTAATTGTGGATGTCTGAAAACATTGGAGTGCAATGTCCCTGTGATTAAATGGTAATAAGAACGATATAAAGTAAGGTATTACTCAGTCCTGTTTCAAACGGAGTTAGCTTCCCCAGTAGGCCGTCATTGTAAATAAGAATTTGTTCTTAACTGACTTGCCTAGTTAAATAAAGGTTACATAAAAATAAAACAGTTAAACTTACTGTAGTATTTACTATGGCAAATCTGTGGATGGGGGAGAGAATAAACATAAACATGTTTACTTCTCAGAGTTAGTTCCCCTCTGAGCTTTGGAAAACTGCAAGGGGAGGCACCAGTCATATGAAGGTGGAGGAGATAGTTTCATGAGATTTCGGGAAGCTAAAAATGTCGCTAAAAATCCCCTAATGTACAAAACTTAATTCAGGAACATACTTTTAACTCACTGCACACCTCAAAAAGAGGGTCCTGTTTGTTACTGTTAAATTCACAAAATAGATTTCCCAGAGAGGAAGCCACCAATTGAAATCCAGAAAGTATCCATGAGGCCAAATCTAATCCGAACAAATGTAATCGAGGGCGAATATTATTATATTAATACATGGAGGACAGCACTTGCAACCATTCTCCATCAATGACCTTGCTTCGAATTAAGACAGAAACATAACAAAGAAATGGGAAAAGAGAACAAACAAACACTCCACAGCAAAATACTGGATGACTCAGCACACACAGTGGGACTGCAGTTTTGTTATTAACACCCTCATCCAGGATACACTGCTGTGTAATGTAATGCACTGTTGAAAGTTCAGTACTTTCAAACCTCGCTCACACAAAAAGCCCGACACATAATTAAATTAATTCCAGAAAAAAACATAGCAGTGGTCAAATGTTTTTTGTAAGTCAGAACATTTACATTTGAATAAGCTTCGGAATGTACAGTACTAGTCAAAAGTTTGGACACACCTACTCATTCAAGGGTTTTTCTTTATATTTACTATTATCTACATTGTAGAATAATAGTGAAGACATCAAAACTATGAAATAACACATATGAAATCATGTAGTAACCAAAAAAGTATGAAACAGATTCTTCAAAGTAGCCAGCCTTCGCCTTGATAACAGCTTTGCACACTCTTGGCATTCTCTCAACCAGTTTCATGAGGTAGTCACCTGGAATGCATTTCAATTAGCAGATGTGCCTTGTTAATTTGTGGAATTTCTTTCCTTCTTAATGCGTTTGAGCCAATAAGTTGTGTTGTGACAAGGTAGGGGTGGAATACAGAACATAGCTCTATTTGGTAAAAGACCAAGTCCATATTATGGCAAGAACAGCTCAAATAAGCAAAGAGAAATGACAGTCCATCATTAATTTAAGACTTGAAGGTCAATACAGAACATTTCAAGAACTTTGAAAGTTTCTTCAAGTGCAGTCGGAAAAACCATCAAGCGCTATGATGAAACTGGCTCTCATGAGAACCACCACAGGAAAGGAAGACCCAGAGTTACCTCTGCAGCAGAGGATAAGTTCATTAGTTCCCCGCCTCAGAAATTGCAGCCCAAATAAATGCTTCACAGAGTTCAAGTAACAGATACATCTCAACATCAACTGTTCAGAGGAGACTGTGTGAATCAGGCCTTCATGATTGAATTGCTGAAAAGAAACCACTACTAAAGGACACCAATAAGAAGACGAGACTTGCTTGGGTCAAGAAACATGAGCAATGGACGTTAGACCAGTGGAAATCTGGTCTGATGAGTCCAAATGTGAGATTTTTGGTTCTAACCGACGTGCCTCTGTGAGACGCAGAATAGGTGAACGGATGATCTCCGCATGTGTGGTTCCCACCGTGAAGCATGGAGGAGGAGGTGTGATGGTGTGGGGGTGTTTTGCGTGTGACACTGTCAGTGATTATTTAGAAGGCACACTTAACCAGCATGGTTACCACATCTGGTTTGGGCTTAGTGGGACAATGACTCAACACACCTCCAGGCTGTGTAAGGGTTATTTGACCAAGAAGCAGAGTGATGGGAGTGCTGCATCAGATGACCTGGCCTTCACCATCACCCGACCTTAACCCAATTGAGATGGTACAGTGGGGAGAACAAGTATTTGATACACTGCCGATTTTGAAGGTTTTCCTACTTACAAAGCATGTAGAGGTCTGTAATTTTTATCATAGGTACACTTCAACTGTGAGAGACGGAATCTAAAACAAAAATCCAGAAAATCACATTGTATGATTTTTAAGTAATTCATTTGCATTTTATTGCGTGACATAAGTATTTGATACATCAGAAAAGCAGAACTTAATATTTGGTACAGAAACCTTTGTTTGCAATTACAAAGATCATACGTTTCCTGTAGTTATTGACCAGGTTTGCACACACTGCAGCAGGGATTTTGGCCCACTCCTCCATACATACCTTCTCCAGATCCTTCAGGTTTCGGGGCTGTCGCTGGGCAATACGGACGTTCAGCTCCCTCCAAAGATTTTCTATTGGGTTCAGGTCTGGAGACTGGCTAGGCCACTCCAGGACCTTGAGATGCTTCTTACGGAGCCACTCCTTAGTTTCCCTGGCTGTGTGTTTCGGGTCGTTGTCATGCTGGAAGATCCAGCCACGACCCATCTTCAATGCTCTTACTGAGGGAAGGAGGTTTTTGGCCAAGATCTCGCGATACATGGCCCCATCCATCCTCCCCTCAATACGGTGCAGTCGTCCTGTCCCCTTTGCAGAAAAGCATCCCCAAAGAATTATGTTTCCACCTCCATGCTTCACGGTTGGGAGGGTGTTCTTGGGGTTGTACTCAACCTTCTTCTTCCTCCAAACACGGCGAGTGGAGTTTAGACCAAAAAGCTCTATTTTTGTCTCATCAGACCACATGACCTTCTCCCATTCCTCCTCTGGATCATCCAGATGGTCATTGGCAAACTTCAGACGGGCCTGGACATGCGCTGGCTTGAGTAGGGGGACCTTGCGTGCGCTGCAGGATTTCAATCCATGACAGCGTAGTGTGTTACTAATGGTTTTCTTTGAGACTGTGGTCCCAGCTCTCTTCATGTCATTGACCAGGTCCTGCCGTGTAGTTCTGGGCTGATCCCTCACCTTCCTTATGATCATTGATGCCCCACGAGGTGAGATCTTGCATGGAGCCCCAGACCGAGGGTGATTGACCGTCATCTTGAACATCTTCCATTTTCTAATAATTGCGCCAACAGTTGTTGCCTTCTCACCAAGCTGCTTGCCTATTGTCCTGTAGCCCATCCCAGCCTTGTGCAGGTCTACAATTTTATCCCTGATGTCCTTACACAGCTCTCTGGTCTTGGCCATTGTGGAGAGATTGGAGTCTGTTTGATTGAGTGTGTGTACAGGTGTCTTTTATACAGGTAACAAGTTCAAACAGGTGCAGTTAATACAGGTAATGAGTGGAGAACAGGAGGGCTTCTAAAAGAAAAACTAACAGGTCTGTGAGAGCCGGAATTCTTACTGGTTGGTAGGTGATCAAATACTTATGTCACGCAATAAAATGCAAATTAATTACTTAAAAATCATACAATGTGATTTTCTGGATTTTTGTTTTAGATTCCGTCTCTCACAGTTGAAGTGTACCTATGATAAAAATTACAGACCTCTACATGCTTTGTAAGTAGGAAAACCTTCAAAATCGGCAGTGTATCAAATACTTGTTCTCCCCACTGTATGTGATGAGTTGGACCGCAGAGTGAAGGAAAAGCAGCCAACAAGTGCTCAGCGTATGTGGGAACTCCTTCAAGGCAGTTGGAAAAGCATTCCGGGTGAAGCTGGTTGAGAGAAGGCCAAGAGTGTACAAAGATGTCATCAAGGCTAAGGGTGGCTACTTTGAGAATCTCAAATATTATATATATATATATTTATATATATATATTTATTTGTTTAACACTTTTTTAGTTACTACAAGAAAAAACCCTTGAATGAGTAGGTGTGTCCAAAATTTTGACAGGTAGTGTATCTGTAATGAATACTCAGGGAGAAAAAGGTGTAGATTCACGCGCAGGGTGCGACAGATGCTTAAGGCCCGGGGGCAGTATTCGGTAGTTCGGATAACTGACGTGCCCAAAGTAAACTGCCTGTTACTCAGGCCCGGAAGCTAGGATATGCATATAATTGGTAACATTGGATAGAAAACACTCTGAAGTTTCTAGAACTGTTAAAGTAATGTCTGTGAGTATAACATAACTGATATGGCAGGTGAAAACCCAAGGAGAATCCATCCAGAATAAAAAAAATTGAGGTCACAGGCGATTCCAATGCTTGTCTATGGGATATTCAAAGGAATTCCTCCCAGATTGCAGTTCCTATGGATTCCACTAGATGTCAACAGTCTTTAGAAAGGCACTTCGTTATTTATCTCCGGTATTGAACATACTACATTCCGTCTTAAATTTAATCATTTATTTACATATTAGGGTACCTGACGATTGATTAGAAATGTTGTTTGACTTGTTTGGACTTAGTTTACCGGTAACTTTTGGGATTCCTTTGTCTGCATGTTGAACGAGTGGAACGGGTGGATTACTGAATCAAACGCGCCAACTAAACTGACTTTTTTAGGATTTAAAGAATGACTTCATGTAACAAAACTACCATTTGTTGTGTAGCTGGGACCCTTGGGATTGCAAACAGAGGAAGATCTTCAAAGGTAAGTGATTTATTTTATTGCTATTTCTGATTTTTGTGAAGCCTCTGCTTGTTTGGAAATGTTTTTAATGCTGGTGTATGCGCGGCGCTGTCCTGAGATAATCGCATTGTATGCTTCCGCCGTAAAGCCTTTTTGAAATATGACAACGCGGTTGGATTAACAAGAAGTTAAGCTTTTAAACGATGTAAGACACTTGTATTTTCATGAATGTTTAATATTACGATTTTTGTATTTTGAAATTTGCGCTGTGCAATTTCACCGGATGTTGTCGTGGTGGGGCGCTAGTGTCCCACCTAGCCCAAAGAGGTTATTAAGCCTTCGCAGAAGGCAGGAATCGTGGTCACAGGCAGGCAATGGTCAAACACAGGTAGGCAGTCAAAAACAAACAATACCTCACAACCATACAAACAGAAAGACCTGAACTAAATAGGGAGCTGATGAGACCAGGTGAGAAATGATCACAGGAGAAATCAATTAACAAAAATGAAAGATAGGGCTACGTTCAAGAACACAAAGAAAAAGAACACAAGGTTGACTAAGAAAAGAAAAGCAGAACCTTACAGTATCTCCCAATTTATTTATTTTTTATTGTAAAAAAAATACTTATTCTAAAAAATACAACTAACCTTCTACACTTTTTCAAATAGACAGAAATCAACAGTGAGTAATGGCGTACAGTGTTGACTGTGATTTATCAATATTGTGCAGAATGTAATGTGATGATTATGACACTTAATTGCTTCAATCGTAATGGCTAGATCTCTCTAGTCCAGTGCCTCACTTCCCATCTTTTTTCCTGAGACTCAGTGGCTCTCTTTCCTTTGTAGATGAAGAATATTCCAGTAGCCACCCCCAGCAGCCCAAGAGTGAGGCCCACTCTACAGAATACAGCAGGACCAGGACCAGCACTGGACCCACTGACCTTATATTCTGGAAGACAAGATGTGTCACCAGAATCAGCACAATACACAACCACTCATCACACACTGCCTTGGAATGGCTTGTTTCAGGTCTCAATTTCAGAGTTGTTTGAGTTCCTTCTTAAGGTTTAATATTAAAGTAAATATACTGAAAAAATATATAAACGCAACATAAAAGACCCCAGACATTTTCCACTTTTGTCCACAAATTTCATTACATCCCTATTAGTGAGCATTTCGCTTTGCCAAGATAATCCATCCACCTGACTGGTGTGGCATATCAAGAAGCTGATTAAACAGCATGATCATTACACAGGTGCACCTAGTTCTTGGGACAATAAAAGGCCACTCTAAAATGTGCAGTTTTGTCACAACACAATGCCATAGATGTCTCAAGTTCTGAGGGAACATGCAGTTGGCATGCTGACTGCAAGAATGTCCACCAGAGCTGTTGCCAGATAATTTAATGTTAATTTCTCTGCCATAAGCCACCTCCAACGTAATTTTTGAGAATTTAGTGTATGTCCAACCGGTCTCACAACTGCAGATCACATGTAACCACGCCAACCCAGGACCTCAACATCCGGCTTCTTCCCTGGCGGGATCGTCTAAGACCAGCCACCCGGACACATCTGATTGGCTGGGCCTGGCTCCCCAGTGGGTGGGCCTCCCCTGGCTGCGCTGCCTTCCCAGTCATGTGAAATCCATAGATTAGGGCCTAATGAATTTATTTCAATTGACTAATTTTCTTATATGAACTGTAACTCGTTGAAATTGTTGCACGTTGCGTTTATATTTTTGTTCAGTATAGAACCATGTACAAAAATATTATGTCCTCTCTCACCCCTGGTTTTGGGGTCCTTCAGGGCCGTGTGCGCCACAGCGCAGATGTAGACGTCTTCCTTTTGTGGGGTGAAACTCAGCCTGGAGAACTGGTGGAACGTTCCATCTTTATTAGGATAGTAACGACTGAGAGATAATCCCTCAGTCACCTCCATTCCATTCTTGGTCCAGTTGACTTTGACAGGCGGGGGAAAGAAATCATTCACAAAGCAGATGAGGGTGTTCTCCACTCCCAGTTCCACCTCATCCCTGGGGTAGATGGTGCTCTCAGGGGCATCTGGAGGGCAACAAAAGCCTGAAACTGTATTCACTCAAAAATTGAAGTTTGTCAGACTTTCGAAATGTCAGTGCCTATTGTCCCATTCATTTGGGATTAAGGCAGATACTGTACATAGACCTACTCAAAAGATAGCATATTTGTTATTTGTTATTTTATTAGGATCCCCATTAGCTGTTGCGAAGCAGCAGCTACTCTTCCTTGGGTCCACACAAAACATGAAACATTACATAATAAAGAACATTAATAGACAAGAACAGATCAAGGACAGAACTACATCCATTTAAAAAAAGGCACACATAGCCTACATATCAACACATAATGTACACACAAACAATCTATGTCAAATAGGGGAGAGGCGTTGTGCTGTGAGGCTTTATCTGTTTTTTTTAAACCAGGTTTGCTGTTCATTTGAGCAATATGAGATGGAACTGTACGCTTTCTTGAGTTTGTTCTGGATTTAGGGACTGTGAAAAGACCCCTGGTGGCATGTGTGGTGGGGTAAGTGTGTGTCAGGGCTGTGTGTAAGTTTGGGATTTTCAACTCATTAATGTTTCTTATAAAAAGAAGAAGTGATGCAGTCAGTCTCTCCTCAACCTTTAGCCAAGAGAGACTGGCATGCATAGTATATGACATTAACTCCGCTTGACAGACCACTCTGACAAAGATTGATTTTGGAGACGCACAAATCATATTGAATCACTGATTATTTATCAGTTTATGTGAGACATTCCCATCAATCTTCACTTACCTTTGTTTTTTGGTATTCTCGGTTCAGACTGTTTGCCCCATGCGACACAGTTTTTGCACCAAACTCTGCTAATGGTAGCATATTCACAAGCCTTTTCTTTATCCTCTGGTGTAATAGATATGAATTTAGGTAATGTAAACACTACATCTGCTATTAGACATGTATTACTGTTTTTATTGAAGTCACCATAGACGACTTCATCTCCATCAATCTCAAGTCCCACCGCAGGATCACTTGACTCAAAGCATCCGTAGATAAAGTGAATTTCATGATGAACTGAAATGGGGGGAAAACACGTTACTTCAAATTAATCAACTGAGGTTTATATAATTTTTCCAGGATGGTAATATCTACACTACCGGTCAAAAGTTTTAGAACACATACTCATTCAAAGGTTTTTCTATTTTTTTTAAAACTATTTTCTACATTGTAGAATAATAGTGAAGACATCAAAACTATGAAATAACACATATGGAATGATGTAGTATCCAAAAAAGTGTTAAACAAATCAAAATATATTTTATATTTGAGATTCTTCAAATAGCTACCCTTTGCCTTAATGAAAGCTTTGCACACTTTTGGCATTCTCTCAACCAGCTTCACCTGGAATACTTTTCCAACAGTCTTGAAGGAGGTCCCACATATGCTGAGTACTTGTTGGCTGCTTTTCATTCACTCTACAGTCCGAATCATCCCAAACCATCTCAATTTGGTTGAGGTCAGGGGATAGTGGAGGCCAGGTCATCTGATGCATCACACTCCTTCTTGGTAAAATAGCCCTTACACAGCCTTGAGGTGTGTTCGCTCATCCATATATGTATATGTCATATTCTTATTCCATCCCTTTACTTAGATTTGTGTGTATTAGGTAGTTGTTGTGGAATTGTTAGATTACTTGTTAGATATTACTGCACTGTCGGAACTAGAAGCACAAGCATTTTGCTACACTTGCATTAACATCTGCTAACCATGTGTATGTGACCAATACAGTTTCATTTGATTTGATGTGTTGGGTCGTTGAAAAACAAATGATAGACCCACTAAGCCCAAACCAGATGGGATGGCGTATCGCTGCAGAATGCTGTGGTGGCCATGCTTGTTAAGTGTGCCTTGAATTCTAAATAAATCACAGACAGTGTCACCAGCAAAGCACCCCCACACCATAACACCTCCTCCTCCATGCTTTACGGTTGTCACGTCTGCTCCCACTCCCCCTCTCCGGTGCTCGAGGTCATCAGTTCACTCATCATTACGCACACCTACCACCGTCGTTATGCGCGCCTGCACTTAATTTTGTGACTCACCTGGACACCATCACGTCATTTACCTCCCCTATATCTGTCACCTCCTCAGTTTCATTCCCGAGTCAGCATTGATGTTGTTATGTTTCTCCTGTCCAGACGCTGTTCTTGTTTTGTTTCATGTCTATTTATTATTAAATCCACACCCTGTACTTGCATCTCATCTCCCAGCGTCTGTCAATACTGAACTGTTACAGAATGCTGACTCCACAATTGGAGGCATCAGGGATGTTTTTTATTTTTTATTATAATTTTTTTTGGGGGGGGGGGGGTGACGTCGGGTCCGGGTGCCGCTACCGACGCAATCGGGGATACCTCAGCTGGCTTGTCAGGCTCCCACGCCTCGGCCAGCCCATCAGGCTCGCCCAGGTAGGACGCCAGGTGGCGCCCCTAGTGGGGGGAGGTAGTGTCGTGTCTGCTCCCGCGCCCCCTCTCCGGTGCTCGAGGTCATCAGATCACTCATCATTACACACACCTGCCACCATCGTTACGCGCACCTGCGCTTAATTATCGGACTCACCTGGATTTACCTCCCCTATATCTGTCACTTTCATTCCGGAGTCAGTATTAATGTTGTTGTGTTTTTCTGTCCAGACGCTGTTATTGTTTTGTTTCAAGTCTATTTATTATTAAATCCACACCCTGTACTTGCTTCTCGTCTCCCAGCGGCTGTCGTTACGGAAGCGTTACAACGGTGGGAAATACACATGCGGAGATCATCCGTTCACCCACACTGCGTCTCACAAAGACACGGCGGTTGGAACCAAAAATCTCCAATTTGGACTCCAGAACAAAGGACAAATTTCCACCAGTCTAATGTCCATTGCTCATGTTTCTTGGCATAAGCAAGTCTCTTCTTCTTATTGGTGTCCTTTAGTAGTGGTTTCTTTGCAGCAGTTTGACCATGAAGGCCTGATTCACACAGTCTCCTCTGAACAGTTGATATTGAGATGTATCCGGGTGGCAGGTAGCTTAGTGGTTAGAGCGTTGGACTAATAACCGTAAGGTTGCAAGATCAAATCCCTGAGCTGACCAGTTAAAAATCTGTCATTCTGCCCCTGAACAAGGCAGTTATCCCACTGTTCCTAGGCCATCATTGAAAATAATAATTTGTTCTTAACTTGCCTAGTAAAATAAAAAGATAAAACTTCTGAGGCTGGTAACTCTAATGAACTTATCCTCTGCAGCAGAGGTAACTCTGGAGCTTCCATTCCTGTGGCAGTCCTCATGAGAGCAAGTTTTATCATAGCACTTGATGTTTTTTGCGACTTCACTTTCCAAGTTCTTGAAATGTCCGCTATTGACTGACCTTCATGTCTTAAAGTAATGATGGACTGTCGTTTCTCTTTGCTTATTTGAGCTGTTCTTGCCATAATACACAACTGATTGGCTCAAATGCATTAAGAAGGAAAGAAATTCCACAAATGAACTTAAGAAGAAACACCTGTTAATTGAAATGCATTCCAGGTGACAACCTTATGAAGCTGGTTGAGAGAATGCCAAGAGTGTGCAAAGCTGTCATCAAGGCAAAGGGTGGCTATTTGAAGAATCTCAAATATAAAATATATTTTGATTTGTGTAACACTTTTTTGGTTACTACATGATTCCATATGTGTTATTTCATAGTTTTGATGTCTTCACTATTATTCTACAATGTAGAAAATAGTAAAAAGAAAGAAAAACCCTTGAACGAGTGCGTGTTCTAAAACTTTTGACCGGTATGGTATATCAAACATGAACAAAGGCATTTACACTAGTACAGCATAAAACATAAATCAAACTCTTACTTTCTGCAGAAGTGCAAACGGCTCCAGTGAGAATCAGAATAATCACAGAGTAGTTCATCTCGAAGCTCATCTGTGTGTTTGAGAGAGTGCTGCAGAATCTCTTTCCGTCTCTGATGGGAAGCTCTGAAAAGGAGGAAACTACAAATGTGTTGTTTCTGCTATTCTAATTCCTTTCATTCTTACGTGACCACACACCAAACTTATACACCCAGGCTAAGTTAAATACTGTTGTGGAAATTCACCACTAAGGACTCAAACTCAAAATAAATGAAGCAATCTTTATTAACGCAAGGAGAGGTTCACAAACTCAATACAAGCTTGATGAAAACTCTGAAGAGGATGTTCCCATTCAGTTATTTTATACTGCTACACAAACAAGTTATAAGCATAGATGGTTTCTGTATGTGACAGACTGATACCACATGAAGGCTTCTTACCTTGAAACTGACATAGTGTATCACTCCTTCTAGTTTGCAGAGCAATGTTCTGGGCGTACTACCAAATTGCTTATGAGTGAAAGTGTGGTTTCCTCTGTGCACTCAACCAGTCACATGCTTGAAGCCAACCAAGACATGTTATTACAAGAGCTGCATTGTTCTAAACATACAATCACACACACCATAAAATGTCCATCACAATGTAATGAGTTTGTTTTTTAATGTATGATTATACATTTCCATTGCTCTGAAACGGACGTCCGTTTCGTGGTTCACTAAAGCCCTGAAACAGGCCTTCAGTGAAACACTTCAGCTAAACATGTTCTGAATGTGATAAAAACAAGTCGTGTTGACAAAGAATGTGATGGCCTGAAAATAAGACTAGGCCTAGCTCAGCTCCAAACGACCATTGGTTGGGCCTACATCAAATTAAGCTGCTGGGCTAGAACTGTGACGCCCTGATCCGTTTCACCTGTCCCTGTGATTTTCTCCACCCCCTCCAGGTGTTGCTTATTTTCCTCAGTGTATTTATCCCTGTGTTTCCTGTCTCTCTATGCCAGTTCGTCTTGTATGTTCAAGTCAACCAGTGTGTTTTTCCCCCCGTACCCCTTTTCTATTCTCTTTTGCTAGTCTTCCCGGTTTTGACCACTGCCTGACTCTGGACTACTTATCCACCTGCCTAATCATCCTGCCTGCCCTGACCTTGAATCTGCCTGCCCTTCGGTACCTATTGGACTCTGAACTGGTTTTGACCTTTTGCCTGTACACGACCATTCTCTTGCCTACCCCTTTTTGGATGAATATAACATTATAAGACTCCAACCATCTGCCTCCTGTGTATGCATCTGGGTCTCGCCTTGTGTCATGATAAGAACCATATACAGCACCTTCAGAAAGTATTCACATCCTTTAACTTTTCCCCCAAAAAATGATACAGCCTGAATGTTATGAATTAAATTAAGTATTTGTGTCACTGATCTACACACAATACCCCATAAAGCAAAAATGTAATTTTGTTTTGAGAAATGTTAACAAATTAATTTGAAAATTAAAAGCTGAAATGTCTTGAGTCAAGTATTTAACACCTTTGTTATGGCAAGCCTAAATAAGTTCAGGAGTAAAAATTTGCTTAACAAATCAGTTGCATGGACTCATTCTGTGTTCAATTGTCACGCCCTGACCATAGAGAGCTTTTATTCTCTATGTTGGTTAGGTCGGGGTGTGATTTAAGGGTGGGTTATCTAGGTGAATTATATTTCTATGTTGGCCTAGTATGGTTCCCAATCAGAGGCAGCTGTTTATCGTTTTCTCTGATTGGGGATCATATTTAGGTAGCCATTTTCCCATTGTGCTTTGTGGGATCTTGTCTATGTATAGTTGCCTGTGAGCATTATTATTTAGCTTCACGTTTCGTTTGTTCGTTTTGTTGGTTGAAGTTTTCTATTCCATAATAAAGGATGGAAACATACCACGCTGCATCTTGGTCTACTCCTTATGACGAACGTGACATCAATAATAGTGGGTGTCAGGATTTTGATGTGGCAGTTATTGTTGTAATGTTTGTCCTCCATGAGACACCATAGGAACAAAGCCAGTATCACTTCCTCAAAATAAAATAACTCAAGAAATCTGTAATACATTTTTTCATTTTTGCAGAGGTTTAAGTTTTACATCAATTTCACATCTAGCTAACGTGTTTGGTCCAGTATTTCGCAAGTAAAGAATGTTGTCTTATGTAAAAAATTAAAATAAAATAAAAATCTGATCCGCTGCACTGTTGGGCAACTGTCTGCTGTTTGTGTGTTATGTAGTAGGATTGGATAGAGCGCAAACACCCCAGCTGTGTATCCCGTGTTAGTTGGCAAGTGAGCATAGTCTAAATCAAAACCCAACCCTCAAGTAAGTCATGACGAACTGACTTTAAAAAAAAAACTCAGTTTTGGACGACACTGACTTTATGACAAAAACTAATATCGATGTCACATAGGCTGTTTTCTGTCAGAGAAGTTGTTTATAGCCTTCTGATGTGCTTTAAGCAAAGGAATTAACTTTTTGTCCTGAATACAAAGAATTATGTTTGGGGCAAATCCAACACAAAACATCACTGAGTACAACTCTTCATATTTTCAAGCATGTTGGTGGCTGCATCATGTTATGGGTATGCTTGTCATCGTCAAGGACTAGGGAGTTCTTTTAGGATAAAAATAAATGCAATACAACTAAGCACAGGCAAAATCCTAGAGGAAAACCTGGTTCAGTCTGCTTTCCAACAGACACTGGGATATGAATTCCCCTTTCAGCAGGTCAATCATTCAAGGCCAAATCTACACTGGAGTGGCTTACCAAGATGACATTAAATGTTCCTGTGTGGCCTATTTACAGTTTTGACCCTTGTAGGTCTAAGCACTTATATAGCAATAACTACTAAGCTAACATAAGACATTGTTTTAAGATGGTCATAATATGTATCATTTAGCCATTTGATTCAGAATTTTAGGACCACTGTCTTGAACTCTTTCTGAGATTCGCCAGTTCCGAGTTTCCAGTTGTTTCGAACGCGGCAGAAGTCATGCTGGATTGACAAAATGGCCAATTTTGAGTGTTTATCCTTTAAAGCTTGGAAAAGAGACCCTTAAACCCAGACTTGGACCACATACCCACTCCACTGAATAGCAAGCTAGTGATTGCTTTGCAATGCTTGCAGTTAGCCACTGATTCCTTCCAAACCACTCATTGTTGAATTTGCGATTTCCAACTTGTTGTGTAACGTTATGTCCACTGGTCAATGAGCACCGATACATTTTATCTATGATTTCTATTCATAATTTCTCTTCATATGACAAGGATTGAAAATTATTTGCCAGTAGATTGTCAACTTGATTCATGATTTTGACTGCTAGCTTACTAGCTAAGATTTTGAAAGTATGATGTTGACACGATCTGTCCAGTCAAAGCTACGGTACATATGTGATTTGACAATTTTATCTGTGGACAATGACCTTGAGCCTTCTTGGATGGGCACTTCTAATGTAACTATGGCAGCACTTAAGGGGCTTAAATTTTCAAGCACTACCCGTAGATTTTGTGGTGATGTAGTGTCCCCATGAATGACAGAACACTGAGCCAATCCCGGCGCAAATAGAGAACATTACCAATGCCTACGCGCTGTATTTTCCGCTGGCTGCCCCACCACAGAAAGCACTGAGCTAGGCTGAAACACCTGCGTTTTGGAGATGCCTTACTCAAGAAAGCCAAAAAGAGACCATGTTTGTTTTTCAGCTTTATTAACTCAATGTTTGTTTTTTGCTTTTTTACATTGTTTACAAACTGATATGAGACACTGATTAATGCCAAAATAACATAAAACAGGCAACAACAACAAAAATATATATCTATATATTTTTTTTTTGCTAAACAAATACACACACACACAACAAAAACAAGCCATAACATGTAGTGTTGTCCCATTAGGTTTTTGACACATTCAACCACTCCCCCGCTGAAAGATCAGCCACAAAATGTTGGCACCATTGTAACAGGTTTTAATCAAGCCGTGGTCTCCGGCATGGGAACAGAAGAGGAAGACCTGATGCGGTGGTCTCAGGTTGGACTACTCCAAACCATCTTGGTTCTGACACACACAAGCTTTTCAGGTTCATCAACCTATTTAAATAACTCTCACACCCAACAGCAACCTTTGGTTCATGAGAGAACCTTCATAAATCAGCAGAATGTTAATAACTTATTTATTGACACTTTTTTTAGTGTCTGACAGACAGAGAGGGCTGCCTCGCTTCTAGTCCTTGCAGTATTTAGTTTTTTTGTATTATTTCTTACATTGTTAACACTTAAGATTTTCTGGGCTATTACATACAGCCGGGAAGAACTATTGGATATCAGAGCGACGTCAACTTACCAGCACTACGACCAGGAATACGACTTTCCCGAAGCGGATCTTTTGTCCAAACCACCCAGGGCATTTGAACTGTGTTTTGGCTGACCCAAATCAACGGTGCTAGAGAAGAGGCAGACGGAGCGGTCTTCTGGTCAGACTTCGAATGCGCGCACACCACCCACCGCTTTCGAATATATTACTCGCTAATGTCCAGTCTCTAGATAACAAGGTAGACGAAATTAGGGCAAGGGTTGCTTTCCAGAGAGACATCAGGGATTGTAACATACTCTGTTTCACGGAAACATGGCTCTCTCGGGATATTCTGTCGGAGTCGGTACAGCCACCTGGATTCTTTGTGCGTCGCGTCAACAGGAATAAACATCTCTCCGGGAAGAAGGGCGAGGGTGTATGTTTCATGATTAACATCTCATGGAATAATTGTAACATACAGGAACTCAAGTCTTTTTGTTCACCTGACCTAGAATTCCCCACAATCAAATGTCAACCGTATTACCTCCCAAGGGATTTCTCCTCGGTTATTGTCACAGCCGTGTATATCCCCCTCAAGCCGATACCACAACAGCCCTCAAGGAACTTCACTGGACTTTATGCAAACTGGAAACTACATATCCTGAGGCTGCATTTATTGTAACTGGCGATTTTAACAAAGCAAATTTGAGAACAAGGCTACCTAAATTCGATCAGTATATTGCCTGTAGCACTCGTGCTGGTAAAACACTGGATCACTGGTACTCAAACTTCCGATTTATACAAGGGCCTCCCCCGCCCTCATTTTCGTTAAATCTGACTACGACTCCATTTTGCTCTACCCTTCCTAAAAGCAGAAACTCAAACAGGATGTACCCGTGCTAAGGGCTATTCAACGCTAGTCTGACCAATCGGAATCCACGCTTCAAGATTGTTTTGATCACGTAGACTGGGACATGTTCCTGGTAGCCTCAGAGAATAATATCAACATATACGCTGATTCGGTGAGTGAGTTTAAAAGACACCGTGGATAGATGGCGGCATTCGAGCAAAACTGAAAGTACGAACCATGGCAAGGTGACAGGGAATATGGCCGAATATAAACAGTGTAAACAGGCAATCAAACAAGCGAAATGTCAGTAAACTGAAAGTGCGAACCACCGCATTTAACCATGGAAAGGTGATTTGAGATTACAAAGAGTGTAGTTATTCCCTCCGCGGAAAACAAACAAGCAAAATGTCAGTATAGAGACAAAGTGGAGTCGCAATCCATCGGCTCAGACACAAGACGTATGTGGCAGGGTACAGACAATCACGGACTACAAAAAGAAAACCAGCCACGTCACGGACACCGACGTCTTGCTTCCAGACAAACTACACACCTTCTTTGCCCGCTTTGAGGATAATACAGTGCCACCGACACAGCCCGCTACCAAGGACTGTGGGCTCTCCTTCTCCGTGGCCAACATGAGTAAGACATTTAAATGTATTAACCCTCAAGGCTGCCGGCCCAGACGGCATCCCTAGCCGCGTCCTCAGACCATGCACAGACCAGCTAGCTGGTGTATTTACGGACATATTCAATCTCACCCTATCCCAGTCTGCTGTCCCCACATGCTTCAAGATGGCCACCATTGTTCCTACACCCAAGAAGGCAAAAGTAACTGAACTTAATGACTATCGCCCCGTAGCACACACTTCTGTCATCATGAAGTGCTTTGAGAAACTAGGCAAGGATCATATCACCTCCACCTTACCTATCACCCTAGACCCACTTCAATTTTCTTACCACCCCAATAGGTCCACAGATGATGCAATCACCATCACACTGCCCTATCCCATCTGGACAAGAGTAAGTACCCTCCAAGCTCATCATTAAGCTTGAGGCCCTGGGTCTCCACCCCGCCCTGCAATTGGGTCGTGGACTTCCTGACGGGCCGCCCCCAGGTGATGAAGGTAGGAAACAACACCTCCACTTCGCTGATCCTCAACAATGGGGCCCCACAAGGGTGCGTGCTCAGCCCCTTCCTGTACTCCCTGTCCACCCATGCTTGCGTGGCCATTCACGCCTCCAACTCAATCATCAAGTTTGCAGACAACACAACAGTAGTGAGCTTGATTACCAACAACGACGAGAGGATGTGAGGGCACTCGGAGTGTGGCGTCAGGAAAACAACCTCTCACTCAACGTCAACAAAACAGGTGATCGTGGACTTCAGGAAACAGTAGAGGAAGCACCCCCCTATCCACATCGAAGGGACACCAGTGGAGAAGGTGGAAAGTGTTAAGTTCCTTGGCGTACACATCACGGACAAACTGAAATGGTCAACTCACACAGACAATGCTGTGAAGAAGGTGCAACAGCACCTCTTCAACCTCAGGAGGCTGAAGAAATTTGGCTTGTCACCTAAAACCCTCAAACTTTTACAGATGCACAATTGAGAGCATCCTGTTAGGCTGTATCACCGCCTGGTACGGCAACTGCAACACACACAACCGCAAGAGGGTGGTGCGGTCTGCACAACGCATCACCAGGGGCAAACTACCTGCCCTCCAGGACACCAACAGCACCCGATGTCACAGGAAGGCCTTAAAGATCATCAAGGACAGCCACCCGAGCCACTGCCTGTTCACCCACTACCATCTAGAAGGAGAGGTCAGTACAGGTGTATCAAAGCTGGGACCGAGAGACTGAAAAACAGCTTCTATCTCAAGGTCATCAGACTGTTAAACAGCCATCACTAACACAGAGCCTGGTGCCTACATACAGACTTAAAATCATTGGCCACTTTAATAAATGGATCACTAGTCACTTTAATAATGCCACTTCAATAATGTTTACATACAGTGGGGAGAACAAGTATTTGATACACTGACGATTCTGCAGGTTTTCCTACTTACAAAGCATGTAGAGGTCTGTAATGTTTTATCATAGGTACACTTCAACTGTGAGAGACGGAATCTAAAACAAAAATCCAGAAAATCCCATTGTATGATTTTTTAAAGTAAATAATTTGCATTTTATTGCATGACATAAGTATTTGATACATCAGAAAAGCAGAACTTAATATTTGGTACAGAAACCTTTGTTTGCAATTACAGAGATCATACGTTTCCTGTAGGTAGTTCTTGACCAGGTTTGCTCACACTGCAGCAGGGATTTTGGCCCACACCTCCATACAGACCTTCTCCAGATCCTTCAGGTTTCGGGGCTTTCGCTGGGCAATACGGACTTTCAGCTCCCTCCAAAGATTTTCTATTTGGGTTCAGGTATGGAGACTTGCTAGGCCACTCCAGGACCTTGAGATGCTTCTTACGGAGCCACTCCTTAGTTGCCCTGGCTGTGTATTTTGGGTCGTTGTCATGCTGGAAGACCCAGCCACGACCCATCTTCAATGCTCTTACTGAGGGAAGGAGGTTGTTGGCCAAGATATTGCAATACATGGCCCCATCCATCCTCCCCTCAATACGGTGCAGTCGTCCTGTCCCCTTTGCAGAAAAGCATCCCCAAAGAATGACGTTTCCACCTCCATGCTTCACGGTTGGGATGGTGTTCTTGGGGTTGTACTCATCCTTCTTCTGCCTCCAAACACAGCGAGTGAGGTTTAGACCAAAAAGCTCTATTTTTGTCTCATCAGACCACATGACCTTCTCCCATTCCTCCTCTGGATCATCCAGATGGTCATTGGCAAAATGCTAATTAATTACTTAAAAATCATACAATGTGATTTTCTGGATTTTTGTTTTAGATTCCGTCTCTCACAGTTGAAGTGTACCTATGATAAAAATTACAGACCTCTACGACTGCACCGTATTGAGGGGAGGATGGATGGGGCCACGTATTGCCCAGCGACAGCCCCGAAACCTGAAGGATCTGGAGAAGGTCTGTATGGAGGTGTGGGCCAAAATCCCTGCTGCAGTGTGAGCAAACCTGGTCAAGAACTACCTACAGGAAATGTATGATCTCTGTAATTGCAAACAAAGGTTTCTGTACCAAATATTAAGTTCTGCTTTTCTGATGTATCAAATACTTATGTCATGCAATAAAATGCAAATTATTTACTTTAAAAAATCATACAATGGGATTTTCTGGATTTTTGTTTTAGATTCCGTCTCTCACAGTTGAAGTGTACCTATGATAAAAAATTACAGACCTCTACATGCTTTGTAAGTAGGAAAACCTGCAGAATCGTCAGTGTATCAAATACTTGTTCTCCCCACTGTATCTTGCATCACTCATCTCATATGTATTGTAGAAGGCTCAAGGGTGTGGGGTTTCCACGTCACCAAGTTCAATAACAAAACATGAACCAGTAGCACAACTAGAATGCAAATGGGAAGTTTATTAGGGATTTAGGTACACTGGGGGAAGAAGGGGGAATTCACCAATTACTTCACAGTCCGCAAGCCGTTCTCGTGGTCCGTTCCGTTCTCCAGGGGTAATCCTCACACTCGGGTTCTCAGCCAATCCGGTTCGTACACAAGGGGCGTAATCCAACAGTCCACGTCACAAGGGGTAATCGCACGGATATTGTTCTCTCTTCTCCCACTCTTCATAACGCACTTTGTTCTCTCCTTACTCCTCCCCTTTGTGCAGGCTGCTTCCTCCTTTATCACCAAGCACTCCTTGGCTTAACGAACCACAGCCTCGCCTCGTTGGGGCAGGAAGTCTATATTAGGCTCGGGTGTGGAGCCAGCGGGCTGCAAGATATCTCCCTTCAATAACCACTCCCCTCACCCTACCATCTGCCACGGTATATACTATATTTTATACCATCTATTGCATCTTGCCTATGCCCCTCTGTCATTGCTCATCCATATAGTTATATGTATATATTTTTATTGTCTAGTTAAATAAAGGTTAAATCATTTTTTTATGTATTCCATTCCTTTACTTAGATTTGTGTGTATTAGGTAGTTGTTGTGAAATTGTTAGATTACATGTTAGATATTTCTGCACTGTTGGAACTAGAATCACAAGCATTTCGCTACACTCGCAATAACATCTGAGAACCATGTGTATGTGACCAATAAAATTTGATTTGATTTTGATAATACTTAGTTTGAAGTGAGACACCTTCGGTCATTCATAATGTATCCATAAAGACTCTATATCGCATGACGCTGTACTTAATTTAAAGTCAGACCCTTTTGGTTATTTATAACACACTGTACATAAATGCCTTATATCATATGTCGCTGTACTTACTATAAAGTCAGACGCCTTTGGTCATTCATAACACAGACATAGAGGCTTAATGATGTAAACACAAATGCATAAACATTTACTGGGGTGAGGGGTGGTCCAAAATAAGGGTTGTCAAACTTTTGTTTTTGCTTTGGGGGGTTGTGTGTTTTTTGGGGGGGCACAGGGGAGGGTAGTGTGTTATTTCCCTGGTTTACATTTTTTATTCTGCTCGTATTTTCCCTATAAACAACGGCTTGACTTACTTTTGATATTATCCTAATAAAGTTTAGAAACGTTTGTGAAGGTTTGGTATGGTGTGACTATTATTGAGCTTAACTTCTCTGTGCTACGGATCCCTTTAGCGGGATCATTTTCCTAAACAACCGCTGAATTGCAGGGCGCAAAATATTACTAAAAATATTTCTAATCATGCAATCACAAGTGAAATATACCAAAACACAGCTTAGCTTGTTGTTAATCCACCTATAGTGTCAGATTTTGAAAATATGCTTTACAGAGAAAGAAATCCAAGCTTTTGTGATTGTATCAATCAATGCTGGAACAGTTAGCCCTAAATTAGCATGGTCACGAAAGTCAGAAAAGCAATAAAATTAAATCGCTTACCTTTGATAATCTTCAGATGTTTGCACTCACGAGACTCCCAGTTACACAATAAATGTTATTTTGTTCGATAAATATTACTTTTATAACAAAAAAACGCCATTTGGGTTGCGCGTTATGTTCAGAAAACTACAGCCTCGTTCCGGTCCTGAAAGGCAGAAGAAAATTCCCAAACGTATCAGATTCAAAAATATTACAAAAAATATTTATAATCATGCAATCACAAGTGAAATATACCAAAACACAGCTTAGCTTGTTGTTAATCCACCTATCGTATCAGATTTTGAAAATATGCTTTGCAGCGAAAGCAATCCAAGCTTTTGTGAGTGTATCAATCAATGCTAGAACAGTTAGCCTTATATTAGCTTGGTTAGCTTGGTCACGAAAGTCAGAAAAGCAATCAAATTAATCGCTTACCTTTGATAATCTTCGGATGTTTGCACTCACGAGACTCCCAGTTACACAATAAATGTTCTTTTTGGTCGATAAATATTACTTTTATAACAAAAAAACGCCATTTGGGTTGCGCAATATGTTCAGAAAACCAAAGCCTCGTTCCGTTTGACGAAAATTCCAAAAAGTATCCGTAATGTTCATAGAAACATGTTGTAACGCTCGTCTTCCTCCTCTTCTGAGGAGGAGTAGTAGGAAGGATCGGAGGACCAATGCGCAGCGTGGTAAGTGTCCATATTTTAATAACGAAAATAGAACACTGAACAAAAACAACAAAGTGAAACGAACGAAAACGAAACAGTCCCGTAACGTGAACACACACACAGGAACACAGGAACACAGTAACAGGAAACAATCACCCACAACCCACAATGACAAAATAGGCTACCTAAATATGGCTCCCAATCAGAGACAAGGAAAAACACCAGCCTCTGATTGAGAACCATATCAGGCCAAACACATAGAAACAGACAAACTAGACATACAACATAGAATGCCCACTCCTATCACACCCTGACCAAACAAAACATAGAAACATACAACGCAAACTATGGCCAGGACGTGACACATGTCAAATGTTGAAAATTCCAAAAAGTATCCGGAATGGTCGTAGAAACATGTCAAATGTTTTTTATAATCAATCCTCAGGTTGTTTTTAACTAACATAATCGATAATATTTCAACCGGACCGTAACCTATTCAATAAAAGAGAGAAAGAAAATGGAGAGCTACCCCTCTCGCGCGCAGGAACTAATCAAAGGACACCTGACTACTTTTGAAAAATCTCGCTCATTTTTCAAAATAAAAGCCTGAAACTATGTCTAAAGCCTGGTCACAGCCTGAGGAAGCCATTGGAAAATGAATCTGGTTGATACCTCTTTAAATGGAAGAAAGACGGGCAAGGAAACACAGATTTTTTTTTTTAAATCTCTTCCGGGTTAGATTTCCTCAGGTTTTCGCCTGCAGAATCAGTTTTGTTATACTCACAGACAATATTTTGACAGTTTTGGAAACTTTGGAGTGTTTTCTATCCTAATCTGTAAATTATATGCATATTCTACGATCTGGACCTGAGAAATAGTCTGTTTACCTTGGGAATGTTATTTTAAAATATTTTAAAAATCTGACCCCTAGCGTCAAGAGGTTGCTACTGCAGGTCTATGATATGAAGGCAGTGCGCCCCGGCGGTCCAACTGACTACAACAGTTGAACCTGCGGTGAGGAAGAATGTTTCAGGCCTGCCAAAGTTACTCCTATAATCTAACAATATAATGCTTAGCTTTATACAAAATATTTGGATCAAAAATGTACAAATTACCCTCCTTCTGTACGTCTATATCTGTATAGCAGAAGCAGTAGCCATCTGACATAAAGAAATGCATGTCTGTGTTGTACCATGCCACCGACATATCTCTATCTCTCTCTCTATCTCTCTGGGGCTAGGCCTAAGCTTCTCTTCCTTTATATAGGCTATGTATACAATTATACAAATATTGATATCATACAGTGGACACCTAAGCCTATAGGCCTTGCAATGCCTTGACACATTTAGTGCTCAAATCTCTGACAGCTGAACCGTGAGGTGGACAATTATTGTTTTAGGAAAGTATCAAAAATATTTAGGAAAATATCAAAACAAACTCTGAACCAATGACATTAATTTGGGGACAGGTCGAAAAGCATTAAACATGTAGGGTATTTTAGCTAGTTAGCTTGCACTTGCTAGATAACGTTAATTTGTCCTGTTTAGCTAGCTTGCTGTTGCTAGCTAATTTGGGTGATAGGTGTGGGTGATAGAAAGACGAAAACCGTTTTGCCGGTAGTCGTGGTAATAGAATGAAAGTTTAGATGCGATCACCATATAATTTAAACGATGAAAAAGCCTGGAAGGAGGAGAGATGACTAGAAACGATTCGGTTGGCCGTTTTATATGTGGATTAATTGTCGGAGTAGAGGACCTTGTGCATTTCAGGTAAAATAACAACTCAATGTTTATATCCCAGGACAAATTAGCTAGCAACTGCAAGCTAGCTAGCTAAATAGGACAAATTAGCTAGCAACTGCAAGCTAGCTAGCTAAATTGCCATAAATGTTTAATGCATTTCAACCTGTCCCCAAATTAATATAATTGGTTCAGAGTTTGTTTTGCTATTTCAACCTGCGTGTCGTGATCGCGTTTTGTGTGTGGGGACAAAATCTGCACGCGTCCGGTTTGGGCATTGTGTAACAGTGAAATGCACACTATAAAAAAATATTTTTTGAATCTACTCAAAATATTATAGCTTAACAACACATAATATTGTTAAGCTGATATTTTCGGTTGGTTTTATGAGTAGATAAGCTTGAGTATGTTCTTTGGATGTGGTCAAATAAATTAAGTAAAGATGATAGAAATAAAAATATTATATTAAGTTGATTGAACTCAAATAGATCCCTGAAATTGTGTTATTTTAACTGAATGATTAATCCTATTATATATTCATTTTTACATTATATATTAATTTAGACCAACTCAGAAAGGTTCACGTGTTTACTTTGGATTTACTCGATCAGATCACATAAGAGAAAAGGTATCAGGACACCAGCAATTCTTGAAAAACATTTATTTAAACATCAACGTTTTGCAAAACAGTTCTTATGAAACAGTACATGTTAATTTAGCATTAATACGTGTCACATACGTATCACATACGTGTCACATATCAGTTTGCAAACCATGTAAAAAAATAGATTGAGTTAATTAATAAAGCCGCATACAAACATGGTCTCTTTTTTGTTTTCTTAAGGCAGCTCCAAAATGCAGGTGTTTCAGCCTAGCTCAGTGCTTTCTGTGGTGGTTGGGCAAGCCAGCAGAAAATACGGAGCTTTGCGCCGTGATTCGCTCAGTGTTCTGTCACTCATGGGGACACTACGTCACCGCCAAGTCCAAGGGTAGAGCTAGAAAATTCAAGCCCCTTGGGTGCTGCCATAGAATTACATTAGAAGTGCCCATCCAAGAAGGCTCAAGGTCATTGGCCACAGATAAAAGGACTTCAAATCATATTATATCTACAGTAGCTTTGTTTGGACATACTTTCAAAATATTAGCTAGCAGTCATCATCATGAATCAATTTGACAATCTACTAGCAAATCCTTTTTAATTCTTGTCATATGAAGAGAAATTATAGATAAAACGTATCGGTGCTCATCGGCCATTGGACATAAACATTACACAATAAGTTGGAAATCCACAGTGTCTCCCAACCCCTCCTGTCTCAGCCTCCAGTATTTATGCTGCAATAGTTTATGTGTCGGGGGGCTAGGGTCAGTCTGTTATATCTGGAGTATTTCTCCTGTCTTATCCAGTGTCCTATGTGAATTTAAGTATGCTCTCTATAATTCTCTCTCTCTTTTTCTCTCTTTCTTTCTTTCTTTCTTTCTTTCTTTCTTTCTTTCTTTCTTTCTTTCTTTCTCTCTCTCGGAGGACCATGCCTCAGGACTACCTGGCCTGATGACTCTTTGCTGTCCCCAGTCCACCTGGTCATGCTGCTGCTCCAGTTTCAACTGTTCTGCCTGCAGCTATGGAACCCTGACCTGTTCACTGGACGTGCTACCTGTCCCAGACCTGCTGTTTTCAAGTCTCTAGAGACAGCAGGAGCGGTAGAGATACTCTAAATGATCGGCTATGAAAAGCCAACTGACATTTACTCCTGAGGTACTGACTTGTTGCACCCTCGACAACCACTGTGATTATTATTATTTGACTCTGCTGGTCATCTATGAACATTTGAACATCTTGGCCATGTTTTGTTATAATCTCCACCCGGCACAGCCAGAAGAGGACTGGCCACCCCTCATAGCCTGGTTCCTCTCTAGGTTTCTTCCTAGGTTCTAGCCTTTCTAGGGAGTTTTTCCAAGCCACCGTGCTTCTACACCTGCATTGCTTGCTGTTTTGGGTTTTAGGCTGTACAGCACTTTGTGACATCAGCATTATTTGATTGAAATTTGATTGAAATCGCAAATTCAACAATGAGTGGTTTGGAAGGAATCAGTGTGGCTAACTACAAGCATTGCAAAGCAATCATAAGCCTGTGTCACGCCCTGGCCTTAGTTATCTTTGTTTTCTTTATTATTTTAGTTAGGTCAGGGTGTGACATGGGGGATGTTTGTGTGTTTTTGTCTAGTCAAGGGTGTTTGTATTGTCTAGGGGGTTTTGGTAGAGTTGATGGGGTTGTGTTCAGTGTAGGTGTTTAGGTATGTCTATGGTTGCCTGAGTGGTTCTCAATCAGAGACAGCTGTCTATCGTTGTCTCTGATTGGGAGCCATATTTAAGGCAGCCATAGGCATTAGGCAGGTTGTGGGTAATTGTCTATGTCTAAACGTTAGTAGCTTGTGTCTGCACTTTCGTTTTGTAGCTTCACGGTCGTTTGTTGTTTTTGTTAGTTTGTAAAAGTGTTTCGTTTCGTGTTCATCTTCGTCAATAAAAGGGAAGATGTATTCGTATCACGCTGCGCCTTGGTCCACTCTTTCACCAGAAGACGATCGTGACAGCCTGCTATTCAGTGGAGTGGCTGTGTGGTCCCAAGTCTAAGATTAAGGGTCTCTTTTCCTAGTTTAAAATTATAAACATTCAACATTGGTCATGCTGTCAATGAAGCATGACTTGGTGTACAGGGAGAACACTGTAAGAACGGCGCATGTTCTGAATTATGTTGCTGTACTGTACATTTCAAAAGTGCTGAACAAATAGTTATATTGACAACGTCCGTCCTAGCTCGCTCATTAATGTCTTAACCGAAATTACGGATTGTCTCTTATCCGCTTGTCGTCCCCTTATGCCATAGTGTGTACATCTCAATTGTCAGTAGAAACCACATTTGTTTAAGCAAGTCAGCCATATCAGCTATGTTTTTTGAAAAGGCAGTAAATGAGGCTGAATGAACTGTTTCGCTGCCAGACAAGGCTCCGCTGACAGACAGGTGTAGCAGTGGTAAGGTGTTGGGACTGCCTTTGGGACTCTGCTGTTGGGACAGCTTTATGTAGGCCCTAACAGTTTGTGGGCACCGTTTGTCACCGTTATAGTGCAATTAACGTATTGTTTAGTGTTGTGTTATGTAGTGACTTTGCTGGCATGCATCCCACCATTTTTTGTTGTTGTCCCACCTAGATTTACATGCTATAAAATCTCCACTGTTAAGGACCAAAATATTATCATAGGAGCCATGGATAACTACAAAGATGGGGGCTCATGGAGGCTCAAATTGCTTGTATTTGCAATGTGGGATATTCTTTCACAAAAATGTTGTCTACAAGGCAAAAAAAATAAAGAAAAACCCCAATAATCATGTAATCTGAACACTTTTACTAGTTTCTTCCTATAACATTTCTCTGTTCACAAACATTGCTGATGGATGCCCCCTATATTACTTTTGTGATGTTATTTTTTTTTTTCAACCATAAATTGTCTAGTTTAGAGGCTTTTTTCAAAAGATCCCATAAAAGTTCCCAATAGAAATCCGTTCAAAATAAACTACAAGGCTTTGCAGGTAGACTATCAGTGATGCAGGTAGCATTGTGATGTCATAACAACCATACTGTGTAGACAGACCATGGTAGAATTGTCGTAATACCTGTGGTAAAATGTTGGTACATTGATGAAACCTCAAAATGTTAAAACTGATTCAAATGTCCGTATTTCAAACATCAACCGTATGGGAACAAAATTGACATGACATTTTACAATGATATCCTTGATTAAAAACACATTTTTGTATCTTTGTATACAAAACACAACTTAAATACAGTGGCAGTGAACCTTTAAATCACACCTTGAAGAATAAACGTGTCTTCCTTAACCTCTAATTTATTTATCCTAGATCATTGCAGCGGGATGATCAGGAATGGGATCCCAGACCGCAATGTGCTCGAGTCCCGCCTCTCGGTGACCAACCCCCGGTAGGCAGAGGCTGGTCCCAGCACAGATTCTGTGCCCCAAGTGGCTTCAAAAACAACAAGAGGCAGGCCTATGGTAGAGGACACCGTTCCTGACCTGTTACCAGAACAAATGAAGGTACAGAAGAGTTCCAGAGGCTCCTCAGCATTTAACTACGAAGGTGTTACAAAGTAACCCTGACATTCAGTCTATGACAATTGTCCTCTGGGCTGCCATTCTGCTTAAGAGGGTACTTTGTTCTTGAGGGCTGTCATCTTGACTGTGAGCTTTGAGCAGTCCAGCTCCACAAACCGTTTCTGGAATGCCTCGAATGTGTACTTCAGCTTTTTGGGGTAGCTGAGATTCAGAGCATATGTCATGTCAAGAAGAATGGCACAACCCTGCCCAGGCCTGTGATCACTTGGACCATCACTCGACATGGCACCCTCCTTCTTGATCACATAGAATTTCATTACATGTTGTGCAAGGTCTTGCAGGACATCACCCCCTTCAGCTTCCTGTAAAAAAATAATACAGACACATTCTTTCAATGTTGGGATCAAATTTGACATGCAAATTTAAATTAGGCTGCATTACGAGATGCCCTTATTTTTACTAGACTGCAGTCCACATTCTCTCTCACACACACAACGACACACACAAACACAGGGGATAGAATATTCCGATCAGAAAATGCTTTATTGCCCTCAGATGTTAGTCTTTAATGAGGTCACTTCCATCTTCAGCCAGGTAGTGAATCAAGCAATGTAAAACCACGTATCTTGTCTTCTCAATGGGGGTACTGCTTGGGTTTTGAAATTAGGTAGATTGATGAGAGAAAAAAAAGATTTGATCCATTTTAGAATAAGGCTGTAACGTAACAAAATGTGGAAAAAGTCAACGGGTCTGAATATATTCCAAATGCTCGGTACATTAGACCATCGTATTTATCTACAATGGGAAACAAATGTGATGCTTAGTGTAATCATCCAATTCCCTGACACATTATAAGCACCCATCGAGCGCATCCTGACTGGTTGCATCACTGCCTGGTATGGCAACTGCTCGGCCTCCACTACAGAGGGTAGTGCGAACGGCCTAGTACATCACTGGGGCCAAGCTTCCTGCCATCCAGGACCTCTATACCAGGCGGTGTCAGAGGAAGGCCCTAAAAATTGTCAAAGACTCCAGCCACCCTAGTCATAGACTGTTCTCTCTGCTACCACACGGCAAGCGGTACCCCCCCCCCCACACACACACACACACATTGACTCTGTACCGGTACCCCCCTGTATATTGTCTCGCTATTGTTATTTTACTGCTGCTCATTAATTACTTGTTACTTTTATTTCTTATTCTTATCCATATATATTTTTTAACTGCATTGTTGGTTTGGGGCTCGTAAGCATTTCACTGTAAGGTCTACTTCAAATCAAATCTAATTTTATTAGTCACATGCGCCAAATACAACAGGTGTTGTATTCGGCGCATGTGACTAATAAAATTAGATTGATTTGAAGTGGTACACATCACCAAGTTCCTGCTGCACAACAACAATTACTTTCCCAGAGTACTCCAAGACCTCAGATGCTCATCATACCAGGCACTTAGTGTCTTCACAATGAAGTTGACAATGAAACTTCACAATTACATTTTCCAAGATGACGATCTGAATTATCTCCACAGAGTCAGGTAGTCCACCAGTACGGCCATAAGGCAAGATCATACTGATACTGTATCTTGGACAACTGTACACGTTTGAGTAGGTTCCTTTTTTTAATGGATTCCCATATTTCCACATGCAGCCCTTCTAAAGGCACTGAAGATACTTTGGTGACACAAATGGTACACAAATGGTAGGTTTCATTGCATTTCCTTGTAAGTGGTAAGCCATCATCAGTTGATACCTTGTTGCCAGACTCTGTAACACATTTTTTAAGTTGCTAGTGTGTGTGACAATACGCTTGAAAAAAACTATGTTTGGCCTCAAAGCGCATTGTCCATAATCCAACCAGAGGATCAAAGGCTTCAGTCAATCCAGGGTAATGTTCCAAAGAATGGTGTTTTGGGAACAACTTCACTTCAGGGAAAACGTCTAACAATCTATGAGTGTTCCAATATTTTTGAGTCAACGTAACAGATCATTTCCTTGGTGTGGACAGGGGCCACAATAAGTTCCACAATGTCTTTTCACATCATGAGAATCTCCCATGCTGGCTCATCCAAAGGTATCCTTGGTCCTATTATGAGTGGCAATAACCTTATCAGGGCCCAATTCTCATGTGCGTTTCCTACAATATTCCTTTGAGCAGCAGTTTTTTCAGACTGACTGAGGACAGTTTGTTTAACATCATCTGCTTTGCACAGGAGAGACAAGTATATGGATGTCAGTGTGGACTGCAACTCTGATGGCACATTTGCCAGTACCCAATACACAGCTATTATTTTGTGCTTTTTCCGGGAAGTTCCAAGAGGGTTACAACACCTCAAAGTCATCAATATAAAGAACTATACAGATTCAACTCAACTCTTCTACAGCATAAAAATGATTTTGCTTATAATGTTTATCATCATAGAATGACTCATAACTAGAGGATGGACTTTGTTAATGCCTTCTCTGCAATGTCTTTGTTCGCCAGTAGGTCCTGCAGTTTTAATAGCAGAGTGCCAATTTCTTCAACAATTGTATTTGACACATCTTCCTGATGATCACAATCTAAACTTGTGTCCTCACTGTCATTGTACTCCGGCACAGACGGGTCACAGACATATGGTTGAGCAATTAATTCATTTTGGTGTTGTCCAATAATATCTGCATTAAAACCACTGATTGAATGAGGATTGTGCTTTCTGCTTTTGTGCGTCACAAATGTGCCATATATATTTGTCCTAAAATCACATCCTTCAAATACACATTCTACTGTTTCATGTTTCTTTAGATGCGTGCCAACATGTTGAAAATAGTCCTTCTCAGTAGGATAATGGGTGCCACACACGTTGCACAAAAAATACAGAACTACTCCTGGCCCAAGTGTTTCCTCTTCTGTGTTCCGTGTTTTGAAAGAGCAAGGGCAAGTTGAATGTAGACAAGGTATAGAATTTCCACAAGCAAATGTTCCATGCTGTAGTCTATAATGCTTCAGAAGAGCACCCTTAGAGGATGACACTGAATTGCAGACTGTACACTGCCATCTCATGGGTTGGTACCTAAGAAAAACAATAACCTTCAGTATCCACTCAAATCAATAGCCTAGGCAAAATACCCTATATTCACAAACTAGCAGTCTTAGATGGTAGCTAGTCCAATTTTGACTAAGCACCACTTACATTAGTCAAAAGCTACTTTTAAAGATGCCATATGTGAAGTTTGGCCACTGGTTCAGAAAGTGGCCAAAATGGCTGACGACAAAATTATATGGATTCAACTAAAGGTTGTAGCTAATTGAGCTTAGACAGTAATTATGAATGTATTGAATGCTTATTGACCAATTCCTACCAAAGCGAGAGATGTAAAAAATATTTTGTCACCAACATTGCGGTCGGCATCTTTAATATTAAGGGTAATGATGACTGATTTTGCTAAATCCGTTTCATAATCATGATCCTACAGTTAGATGGTACAGTATATGTCATAAATTGTTTGCTAATTAGCCCACACAAGTGCAATTATTGAATGCAATATGCTGAGATGTACATACCTTTATGTTTCGAGATAATATGAATCAGCCACAATGCACATCTGTTAAAAGAAGAATATAGATGATTAACCATAACCAATAACACATTATCAAGAACCTGCAACTACAACAAGTAGCTACAAAGTGTGTGTCACAAAATTGATTCATTATTTACATATCCATCCATGCCAAAGACTCAGCTACCTGGACCTCACATAACAAGCATTCACCATTTCGCTATATATTTTTTTTATTAGGTAGCTAGCTAGCTATATCTATACCAAATACTCAAAATTAGACATAGAAAAGAAGGCAAAGCTGAGTTTGAAAAAGTCAGACCATCACATTGGTCTTCTACCAGAGCGAGCGCCACATGCAAATGAGCGAAAATAAATGAAAACTTCAGTCATTAGCTAGTTATTAGCTAACGTAAGTTAGCAATACACGGCTGACACATGACCACACCCCACCAGTTTGGAGTTGTGGACATTGCTACACTACTAGCTAGCTCGCTATAATACACATGGGCAGACAAACTTAAATTGGCTAATATTATCTAGCTAGCACAAGCTCTCTTATGTTAGCTAGCTAGCTACTTACTAGCTAAAGGTAGCAATAAAAAAAGAATAAATTAAACCTAACAAGTTAGCTAGCTAGTATAGGTTATGTTAGCTAGTAACACATTACCAAACGAGATAGCTAACCATCGGTCACATTTTATCCAACAAATGCGCAGACAAAACATGTTATCAAAAAACTGTTGTTACAATAATGCACAATACTCCATCATAGATTTGACTGGCAAATGCGGCTGATTTTTGGCCATCACCATCGCATTGAGCTAGTTGGAGCACGTTAATGTTAGCTAGCTAGCTAACCTTGTGCCTGCTAGCTAAAGAAGTAATTCTGTAAACATTTTCAGCTAACTTATTAGTAACTGTGTGGAGGCAGATCTGATAGAACAGCGCAATTTGTAGCAGACAGGAAGTGCAGAATATTAGATCCTAATGACTCCAATTGAATAGATTATTCTCTCTTTGGGGTGAATTATAAAATATGCTTAGATTTTAAATTGCCTTCTGAAGTAGGATTTAGTCTTCATGTTTTTTATTAAATTAACGTAAATCATCACTGCACAGATATAGAAAAACTTTCATTAGTCCATTTATTTGTATTTTTTTTTATACATAATCTACTACCCAGCAAGCAATGAGGATTCGGCCCAGAAGCGGCCCTCTTCCGGTGGGCCGGAACTGATTGAATTGTCCCGGAATCGGATGTCGGACTCGGCCCGGAATCAAAATGAATGACTGCCCAGAATCGGCCCAAGTACTTCGGGCCGTTTCTGTCTACTGGAATTCAACCGATTTTGCTGGCATCTCACCAGAATCCCTCCAAAATTGGCCCGATGCAAATGTAAATAATTGTATACAAAATTACCAGATTTAGTCATTTTAAATATTACTATTGTACATTTTATGCAGACAAATTATACCCATCCGCCCCCCCTAAAAAAATATGTCGGAGGGAACACCGTACACCTTGTGACCGTGTTAGCGTGCATGCACCTGGCCTGCCACAGGAGTCGCTACAGCACGATGGGACAAGGACATCCCAGCCGGCCAAACCCTCCCCTAACTCGCTGGGCCAATTGTGCGTCGCCACATGGGTCTCCAAGTTGCTGCCGGCACGGGTATCGAACTAGCATTTCGAACTAGTATTTTGTGCAAGTCGCTGCCGGCACGGGTATCGAACTAGCACTGCGATGCAATGCAGTGTCTTAGACCCCTGCGCCCCTCGGGAGGCTTCATCCACAAATTGCCTTGCACAAAGTATCAAAATACTAAAATACTAGGACTTTTAAAGAATTTAATTTAAATGTTAATTGTATTTTTTTGATCACAGAAACAATGAGAAAATATGGAAAAATAAATAAATAATGAATAAAATATAAAGCAGCCTGTGTAATCATCTGCCAGAAAGTAGCCCCAATCGTCCCGAGACCCAAGTAATACATTTGGGCCAGATAACTCACACCGGAATCGGCCTGAGCCCCAAGTAATACATTTGGGCCAGATAACTCACACCGGAATCGGCCCGAGATCAATCCCCGCATCCTAGCCATAATTAATACTGCCTAAGGCGGCCCAGACTCGGGCCACATGATGTCGGCAGAGTCTGACTCTCAGCCGAGTGCCCCGACTCTCTGCCGGAATCGGTCCAGATCCACTGTGCTAGCTGGGAAGGCACCCCATTTTTTTTTTTGTGCTTGTACACTCGCTCCAATTGATGAATGGAAATAGACATCCGCTTACAAAACACCAAGAAGTGTGCCTAATGACATTCAGTGATTGCAATTTATTAGGCCTACATTAATTGATTGACATATTTTTGTAACCTGAAACGTCAGGACACCTGAAATGGGGCTGAAACTGTCCTGGGAAAAAAGGGATAGTCACCCTCAATTTACTAGACTAGTCTACAATGTGTAGGCCTATTACCATGAACTTAAAATAGGCCTACCAGTAGCCAGTGATGTAGTGGTAAAATAATAGATGTGTCAACTCTGATTGTCGGTCGTGGTGAAAAAAGTAACGCAACCAATACTTTCAATGCATTTTTCGGAAAAAGGTGTCTAAACTGCGTTTAGTTGGGTTTACCCTCCACTAGGCCTACACCGCTGCCGGTACCCTCTCAGCCTAGGCAATGTTACGCACATGAACACACGCAGAACAGGTAGCCTCCAATCAATACAATACACAAGTTGAATCAAACCATGTTTACACCCTAGTTCATGAGTTGTACAAAATGCATGAGTTGAATGCTTGGAGTCTTCACAGATCATGTGACATAAAACACTACCTTTCTTTCCTTACACAGGTCCCAGAGTGGCCCAGCAATCTAAGGCACTGCAAACCCAGCCTAAAACTCCAAACAGCAAGCAATGCAGGTGTAGAAGCATGATAAATCAATGCATTGGAGCAAAGGCATAGTCTATTTTTATCAAGGGTGCATGGCAAACAAATGTCGAAAATGAGCAAGTACAAAGGAAAATGTATGCATTTAAAAGAGCTCAGCTGAGGCCGAAATTCAGCACTACTGAGTGGACAGTGCCATGGACAGAGATACAGCTTGTGCAGCCACCTAGAAATAAATGGTTTAACCATAACAGAGAGGTGGGAGTATTATTCATATTTTCGTTTAATTTGGAAGCTTTTATTTTCATATTTACCATTACATTTTAAACAAAGAACCAAAAGGTTCTATATAGAACCCCAAATAACAATTTTTTATAAGAGTGTAGACTGACATGTATGAATAAATATTATTCATATTTTCTTCAACATACAAAGGACCTCATAAGATTCTTATAATATTTTTCCATATGGGTAAGCAATTCAGGCACGTGTAGCCTGGCATTTTATATAAGATGTACAGTACATAATAACAATTTTGTGAGATGGTAGACCGATGCCCTCTCACATCGGAGAGACAGAGATGGTGATCTTGCTTATAGCTTATTTTTATGAACAACTTGCAGACATCTCCGCAGTACCTTCCACACACTCAACAGAATCCTCCATTTGAAAAAACTGAACCCTTGAGGCAGGAGGCCACAGGTGTGAGCAATCAACTAATTAACAGTCAGTACAATGGATCAGTTCACAATTAAAGGGACATTAAAGGGAGAATTAAAGGGACAACTCAGTCTACATTAAAACACAGGTAAAGGTTGGGCTGGTGAATAAAGACACATTAACTGGATTTAGATTCGATGATGAATAGGATCCTTGAATAGAAACACGATAGAATACATTTGCACAAATGACAGTGAAGGCTACTCCTCCACAAATTCCTAGGCAAGCTAATGTCTTGAAATTAAACTGTAATATCAACAAAGGCTTGGGCTAAACAGAAATTATTTCTGATGTTAAATTCTGATGAAAAAGGTTCCATGTAGAACCTCCCACTGGGCAAATACTGGTCAACGTTGTTTCCACTTCATTTCAACTAAAAAAATATATGTGAATCAATGTGGAAAACTGATTGAATTTGCAAAGTCATCAACTTAAGGGCATTTCATATTTTTTTCACTGAACTTTTTGCCTAAATGCAATGACATGGTGGCATTTTATTGATTTCACGTTGAATTCACGTTAGTTGACAACTAACTAGACATTGAACTGACGTCTGTTCCCAGTGGGCTTTCAAAAAGGGGTTCTTTGGATGAGAAGGGTTCTAGGTAGAACCCCTTCCCCTCCACAAATCACCCTTTTTTTCCAGAGTGTAGTTGGTTAACTGTTGGCAAGCAGGCCATGGTTGGTGCAATGTTGGCATTTTGAATAGGGGAGGACAGCTGCTAGAGGCAACAGCGGCTAAAAAGCAAACTATATCAGCTACTATCAGTTAACGACAGGGATTTGATCAGCTAGCCTTCGTCCACACGGCCTCAATCACAAGTCCCATAATCACATTCACCAATAAGACCCGACAGCCGTCCTGTTGAAAGTAAAAACAGAGATACTGAATTAAGAGCCATGAGAATAAACCATCATCGAGCACTGAGTCTACAACACTAGTACAGGTAGATAGCAGTACAACCATAGATATACAGTGAGTAGCATTATCTGTGCCTTTTCAGTAATTTTTCATGAGTCTTGTGGTTCCTCACCAGTAGATTTCTTCCAGTAGATCAGTCCAGCTACTACAAAGACCACCCCCAGCAGCAGCCCACAGACACCGATCACTATCTTATTCTTCTCAGACTTAGGCAAGGAGGGGTCTGCAATTACACATTTAACAAAGATGATGGTCTCCAAAACACACGCAAAAGAAAATAGTATTTTAATCTCCCTATTCAACAGAGACATTGGGCTATACGACACAAACTGGTGAACATTTCAGAGATGACTTGTGACTGTTCTACTCTTCAGCTGATGAGTTAAGAGTTGACTTTCCTTGTCCCCATGTTCATATTAGTGAGCCCTAAGATGAAATAGCCACTGTTCTGCAGCCCTGTTGGGGAGTCGGGTGAAGTCGCTCTCACTTATACACTTACTCCACCCACACACCCTTACTCCACCCATACCCTTACCCCAGTGATAAAGTTTGGGCTCAGTCTGGCTGATGTGCTCCACCATACAGATGATTCTCTCTCCAGTTGTGGGTGTGTACTTCAAATAGGACTGTATCTGGTAGCTCCAGAGTCCATTGGCCAGTATGTCAGTGGAGGTCACATCTGAGGTCACTTCCTCCCCGTTCCTCAGCCACGTCACTCCGATGTGTTTGGGGTAGAAGAAGTGGACGCTACACACAAGGCTGGAGTCACTGGATGGCCCCTCTAGCCTCAGTGTGACGTTGGGCTCAACTAGAGAAGGAGGTCAATTAATCAATGATGATACGTTATAACTGGAAAAATAAGGTTTCAAGCAGAAATGTTGAGTGCTTGCTACAGCAATCTGTAGCCTAAAATGGTGGGAAATGTGCCTGACCAGCACTCCAATGTTGAATTTCCAAATTTGTTAAAATTAGGTTAAGGGTTTGGTTGGTAAAGGGTAAGTTTAAGATTTTGGCTAGTCGAGCTGTCAATGGGATGCTAGTCAGAAAAGTCCCCTTAGTCTGTCCCTTCCCAGGTCAAGCAGTTAAATCCACAGTCAGTAAGATTTCCAGTTGTTTATGGTTCATTCCAACAATTCCTCCTTTATTTTGAAGATTATGGTTTTGAACCTTACTAGATTATTACAACTGACCTACAGTATTACTCCATGGTCTATGTTTTGTTGAAATGCAATAATGTCATTGAAAAAAATGTGACATGTTATCAAGTACTGCAGAGCATATGCTATAGACATAAAACAAATCAAGTGAGGGAGAACTTCCAGTTGTTAGTGAATTGTTATAATCACCCATAAACATCTCTACTGTGTTGTCGATCCGAGTAGCGTATGGCTTGCATAACACAGCCATATCTGCTCTCCTCCTGGGGATCTCATCTGGGTCCTCATTCCACTTTTCTGCAGATATCACTCCCAAAGCCGTGTATCCTGTCCACCTCTCTGTGGTGCTGTTGTACTGAGCCACCATGATGTTGTTATAATGATGCTCTAAAATATACTCCATATCATGTACATCTCTGGAGCTAAACCTACACCATGCATCATCGTGTGCAAAATCTTCATCTGAGGAATGAACTATAATAACAGAAAAAGGACATGTAAAAGTATTTTTTAATAGACAGATTTGAAGAGTTATGCACACTTCAGAAATATAATTATTAGGATATATCTGGCCGCCAGCCCATTAAATGCCCCCCTGAAGAAATTGGTCCAAAAATACTTTGTGCAGCCCTCCATTGAATTTCAAAATCCCTATGTGGCTCTCGAGCCAGAATTATTGCCCATCCTTGTTTTAGAGTGTGTAAATTACTAGCATATAACTAGCCATACAAATGTGTTGTTTCATTGCAAGAATATGGGACAAATGTAAAACACTTTGGCCTAGATTCAATCAGATCAAGCCTTAATTAACCGCCGATTACAGACACATGCATAGCATATGTTTCAGCGGTGTTGGAGGTGGAACTGCCTTGGAGTCATTATTAAATCGTTGAGCAGCTACTCTTGCGATCTTTGTCAAGAAGCCACACCCACCCCAATCGCGTTAGAAATTCAGAACGGGAAAGTGAAGGCTAACGGAATAATTACACTCAAAGTGAAAAATTATTAAACGAAATAATGAGGATTTCTATAATCCTAATCGACGTGTAAATTATGCCCAAATCTCACATTCCAGTGTTCGAATTTGTAAAGAAGGCTGCATGGGATTTCTGTTAATGCGACTCCGTTCAGCCAATTGCAATGTCCACTTTCTTTCACTGTTGAAAAGCAATAAAATCTAATTTGGATTATGTTTGTTTGAACTCACCCACTTCAGACAGAGAGGAGAAGAGGAGCAGCAGGTGGATGGAGAAGCAATTCAGCACATACATGATCAAGTCTCAGAGTTAGAACTTTTCAACTGTGAAACAACACTGAGGAAACTAAAGTTATGTTTCAAAAACCACCCTTTTAAACAGCTGGGAAACTTCAGTTTTGACAGCCAGCAGGACCGTTGCCAACCTGGACTCAGGGGTAGACGTAACATAGTAGATGTAAATCCGGACACGCCAATTAGTATGATATGTTACGGTATGTATTACGTTTTGGCTGTTCTTCATCCATTTTGTATATGATATGTTATGGATTACAATTCCTTTGATATGTTACGAATTGCAATTCATACAATATGTTACGAATTGCAATTCATACAAAAGGTGTAGACCTTACAGTGAAATGCTTATTTACGAGCCCCTAAACAACAATGCAGTTTCAAAAAATACAATTATGTTAACAATTTGCTAAACGTATTATATGTTACGAATTCCAATTTGTTTTGGATAACGTTCGCAAGGAAGCTAGGTGACTAATGCCAACGTTAGCTAGGTGACTAACATTGGCTCGGCTAAGGGTTAAGGTTAGGGTTAATTAAGGTAAGGTTTAGGAGTTATGTTAAAGTGGCGCTGTATGATGCAACTTTTAAAGGAGAAACCACTGTATGTAGATATTCCATAAAAAATCAGCCGTTTCCAGCTACAATAGTCATTTACAACATTAACAATGTCTACACTGTATTTCTGATCAATTTGATGTTATTTTAATGGACAAAAATGTGATTTTCTTTCAAAAACAAGGACATTTCTAAGTGACCCCAAACTTTTGAACGGCAGTGTACATCAAAAGGTGCCATGTTATGGGCAAAGACACAAAACATCCACATCAAATTAAGTATTTTTCTTGATTTAATAACATGGAAAACAACCACTTTTGTGCAGTATTAATTGACCATCCATACAAACCACTTAATGTAAATGTACATAACTGTGTTGTACATAGGCTGGTCATCTAGGTTTGTACCTGTAGACTTTCCATCGCCATGAAGAAAAACAATGCACAATACAGTAATTGAGTACATTGAGACATAAAGTGGTTTGTGATGATGTGGCTCAGTTGGTGGAGCAGCGGCATGCAATTCTAAGGTTGTGGGTTCGATTCCAATAGGGCACTGGGCCTTTACTAGTCCTGTATTAGCATACCTATATAGACCTCTTTACTGCATTCATTTCAAGAACCATACTCTTTCACTTCCTAAAACCTTCCCTTTAGGTGAATCCCCATGGCCACTGTTAGTACATACTGTACGTTGATTCAGAGATAGCAGATAAAATTAGGGTTAGGCTTCTGTTGTAAGAACAGGGTAAATATGTGCTTAAAGGGACATCACACTCCAAAATCAAAACGTGTCCGTTGCCAAAATCCAAAAGGAAGGAAAAAATAGGCAATGTAATCTCTAGACTGGCGGTGCTTATCTGTTCCATTCATTTTGAATTTCTGGCATATGTCAAGCTTTTTTAGCACCTTTTTACCAAAAGTAAATGACTGTAAGTCGCTTGAGATAATTCATCTTATTTTGACATTAGACTAATTGTGGATGTCTGAAAACATTGGAGTGCAATGTCCCTGTGATTAAATGGTAATAAGAACGATATAAAGTAAGGTATTACTCAGTCCTGTTTCAAACGGAGTTAGCTTCCCCAGTAGGCCGTCATTGTAAATAAGAATTTGTTCTTAACTGACTTGCCTAGTTAAATAAAGGTTACATAAAAATAAAACAGTTAAACTTACTGTAGTATTTACTATGGCAAATCTGTGGATGGGGGAGAGAATAAACATAAACATGTTTACTTCTCAGAGTTAGTTCCCCTCTGAGCTTTGGAAAACTGCAAGGGGAGGCACCAGTCATATGAAGGTGGAGGAGATAGTTTCATGAGATTTCGGGAAGCTAAAAATGTCGCTAAAAATCCCCTAATGTACAAAACTTAATTCAGGAACATACTTTTAACTCACTGCACACCTCAAAAAGAGGGTCCTGTTTGTTACTGTTAAATTCACAAAATAGATTTCCCAGAGAGGAAGCCACCAATTGAAATCCAGAAAGTATCCATGAGGCCAAATCTAATCCGAACAAATGTAATCGAGGGCGAATATTATTATATTAATACATGGAGGACAGCACTTGCAACCATTCTCCATCAATGACCTTGCTTCGAATTAAGACAGAAACATAACAAAGAAATGGGAAAAGAGAACAAACAAACACTCCACAGCAAAATACTGGATGACTCAGCACACACAGTGGGACTGCAGTTTTGTTATTAACACCCTCATCCAGGATACACTGCTGTGTAATGTAATGCACTGTTGAAAGTTCAGTACTTTCAAACCTCGCTCACACAAAAAGCCCGACACATAATTAAATTAATTCCAGAAAAAAACATAGCAGTGGTCAAATGTTTTTTGTAAGTCAGAACATTTACATTTGAATAAGCTTCGGAATGTACAGTACTAGTCAAAAGTTTGGACACACCTACTCATTCAAGGGTTTTTCTTTATATTTACTATTATCTACATTGTAGAATAATAGTGAAGACATCAAAACTATGAAATAACACATATGAAATCATGTAGTAACCAAAAAAGTATGAAACAGATTCTTCAAAGTAGCCAGCCTTCGCCTTGATAACAGCTTTGCACACTCTTGGCATTCTCTCAACCAGTTTCATGAGGTAGTCACCTGGAATGCATTTCAATTAGCAGATGTGCCTTGTTAATTTGTGGAATTTCTTTCCTTCTTAATGCGTTTGAGCCAATAAGTTGTGTTGTGACAAGGTAGGGGTGGAATACAGAACATAGCTCTATTTGGTAAAAGACCAAGTCCATATTATGGCAAGAACAGCTCAAATAAGCAAAGAGAAATGACAGTCCATCATTAATTTAAGACTTGAAGGTCAATACAGAACATTTCAAGAACTTTGAAAGTTTCTTCAAGTGCAGTCGGAAAAACCATCAAGCGCTATGATGAAACTGGCTCTCATGAGAACCACCACAGGAAAGGAAGACCCAGAGTTACCTCTGCAGCAGAGGATAAGTTCATTAGTTCCCCGCCTCAGAAATTGCAGCCCAAATAAATGCTTCACAGAGTTCAAGTAACAGATACATCTCAACATCAACTGTTCAGAGGAGACTGTGTGAATCAGGCCTTCATGATTGAATTGCTGAAAAGAAACCACTACTAAAGGACACCAATAAGAAGACGAGACTTGCTTGGGTCAAGAAACATGAGCAATGGACGTTAGACCAGTGGAAATCTGGTCTGATGAGTCCAAATGTGAGATTTTTGGTTCTAACCGACGTGCCTCTGTGAGACGCAGAATAGGTGAACGGATGATCTCCGCATGTGTGGTTCCCACCGTGAAGCATGGAGGAGGAGGTGTGATGGTGTGGGGGTGTTTTGCGTGTGACACTGTCAGTGATTATTTAGAAGGCACACTTAACCAGCATGGTTACCACATCTGGTTTGGGCTTAGTGGGACAATGACTCAACACACCTCCAGGCTGTGTAAGGGTTATTTGACCAAAAAGCAGAGTGATGGGAGTGCTGCATCAGATGACCTGGCCTTCACCATCACCCGACCTTAACCCAATTGAGATGGTATGTGATGAGTTGGACCGCAGAGTGAAGGAAAAGCAGCCAACAAGTGCTCAGCGTATGTGGGAACTCCTTCAAGGCAGTTGGAAAAGCATTCCGGGTGAAGCTGGTTGAGAGAAGGCCAAGAGTGTACAAAGATGTCATCAAGGCTAAGGGTGGCTACTTTGAGAATCTCAAATATTATATATATATATATTTATATATACAGTGGGGAGAACAAGTATTTGATACACTGCCGATTTTGAAGGTTTTCCTACTTACAAAGCATGTAGAGGTCTGTAATTTTTATCATAGGTACACTTCAACTGTGAGAGACGGAATCTAAAACAAAAATCCAGAAAATCACATTGTATGATTTTTAAGTAATTAAATTGCATTTTATTGCGTGACATAAGTATTTGAAAACCTACCAACCAGTAAGAATTCCGGCTCTCACAGACCTGTTAGTTTTTCTTTTAGAAGCCCTCCTGTTCTCCACTCATTACCTGTATTAACTGCACCTGTTTGAACTTGTTACCTGTATAAAAGACACCTGTACACACACTCAATCAAACAGACTAGAATCTCTCCACAATGGCCAAGACCAGAGAGCTGTGTAAGGACATCAGGGATAAAATTGTAGACCTGCACAAGGCTGGGATGGGCTACAGGACAATAGGCAAGCAGCTTGGTGAGAAGGCAACAACTGTTGGCGCAATTATTAGAAAATGGAAGATGTTCAAGATGACGGTCAATCACCCTCGGTCTGGGGCTCCATGCAAGATCTCACCTCGTGGGGCATCAATGATCATAAGGAAGGTGAGGGATCAGCCCAGAACTACACGGCAGGACCTGGTCAATGACCTGAAGAGAGCTGGGACCACAGTCTCAAAGAAAACCATTAGTAACACACTACGCTGTCATGGATTGAAATCCTGCAGCGCACGCAAGGTCCCCCTGCTCAAGCCAGCGCATGTCCAGGCCCGTCTGAAGTTTGCCAATGACCATCTGGATGATCCAGAGGAGGAATGGGAGAAGGTCATGTGGTCTGATGAGACAAAAATAGAGCTTTTTGGTCTAAACTCCACTCGCCATGTTTGGAGGAAGAAGAAGGTTGAGTACAACCCCAAGAACACCCTCCCAACCGTGAAGCATGGAGGTGGAAACATAATTCTTTGGGGATGCTTTTCTGCAAAGGGGACAGGACGACTGCACCGTATTGAGGGGAGGATGGATGGGGCCATGTATTGCGAGATCTTGGCCAAAAACCTCCTTCCCTCAGTAAGAGCATTGAAGATGGGTCGTGGCTGGATCTTCCAGCATGACAACGACCCGAAACACACAGCCAGGGCAACTAAGGAGTGGCTCCGTAAGAAGCATCTCAAGGTCCTGGAGTGGCCTAGCCAGTCTCCAGACCTGAACCCAATAGAAAATCTTTGGAGGGAGCTGAACGTCCGTATTGCCCACCGACAGCCCCGAAACCTGAAGGATCTGGAGAAGGTCTGTATGGAGGAGTGGGCCAAAATCCCTGCTGCAGTGTGTGCAAACCTGGTCAATAACTACAGGAAACGTATGATCTTTGTAATTGCAAACAAAGGTTTCTGTACCAAATATTAAGTTCTGCTTTTCTGATGTATCAAATACTTATGTCATGCAATAAAATGCAAATTAATTACTTAAAAATCATACAATGTGATTTTCTGGATTTTTGTTTTAGATTCCGTCTCTCACAGTTGAAGTGTACCTATGATAAAAATTACAGACCTCTACATGCTTTGTAAGTAGGAAAACCTTCAAAATCGGCAGTGTATCAAATACTTGTTCTCCCCACTGTATATATTTATTTGTTTAACACTTTTTTAGTTACTACAAGAAAAAACCCTTGAATGAGTAGGTGTGTCCAAAATTTTGACAGGTAGTGTATCTGTAATGAATACTCAGGGAGAAAAAGGTGTAGATTCACGCGCAGGGTGCGACAGATGCTTAAGGCCCGGGGGCAGTATTCGGTAGTTCGGATAACTGACGTGCCCAAAGTAAACTGCCTGTTACTCAGGCCCGGAAGCTAGGATATGCATATAATTGGTAACATTGGATAGAAAACACTCTGAAGTTTCTAGAACTGTTAAAGTAATGTCTGTGAGTATAACATAACTGATATGGCAGGTGAAAACCCAAGGAGAATCCATCCAGAATAAAAAAAATTGAGGTCACAGGCGATTCCAATGCTTGTCTATGGGATATTCAAAGGAATTCCTCCCAGATTGCAGTTCCTATGGATTCCACTAGATGTCAACAGTCTTTAGAAAGGCACTTCGTTATTTATCTCCGGTATTGAACATACTACATTCCGTCTTAAATTTAATCATTTATTTACATATTAGGGTACCTGACGATTGATTAGAAATGTTGTTTGACTTGTTTGGACTTAGTTTACCGGTAACTTTTGGGATTCCTTTGTCTGCATGTTGAACGAGTGGAACGGGTGGATTACTGAATCAAACGCGCCAACTAAACTGACTTTTTTAGGATTTAAAGAATGACTTCATGTAACAAAACTACCATTTGTTGTGTAGCTGGGACCCTTGGGATTGCAAACAGAGGAAGATCTTCAAAGGTAAGTGATTTATTTTATTGCTATTTCTGATTTTTGTGAAGCCTCTGCTTGTTTGGAAATGTTTTTAATGCTGGTGTATGCGCGGCGCTGTCCTGAGATAATCGCATTGTATGCTTCCGCCGTAAAGCCTTTTTGAAATATGACAACGCGGTTGGATTAACAAGAAGTTAAGCTTTTAAACGATGTAAGACACTTGTATTTTCATGAATGTTTAATATTACGATTTTTGTATTTTGAAATTTGCGCTGTGCAATTTCACCGGATGTTGTCGTGGTGGGGCGCTAGTGTCCCACCTAGCCCAAAGAGGTTATTAAGCCTTCGCAGAAGGCAGGAATCGTGGTCACAGGCAGGCAATGGTCAAACACAGGTAGGCAGTCAAAAACAAACAATACCTCACAACCATACAAACAGAAAGACCTGAACTAAATAGGGAGCTGATGAGACCAGGTGAGAAATGATCACAGGAGAAATCAATGAACAAAAATGAAAGATAGGGCTACGTTCAAGAACACAAAGAAAAAGAACACAAGGTTGACTAAGAAAAGAAAAGCAGAACCTTACAGTATCTCCCAATTTATTTATTTTTTATTGTAAAAAAAATACTTATTCTAAAAAATACAACTAACCTTCTACACTTTTTCAAATAGACAGAAATCAACAGTGAGTAATGGCGTACAGTGTTGACTGTGATTTATCAATATTGTGCAGAATGTAATGTGATGATTATGACACTTAATTGCTTCAATCGTAATGGCTAGATCTCTCTAGTCCAGTGCCTCACTTCCCATCTTTTTTCCTGAGACTCAGTGGCTCTCTTTCCTTTGTAGATGAAGAATATTCCAGTAGCCACCCCCAGCAGCCCAAGAGTGAGGCCCACTCTACAGAATACAGCAGGACCAGGACCAGCACTGGACCCACTGACCTTATATTCTGGAAGACAAGATGTGTCACCAGAATCAGCACAATACACAACCACTCATCACACACTGCCTTGGAATGGCTTGTTTCAGGTCTCAATTTCAGAGTTGTTTGAGTTCCTTCTTAAGGTTTAATATTAAAGTAAATATACTGAAAAAATATATAAACGCAACATAAAAGACCCCAGACATTTTCCACTTTTGTCCACAAATTTCATTACATCCCTATTAGTGAGCATTTCGCTTTGCCAAGATAATCCATCCACCTGACTGGTGTGGCATATCAAGAAGCTGATTAAACAGCATGATCATTACACAGGTGCACCTAGTTCTTGGGACAATAAAAGGCCACTCTAAAATGTGCAGTTTTGTCACAACACAATGCCATAGATGTCTCAAGTTCTGAGGGAACATGCAGTTGGCATGCTGACTGCAAGAATGTCCACCAGAGCTGTTGCCAGATAATTTAATGTTAATTTCTCTGCCATAAGCCACCTCCAACGTAATTTTTGAGAATTTAGTGTATGTCCAACCGGTCTCACAACTGCAGATCACATGTAACCACGCCAACCCAGGACCTCAACATCCGGCTTCTTCCCTGGCGGGATCGTCTAAGACCAGCCACCCGGACACATCTGATTGGCTGGGCCTGGCTCTCCAGTGGGTGGGCCTCCCCTGGCTGCGCTGCCTTCCCAGTCATGTGAAATCCATAGATTAGGGCCTAATGAATTTATTTCAATTGACTAATTTTCTTATATGAACTGTAACTCGTTGAAATTGTTGCACGTTGCGTTTATATTTTTGTTCAGTATAGAACCATGTACAAAAATATTATGTCCTCTCTCACCCCTGGTTTTGGGGTCCTTCAGGGCCGTGTGCGCCACAGCGCAGATGTAGACGTCTTCCTTTTGTGGGGTGAAACTCAGCCTGGAGAACTGGTGGAACGTTCCATCTTTATTAGGATAGTAACGACTGAGAGATAATCCCTCAGTCACCTCCATTCCATTCTTGGTCCAGTTGACTTTGACAGGCGGGGGAAAGAAATCATTCACAAAGCAGATGAGGGTGTTCTCCACTCCCAGTTCCACCTCATCCCTGGGGTAGATGGTGCTCTCAGGGGCATCTGGAGGGCAACAAAAGCCTGAAACTGTATTCACTCAAAAATTGAAGTTTGTCAGACTTTCGAAATGTCAGTGCCTATTGTCCCATTCATTTGGGATTAAGGCAGATACTGTACATAGACCTACTCAAAAGATAGCATATTTGTTATTTGTTATTTTATTAGGATCCCCATTAGCTGTTGCGAAGCAGCAGCTACTCTTCCTTGGGTCCACACAAAACATGAAACATTACATAATAAAGAACATTAATAGACAAGAACAGATCAAGGACAGAACTACATCCATTTAAAAAAAGGCACACATAGCCTACATATCAACACATAATGTACACACAAACAATCTATGTCAAATAGGGGAGAGGCGTTGTGCTGTGAGGCTTTATCTGTTTTTTTTAAACCAGGTTTGCTGTTCATTTGAGCAATATGAGATGGAACTGTACGCTTTCTTGAGTTTGTTCTGGATTTAGGGACTGTGAAAAGACCCCTGGTGGCATGTGTGGTGGGGTAAGTGTGTGTCAGGGCTGTGTGTAAGTTTGGGATTTTCAACTCATTAATGTTTCTTATAAAAAGAAGAAGTGATGCAGTCAGTCTCTCCTCAACCTTTAGCCAAGAGAGACTGGCATGCATAGTATATGACATTAACTCCGCTTGACAGACCACTCTGACAAAGATTGATTTTGGAGACGCACAAATCATATTGAATCACTGATTATTTATCAGTTTATGTGAGACATTCCCATCAATCTTCACTTACCTTTGTTTTTTGGTATTCTCGGTTCAGACAGTTTGCCCCATGCGATGCTGTTTTTGCACCAAACTCTGCTAATGGTAGCATATTCACAAGCCCTTTCTTTATCCTCTGGTGTAATAGATATGAATTTAGGTAATGTAAACACTACATCTGCTATTAGACATGTATTACTGTTTTTATTGAAGTCACCATAGAAGACTTCATCTCCATCAATCTCAAGTCCCACCGCAGGATCACTTGACTCAAAGCATCCGTAGATAAAGTGAATTTCATGATGAACTGAAATGGGGGAAAACACATTACTTCAAATTAATCAACTGAGGTTTATATAATTTATCCAGGATGGTAATATCTACACTACCGGTCAAAAGTTATAGAACACATACTCATTCAAAGGTTTTTCTACATTTTTTACTATTTTCTACATTGTAGAATAATAGTGAAGACATCAAAACTATGAAATAACACATATGGAATGATGTAGTATCCAAAGAAGTGTTAAACAAATCAAAATATATTTTATATTTGACATTCTTCAAATAGCTGCCCTTTGCCCTAATGAAAGCTTTGCACACTCTTGGCATTCTCTCAACCAGCTTCACCTGGAATACTTTTCCAACAGTCTTGAAGGAGGTCCCACATATGCTGAGTACTTTTTGGCTTCTTTTCATTCACTCTGCAGTCCGACTCATCCCAAACCATCTCAATTTGGTTGAGGTCAGGGGATAGTGGAGGCCAGGTCATCTGATGCATCACTCTCCTTCTTGGTAAAATAGCCCTTACACAGCCTTGAGGTGTGTTCGTTCATCCATATATTTATATGTCATATTCTTATTCCATCCCTTTACTTAGATTTGTGTGTATTAGGTAGTTGTTGTGGAATTGTTAGATTACTTACTGCACTGTCGGAACTAGAAGCACAAGCATTTTGCTACACTTGCATTAACATCTGCTAACCATGTGTATGTGACCAATACAGTTTCATTTGATTTGATGTGTTGGGTCGTTGAAAAACAAATGATAGACCCACTAAGCCCAAACCAGATGGGATGGCGTATCGCTGCAGAATGCTGTGGTGGCCATGCTTGTTAAGTGTGCCTTGAATTCTAAATAAATCACAGACAGTGTCACCAGCAAAGCACCCCCACACCATAACACCTCCTCCTCCATGCTTTATGGTTGTCACGTCTGCTCCCGCTCCCCCTCTCCGGTGCTCGAGGTCATCAGTTCACTCATCATTACGCACACCTACCACCGTCGTTATGCGCGCCTGCACTTAATTTTGTGACTCACCTGGACACCATCACGTCATTTACCTCCCCTATATCTGTCACCTCCTCAGTTTCATTCCCGAGTCAGCATTGATGTTGTTATGTTTCTCCTGTCCAGACGCTGTTCTTGTTTTGTTTCATGTCTATTTATTATTAAATCCACACCCTGTACTTGCATCTCATCTCCCAGCATCTGTCAATACGGAACTGTTACAGAATGCTGACTCCACAATTGGAGGCATCAGGGATGTTTTTTAAATGTTATTATCATTTTCGGGGGGTGACGTCGGGTCCGGGTGCCGCTACCGACGCAATCGGGGATACCTCAGCTGGCTTGTCAGGCTCCCACGCCTCGACCAGCCCGTCAGGCTCGCCCAGGTAGGACGCCAGGTGGCGCCCCTAGTGGGGGGAGGTACTGTCATGTCTGCTCCCGCGCCCCCTCTCCGGTGCTCGAGGTCATCAGTTCACTCATCATTACACACACCTGCCACCATCGTTACGCGCACCTGCGCTTAATTATCGGACTCACCTGGATTTACCTCCCCTATATCTGTCACTTTCATTCCGGAGTCAGCATTAATGTTGTTGTGTTTTTCTTTCCAGGCGGTTATTGTTTTGTTTCAAGTTTATTTATTATTAAATCCACACCCTGTACTTGCTTCTCGTCTCCCAGCGTCTGTCGTTATGGAAGCGTTACAACGGTGGGAAATACACATGCGGAGATCATCCGTTCGCCCACAGTGTGTCTCACAAAGACATGGCGGTTGGAACCAAAAATCTCCAATTTGGACTCCAGAACAAAGGACAAATTTCCACCAGTCTAATGTCCATTGCTCATGTTTCTTGGCATAAGCAAGTCTCTTCTTCTTATTGGTGTCCTTTAGTAGTGGTTTCTTTGCAGCAGTTTGACCATGAAGGCCTGATTCACACAGTCTCCTCTGAACAGTTGATATTGAGATGTATCCGGGGCGGCAGGTAGCCTAGTGGTTAGAGCGTTGAACTAATAACCGCAAAGTTGCAAGATCAAATCCCTGAGCTGACAAGGTAAAACTCTGTCGTTCTGCCCCTGAACAAGGCAGTTAACCTACTGTTCCTAGGCCATCATTGAAAATAATAATTTGTTCTTAACTTGCCTAGTAAAATAAAAAAATAAAACTTCTGAGGCTGGTAACTCCTCTGAACAGTTGATATTGAGATGTATCCTGGGTGGCAGGTAGCCTAGTGGTTAGAGCGTTGGACTAATAACCGCAAGGTTGCAAGATCAAATCCCTGAGCTGACAAGGTAAAGATCTGTTGTTCTGCCCCTGAACAAGGCAGTTAACCCACTGTTCCTAGGCCATCATTGAAAATAATAATTTGTTCTTAACTTGCCTAGTAAAATAAAAAAATACAACTTCTGAGGCTGGTAACTCTAATGAACTTATCCTCTGCAGCAGAGGTAACTCTGGAGCTTCCATTCCTGTGGCAGTCCTCATGAGAGCAAGTTTTATCAATGCACTTGATGGTTTTTGCGACTTCACTTTCCAAGTTCTTGAAATGTCCGGTATTGACTGACCTTCATGTCTTAAAGTAATGATGGACTGTCGTTTCTCTTTGCTTATTTGAGCTGTTCTTGCCACAATACACAACTGATTGGCTCAAATGCATTAAGAAGGAAAGAAATTCCACAAATGAACTTTTAAGAAGAAACACCTGTTAATTGAAATGCATTCCAGGTGACAACCTTATGAAGCTGGTTGAGAGAATGCCAAGAGTGTGCAAAGCTGTCATCAAGGCAAAGGGTGGCTATTTGAAGAATCTCAAATATAAAATATATTTTGATTTGTGTAACACTTTTTTGGTTACTACATGATTCCATATGTGTTATTTCATAGTTTTGATGTCTTCACTATTATTCTACAATGTAGAAAATAGTAAAAATAAAGAAAAACCCTTGAACGAGTGCGTGTTCTAAAACTTTTGACTGGTAGTGTATATCAAACATGAACAAAGGCATTTACACTAGTACAGCATAAAACATAAATCAAACTCTTACTTTCTGCAGAAGTGCAAACGGCTCCAGTGAGAATCAGAATAATCACAGAGTAGTTCATCTCGAAGCTCATCTGTGTGTTTGAGAGAGTGCTGCAGAATCTAACTCTTTCCGTCTCTGATGGGAAGCTCTGAAAAGGAGGAAACTACAAATGTGTTGTTTCTGCTATTCTAATTCCTTTCATTCTTATGTGACCACACACCAAACTTATACACCCAGGCTAAGTTAAATACTGTTGTGGAAATTCACCACTAAGGACCCAAACTCAAAATAAATGAAGCAATCTTTATTAACGCAAGGAGAGGTTCACAAACTCAATACAAGCTTGATGAAAACTCTGAAGAGGATGTTCCCATTCAGTTATTTTATACTGCTACACAAACAAGTTATAAGCATAGATGGTTTCTGTATGTGACAGACTGATACCACATGAAGGCTTCTTACCTTGAAACTGACATAGTGTATCACTCCTTCTAGTTTGCAGAGCAATGTTCTGGGCGTACTACCAAATTGCTTATGAGTGAAAGTGTGGTTTCCTCTGTGCACTCAACCAGTCACATGCTTGAAGCCAACCAAGACATGTTATTACAAGAGCTGCATTGTTCTAAACATACAATCACACACACCATAAAATGTCCATCACAATGTAATGAGTTTGTTTTTTAATGTATGATTATACATTTCCATTGCTCTGAAACGGACGTCCGTTTCGTGGTTCACTAAAGCCCTGAAACAGGCCTTCAGTGAAACACTTCAGCTAAACATGTTCTGAATGTGATAAAAACAAGTCGTGTTGACAAAGAATGTGATGGCCTGAAAATAAGACTAGGCCTAGCTCAGCTCCAAACGACCATTGGTTGGGCCTACATCAAATTAAGCTGCTGGGCTAGAACTGTGACGCCCTGATCCGTTTCACCTGTCCCTGTGATTTTCTCCACCCCCTCCAGGTGTTGCTTATTTTCCTCAGTGTATTTATCCCTGTGTTTCCTGTCTCTCTATGCCAGTTCGTCTTGTATGTTCAAGTCAACCAGTGTGTTTTTCCCCCCGTACCCCTTTTCTATTCTCTTTTGATAGTCTTCCCGGTTTTGACCACTGCCTGACTCTGGACTACTTATCCACCTGCCTGATCATCCTGCCTGCCCTGACCTTGAATCTGCCTGCCCTTCGGTACCTATTGGACTCTGAACTGGTTTTGACCTTTTGCCTGTCCACGACCATTCTCTTGCCTACCCCTTTTTGGATGAATATAACATTATAAGACTCCAACCATCTGCCTCCTGTGTATGCATCTGGGTCTCACCTTGTGTCATGATAAGAACCATATACAGCACCTTCAGAAAGTATTCACATCCTTTAACTTTTCCCCCAAAAAGTGATAGCCTGAATGTTATGAATTAAATTAAGTATTTGTGTCACTGATCTACACACAATACCCCATAAAGCAAAAATGTAATTTTGTTTTGAGAAATGTTAACAAATTAATTTGAAAATTAAAAGCTGAAATGTCTTGAGTCAAGTATTTAACACCTTTGTTATGGCAAGCCTAAATAAGTTCAGGAGTAAAAATGTGCTTAACAAATCAGTTGCATGGACTCATTCTGTGTTCAATTGTCACGCCCTGACCATAGAGAGCTTTTATTCTCTATGTTGGTTAGGTCGGGGTGTGATTTAAGGGTGGGTTATCTAGGTGAATTATATTTCTATGTTGGCCTAGTATGGTTCCCAATCAGAGGCAGCTGTTTATCGTTTTCTCTGATTGGGGATCATATTTAGGTAGCCATTTTCCCATTGTGCTTTGTGGGATCTTGTCTATGTATAGTTGCCTGTGAGCATTATTATTTAGCTTCACGTTTCGTTTGTTCGTTTTGTTGGTTGAAGTTTTCTATTCCATAATAAAGGATGGAAACATACCACGCTGCATCTTGGTCTACTCCTTATGACGAACGTGACATCAATAATAGTGGGTGTCAGGATTTTGATGTGGCAGTTATTGTTGTAATGTTTGTCCTCCATGAGACACCATAGGAACAAAGCCAGTATCACTTCCTCAAAATAAAATAACTCAAGAAATCTGTAATACATTTTTTCATTTTTGCAGAGATTTAAGTTTTACATCAATTTCACATCTAGCTAACGTGTTTGGTCCAGTATTTCGCAAGTAAAGAATGTTGTCTTATGTAAAAAATAAAAATAAAATAAAAATCTGATCCGCTGCACTGTTGGGCAACTGTCTGCTGTTTGTGTGTTATGTAGTAGGATTGGATAGAGCGCAAACACCCCAGCTGTGTATCCCGTGTTAGTTGGCAAGTGAGCATAGTCTAAATCAAAACCCAACCCTCAAGTAAGTCATGACGAACTGACTTTTTAAAAAAAACTCTGTTTTGGACGACACTGACTTTATGACAAAAACTAATATCGATGTCACATAGGCTGTTTTCTGTCAGAGAAGTTGTTTATAGCCTTCTGATGTGCTTTAAGCAAAGGAATTAACTTTTTGTCCTGAATACAAAGAATTATGTTTGGGGCAAATCCAACACAAAACATCACTGAGTAGAACTCTTCATATTTTCAAGCATGTTGGTGGCTGCATCATGTTATGGGTATGCTTGTCATCGGCAAGGACTAGGGAGTTCTTTTAGTATAAAAATAAATGCAATACAACTAAGCACAGGCAAAATCCTAGAGGAAAACCTGGTTCAGTCTGCTTTCCAACAGACACTGGGATATGAATTCCCCTTTCAGCAGGTCAATCATTCAAGGCCAAATCTACACTGGAGTGGCTTACCAAGATGACATTAAATGTTCCTGTGTGGCCTATTTACAGTTTTGACCCTTGTAGGTCTAAGCACTTATATCGCAATAACTACTAAGCTAACATAAGACATTGTTTTAAGATGGTCATAATATGTATCATTTAGCCATTTGATTCAGAATTTTAGGACCACTGTCTTGAACTCACTGAATTCTGAGATTCGCCAGTTCCGAGTTTCCAGTTGTTTCGAACGCGGCAGAAGTCATGCCAATTTTGAGTGTTTATCCTTTTAAAGCTTGGAAAAGAGACCCAGACTTGGACCACACACCCACTCCACTGAATAGCAAGCTAGTGATTGCTTTGCAATGCTTGCAGTTAGCCACTGATTCCATCCAAACCACTCATTGTTGAATTTGCGATTTCCAACTTGTTGTGTAACGTTATGTCCACTGGCCAATGAGCACCGATACATTTTATCTATGATTTCTCTTCATAATTTCTTTTCATATGACAAGGATTGAAAATTATTTGCCAGTAGATTGTCAACTTGATTCATTTGACTGCTAGCTTACTAGCTAAAATTTTGAAAGTATGATGTTGACACGATCTGTACAGTCAAAGCTACGGTACATATGTGATTTGACATAAGTTTATCTGTGGACAATGACCTTGAGCCTTCTTGGATGGGCACTTCTAATGTAACTATGGCAGCACTTAAGGGGCTTAAATTTTCAAGCACTACCCATAGATTCTGTGGTGATGTAGTGTCCCCATGAATGACAGAACACTGAGCCAATCATGGCGCAAATAGAGAACATTACCAACCCCTACGCGCTGTATTTTCCACTGTCAAAAACTGTCATGATTCAGAGTGACTCAAGCCAGTATGGACTTGGCTGTTGCCTCATGCAGGAGGGCCAGCCTGTGGCATTCGCCTCTAGGGCACTCACCCCAACAGAGCAGAACTATGCCCAGATAGAGAAGGAGTGCCTCAGCATTGTGTTTGCATGCCAACGCTTCCATCTCTACCTGTACGGGCGCGAAAATATTACCGCAGAGACAGATCACAAGCCCCTTATTGCTATATTCAGCAAGCCTCTTCTGAATGCCCCAAAACGACTACAGAGCATGCTACTGGCCCTACAAAACTACAACATCAAGGTGGTGTATAAGCCAGGGCCAGAGATGTATGTGAGTGACACGCTCAGCAGGGCTACTGCATCAGGCACTTACACACGCTCCATGCATGAACAACACGCAGTGTGCAGCTTACAAACAGAGCAAGTGGATGTTGAACACATCAACCAGGCTGTCTACCTCAATGTTACGGACCAGCGCCTTATACAAATCAGACAGCACACAGACAGGGACGGACAACTCCAGGCATTGAGGTCTGTGATTCTGAGGGGCTGGCCCGACTGCAAGGAAGAAACTGCTTTAGCCTTCAGAGAATATTGGCCAGTCAAAGAGGAGCTCAGTGTTCAAAACGGAGTAATATTCAAGTGTCAGAGAGTCGTTATTTCCCGGTCTCTGCGCCTTGAGATGTTGGCGTGTGTGCACTCAAGTCACATAGGAGGTGAGGCCTGTTACAGACAAGCACGTGACACACTATTGGCCAGGAATGCAGAGTGAAATCAAAGACTATGTCAGTAAATGCACAATCTGCAATGAATATGCCAGTGAGCAACAGAGAGAGACGATGATGTCCCACGAGCTACCGATGCGCCCCTGGCAGATAGTAAGTCTAGATCTCTTCCAGCACAGTGGCAAAGACTTTCTGCTGGTAGTCGATCATTACTCAGACTTTTGGGAGATTGACCTCCTCCCCGACCTCTCAGCAGAGACAACGATCAAACGCTGCAAGGCTCAGTTTGCCCGCTATGGCCAGCCAGATAGGGTAATTTCAGGCAATGGACCCCAATTCTCCAGGGTTGAGTTCCGAAAATTTGCTGCAGGATGGGAATTCGAACACATCACTTCATCACCACGATACCCAAAAGCTAATGGGAAGGCGGAGTCCGCAGTAAAAATCGCAAAGAACCTCTGCAAAAAGGCTCTGCGAGAGGGCAAAGATGTCTGGAAAGCAATCCTGCAGTGGCGCAATACCCCGACAGAAGGCATGGATAGCAGCCCGGCCCAGCGCCTCATGGCACGGCGCTTAAAAGCAGCTCTGCCAGTAGCCAGCACTCTCCTGGAGCCATGTGTAGTGGCAGACGTGCTGGTGAAGCTACGTCACAGAAGACAGGTCTCCAAGTTCATCTACGACAAATCAGCAAAAGACTTACCTGAGCTCAGGGTGGGTGAAACGGTGCGAATGAAGCCACTACCAGGGGACCGGACGGGCCTCTGGAGACTCGGATCCTGTGTACAGAAAGTGGCACCACGCTCCTACTTGGTCGAAGTGAATGGATCACTGTACCGTCGCAACAGGGTTGACCTTCGGATTGCTGAGCCAGCACCTACTCAGAACCCTGATGGTCAAAGGGGTCGCATGACAAAAGACGGAACCCCAGCAAGTCACATGGGGCCTGAGGCGCTTGGCGAAGAGCCAGGGGATCACAGGTCGGCCGCTCCCTCGCCCATCAATACTCCCCTTAGACAGTCAGGTGACACGCCTGTGCGGGAACCCGCAGTCCTCGTAGACAAGCCCCCTGTCTTTTCACGCTGCGGGCGTCTGTCCCAGCCACCAAAAATACTTAATCTGTAGGTTTCCCATCAGGGATTGTTGACAGACAGAGATAAAAGCGAAGAGAGTATCAAAATGTGTTGTTGTTACCTGAGAGAGAAAAAAAAAAAAAATACTAAACTGTTCCTGTTGGAAATTATTATTACTAGGTTTGTTTTGTTAGTGAATTGACACCTCCTGTCCTATTTTATTAAAGGGAAAATGTTATGGGTGTAAGATGGCACAGTGATGCCATCTGTTGGTAAATGTTCATTACTGCAACTCATGTGTTTTACCGGGGTGCTTGAGATACCCGGATGTGTTGTGATGTACTGAACAAGACTGGTTACTCGCATCAATGCCTGTCTCGTCATTTAACATTCAAACACTATTCCAGTGTCATGCACTTCATGGTTCACCAGCAGCCCCAAAGACCTAAGGAATACGTTACCAGCCAAACAAGCTTGTAAGATTTGAACTTAAACTTCCCCCCCTCATACTCATCATGAGGTTGAGCATTTTTTAATCTCGATCTCTGTATGTAAGTTTATACGCAATTATGTAAAATTATGGCTGGTTTTCCTTTTGTAGTCCATGAATGTCTGTCGTCCCTGCCACATACGTCTCGTGTCTGAGCCGTTGAATTGCAACTCAACTTCATCTCTATACTGATGTTCAGCTTGTTTGATTGCGTTGTGGAGTGAATAACTACACTATTTATATTCTGGCATATTACCAGTCACCTTGCCATGGTTAAATGAGGTGGTTCGCGCTTTCAGTTTTGCGCGAATGCTACCATCTATCCACAGTTTCTGGGAGGGTAGGTTTTATTAGTCACAGTGGGTACTCTGTTTATCTTATATGCTGTTGCCTAGTTACCTTACCCCTACACACATCTACAGTGCATTCGGAAATTATTCAGACCCGTTGACTTTTTCCACATTGTGTTACATTACAGCATTTTTCTAAAATTCAATTCATTTGTTTCCTCATCAATCTACACACAATACACCATAACGGCAAAGCGAAAACAGGTTTAACATTTTTTGCAAATGTATTACAAATGAAAAACACAAATACCTTATTTACATCAGTATTCAGACCCTTTGCTATGAGAATTGATATTGAGCTAAGGTGCATCCTGCTTCCATTGATCATCCTTGAGATGTTCCTACAACTTGATTGAAGTCCGCCTGTATTAAATTCAATTGAGTGGACATGATTTGGAAAGGCACACACCAGTCTATATAAGGTCCCACAGTTGACAGTGCATATCAGAGAAGAAACCAAGCCATGAGGTTGAAGGAATTGTCCGTAGAGCTCCGAGACAGGATTGTGTCCAGGCACAGATCTGGGGAAGGGTAAAAAAAAAAATGTCTGCAGCATTGAAGGTCTCCAAGAACACAGTGGCCTCCATCATTCTTAAATGGAAGAAGATTGGAACCACCAAGACTCTTCCTAGAGCTGGCCAAACTGAGCAATCGGGGGAGAAGGGCCTTGACCAAGAACCAGATGGTCACTCTGACAGAGCTCCAGAGTTCCTCTGTGGAGATGGGAGAACCTTCCAGAAGGTCAACCATCTCCGCAGCACTCCACCAATCAGGCCTTTGTGGTAGAGTGGCCAAACGGAAGCCACTTCTCAGTAATAGGCACATGACAGCCCGCTTGGAGTTTGGAGGAAACCTGGGACCATCCCTACGGTGAAGTATAGTGGTAGCACCATCATGCTGTGGGGATGTTTTTCAGCGGGAGGGACATGGAGACTAGTCAGGATTGAGGGAAAGATGAACGGAGCAAAGTACAGAGAGATCCTTGATGAAAATCTGCTCCAGAGCACTCAGGACCTCAGACTGGGGTGAAGATTTCACCTTCCAACAGGATAACAACCCCAAGTGCACAGCTAAGACAACGCAGGTGTGGCTTTGGGACAAGTCTGAATATCCTTGAGTGGCCCAGCAAGAGCCCGGACTTGACCCTGATCAAACATCTCTGGAGAGACCTGAAAATAGTTGTGCAGCGACGCTCCCCATCCAACCTGACAGAGCTTGAGAGAATCTGCAGAAAATAATGGGCGAAACTCCCCAAATACAGGTGTGCTAAGCTTGTAGCGTCATACCCAAGAAGACTCAAGGCTGTAATCGCTGCTAAAGGTGCTTCAACAAAGTACTAAGTAAAGGGTCTAAATACTTATGTAAATGTGATTTTTCATTTTTTAATTGTTGGGATTTGAGTTTGCAAGAAAGGCATTTCACTGTACTTGTGCATGTGACATTAAAACTTTAAACTTAATTGGAGAGTTAATGTTTAGTGAAAAGTGTCCTTGTACAAATCAGGAGTCATACCAGCATATTTGATTCTTCTGAAATCCACCTTGTCACCTTCTGCAGTAGTCATTGTGTTTGTGGCGTACCTAAAACCTGAAACACAGCATCATCAAAATCAACATAATCAATATTCAGGTCAGTTGCCTTGGTTTTGCTTGGCTCAGTAATGTGTACATGGCTTGTATGTTCCACAATGCTGTGACATTGGCATAGGCACAAACTTATCCAAAGCGCTGGTAGACAGGAGTTTCAGATGTATTTGGAGGACATGAGTGAGGTCACACGACACAGCCTAGGCCACTCACAGTGGGATCCCTCTCCACCACCAGCACCCCGTCCAGAATCATCTTCTGCTTCAGCCGGTAGACGATGGACCAGCCCACCACGCCCCCTCCTACAATCACGATGTCTGTAGGAGCGGTTCTTCTCAAACGGTGTCCAGTCACTGCCAGGCGTGGCGTCCGCCGCGTTCACCCTGAACGCTTTGCACTGGTTCTCTAGATCTGTGTTGAGAAATAGGAGGTTGTTATTGTTATTTCTATTAGGACATAAGACACTTCGTTGAAGAAAAGCCTTTGATGTGTCATTCTAGTTATAACTAAGAAAACTACTCAGTTCTTCTCATATCGACTGCAGAGGGACTTGATGATAATACATGGCATTCACACCAACTACAAGAAGAATTTCAACATATGATATTTTTACCTTTCGTTTTATATTTCAAATCAACTGAAATGATGTATGGGATTCATTTCAACATGTCAACAAAAGGTATTACAGCAAACAGCACTAAATGTCAACAATCAAAATGCATGTAGTAGTTTATCATCATTTACAATATATGAATATGAAATGTAATGAACATTTCTTTGGTAAATTAGCTAACTGGCTAATTAGGACATGGCCCATTCATAGACGCTAACTACCTTTAGCACCTATTGAGATAGTATCTTCTTCCTGGGGGACTTTTGTTTAGCCCTTACACTCGTGGAAATTGGCCTATATGTACAGGGCCAAATTTAAATGTTTCTAACAGAAGAACTATAAAAAAAAGCATATGCCTGACCATGGCACCATTTGAAAGAGAACACTTTGGAGATTAGGGGGAAATTATCAGACCAGAAGGTGAGTACACAACAGTTCCCCTGAAAAGACTGAATCCAAACATTTCCACTGTTGATTTTATGTGCATTTGACATTTCCTCTACTTTTCACAGCATTTGTCAAAAACTAAATGTAAAAAATACTCTGGATACATTCAGTAACAAAGTAAGAATATTAATTACATTTTAGCGTAGGTGCAAGATAAGAAAGAAGGATTACAAGGGTTTGAGTGACATCTAACTTGTGTCTCCAAGTGGCCACACACTTCTCCAAACTGTGTACATTTCCTAAGTAATGCCAATGCACTTTTATGACTCAAGGAAAGACCCTTCAACTATAAAGGTGTTTTTTTTAGCTCTCCTAGCTTTGCCATTGAGGAAATGAAGTAAGCACACTTGTAATTGTTTTGTTTGGGACACAGCCCTACGTCCCACGTCACACAATTACTGTAGTTGTTTACGCAATCCAAAAACGTTCCATTATAAATCGCAATCTGGGTCAGGTCGGCATCATTTGAATGCTTATTCTATTGCCAACATGACTAACTAAGTTATAAATTCCGATCTCACAGTGTTAGGCTTTCAAAAGGCACTATAGACAAACCGATTATAACTTTAATGCGCATAGAATGGAGTCATGGGAGCGTTCAAGTGCCTGTTCCGCAGCTAATTTTCTTCACAATACAACACACATAGGCTGATTCTGTTCAGGACATGTCATCCTTGTAAAGGTGTCCGAATGCTTCCCAGCCGAAACAGTTCGGGGCAGTTTGTGCATATATTATACCGACGACATTTTGTGACGTTTTTGTTAATTTTGGTATTCGGCAAGGTATTTTTAGGTTGTTAGTGCACACTACATTTTTTCTCGAGCCAAGCCGAAGTCGGAAGCCAAAGTCTACGCCTCTTTGTCAGTGATTGGTCAACAGTAGGGATTCTTCAATTAAGTGTTTGTTGTCATTCAACCAACACTACTCAGAGATATGGAACAAGAACTGATTTTCACTAGGGATGACAAAAATTAATTGCTGTGTCTCAGGAGGAAAAATGACATGAGTACACAACAGTATATCGTATAGAAATTCTTTAAATCATTCTTTGTATGGGAACTAGCATAAAATATATAGATAATTTAGCAAATTTTCGCCCTAATTATTTATTTACAAAGTATACCGGACGTGACTTTTATTCTGAAGGAATAGAAAAGAAATCCGTGACCCGGAAGTACTTATTTATTCTTGCCTGCTTCACAGCGGTTTGAACAACAATAACAACCATTCGAAGGAAACGACAGAGGAAGGTAAGGAATGTTTTCTCAATGCCTTTTCGAAAGAGATGTGGTCCAATTGTACGATTATTATTGTTATGCACCATTGATTGAGGTGCAATATATGCCCTAAGTACATAAGCATTTCTTTACCCGTCCAAGTAGCTACTGTTTTGGGAACATGATTCTCAATTTTAAAAAATGGTGGTCGCACAGTATCAAAAAACAACCAACCAGTACAGAATACAAAAACGGATACATTATGCCATTGTTTATAGCAATGTAACAATGATGTCGCATTGCCCATCCATATAATACTTGTTCTATCGTAGATTGCCTTCTACCCTGAAGAGGCTATAATATGGACACACCTGGTGCCCAAATTTACAAATAGATGACGTTTGTTGCACAGCGAGAGTCGAGTGGAGACGAACAGATTCGGTTCAGTCAGTTTTGATGATGAGCCCTTTCCAGTGATCTAGTTTATGGCCGTGTTCGGATTAAAGCGACTGCCAACTGACTGATCTATTATTATCAATTATACTTACACATTGACTTTAAAATCATGGTTCACAGTTACCAAGCTATCCACAACTCTGGAACCAAGTAAATGTCTGAACTCATCCTACCCCATGGGCACCCCACACGCACCCTTTGCCACTCCATCTACCTTCAGTAGGCCAACAGCAGTCTAAAAACTATGGGTGACAGGGATTTAGGTTGTGCTGCTCCTCGGCTGTGGAACACACTTTCACTCACTGTCAGGGCCAGGGTTGCCATGTCAAGCTAAAATGTGAAGCCCAATGACCCCTGAACCTGCCCACAAGGCCTGAAAACTAGCCCAGTTTTTTTGTTGCAGCAAGAGAGTTGCCACATTTACCCATGAAACCCCTTTTCCATAAAGTTATCGTGTGAATTTAGGGTATATTGACGTCATTTTTAACAAGGTAGGCTAAGAAGCTAAATTTGTTTTTCATTAAAATAATAATTCTTGCTAGTTTTAAGAATATGCTACAGGATAAAATATAATTTGTCCTCATTAAACTTGCCAGATCATTTTCCATCAAATGTAGCCAATCATTTAATGTCATTTTCATTGTGGACTTTTCCCCCATAACAGAAGCATGCGAGCGAGTTCCGTAACTTCCATTTCAAATGTCCACTCTCGCAGCGCTCCAGACCCTGGAACTGAGCATGAGTAAAACCCCTTTGATTGATATGGTAATCCATAAGAATAGTCAACATTAGAATGAAGTTTACTTTAAACCTCCTCTGAGCGAATTCATCTAAAGAGCTCTAGTGCGCCTAAAGTCCTCATCGAATGCTTTGTCCCCGTTATATTAGTTCTAGCAGTTCTAGCGCATGAATATGTTTTATGGAAAGAGGGTGTCTCCATAATGACCAATCTAAATAGCCTACCTACAACTGGTAAAAAGTCTCCGTGACTCAGTTGCCTCAGCTGCAGCAATCTCTCAACCAGTGTTCTCAATGCAACACACCCCTCAACCCTCCCCAACATTCACTAACTCAGTAACAGCCTACTCGCTGCCTGATAGTCAGCAGCAGGTCACAATGAAATATATATCTAAGAGAAATGCCATGGTGGCTTCGGTGCAATTTAGAAGTAGTCCAAAAACCTGCCACCTGCGACCAATACATTTTCACCTGCGACATCGTTCTGAAAGTAGCCTAATTTTTCAGGAAAAGTGCGAACATGGCAACCCTGGTCAGGCTGCAGAGTCTCTGGTCTTGTTTAATCCTTATTAAGGCACAGCTAAAGACTGAGCTGTTCAGTAAAGCTTTCAAGGGCCTATGTCAATTCTGTTCTCCTGTCCATCAGATCTGACGACAGCTTTGATTGTTGTCTGCTTAAGATGTTTTGTGTTTTGGATAGTTTTTTAAATTATTTTTATAAAATGTTTTATTTTCTTCAGCACCTTGGGTGTATGAAAGTGCTTTACAAATTAAATGAATTATTATTATTATCTACAAATCACCTTTCATCATAAATATCGACTCATTATTATTTGTAGGTCAGTCGGTCACAATTTACCCATGATACATTGCGGTTTTGATCCTCTCGAACATAGCCTATGCTTGTGTGGCCCACGGTTCCGGTATAGAATCACGTTTTCGACTGCTCATACAGTTCTGCTTCAGTGCTGCAGTTTAAATGACGCCCGAACCAGAAAGACAATTTCCATTGACGGACACATAGACATTTTAAAATCTGACTTCTCTAAGACTCTTAAGTCGACACCTTTTGTGCGCAAAACATGAATTGAATTATTCAAATGATTGTAGCAGAGATCCCAAAAAATGTTCATCACTCACAGCCAAAGATATTAACATTTTATATTAATCCAATGTCTGCCATGTTTTTGAATGACATAATGATGTCGTCGCTGCTCGTGCTGCTCCCTGTGCGCCCGGTCCGTGCTATCCGGGATCCTTTGCACATCCCTACACCATTTAAGTTAAAATGTAAAATAGTTAAGGTTCGGTTAGGGTTATAGAAACTTAATCGAGAATTAGAAATTTGTCTGCCGAAGTTGGGAATTGTGAGTGTTCAGATACATTCCGTTTTATGAGTAATTGTTTTTTTACGAAAATGTAACGTAGTTGTACTTTTTCAGCTCCATCTAATGGTTGTGTCAGGGACAACAGTTGTTGACAACTGTAGCATTGCAGCTAAGCCTACAATCTTTTGATTCCTCATCAATCCATGTGGATTTAACAGTTTTTACAGTCATTTTCTTAATGGCTGCATGCTTATTAGTAACTGGAATAAGCAATTTCACAAATGTGTCAAGTGCTGCATCTGGTTGCTCCTCATTATTACTAAAAATCACTACAATAAATGTGCTTTAGCCGTCAGCCTGGCCTGATATTAGCTACACTGTCTAGCTACTTTCCTTATTGCGGGAGCGAAGGATACTGAGCACCGTGTTGTTTTGTTGCCGGTGTGGTGAAACCCATGATTTGTCAGTACAGATGGTTTGTTTGTCTATCAACAATGACAAGTCACCTTGGTCTGATAACTTGGATGGAAAATTACTGAGGATGACAGCATACGATATTGCCACTCCTATTTGCCAATTCTTCAATCTAGGCCTACAAGATGGAAAATTACTGAGGATGACAGGCCCTCAGGCCTGAAGGGAAGCAAAAGTAATTCCGCTACCCAGGAATAGCAAAGCACCCTTTACTGACTCATAGCCAGCCAATCAGCCTGTTACCAACCCTTAGATACAATTCAATTTCACAGTTAACCCTTTTAACAACAGATTTTCACCACGCTTATAGGGAAGGGCATTCAAAATGTACGGCACTTACACAAATGACTGATGATTGGCTGACAGAAATTGATAATACAAATATTGTGGGAGCTGTTTTGTTAGACTTCAGTGCAGCTTTACATCCCCTGTTATATTGTAGATCGAAAGTTACTTGTCTAACATAACACAGTGGGTGTTCTTTATTGGAAGCCTCTCCAACACAATCCAGGTGGACAGGCATTCCCCAGGGCAGCTTTCTAGGGCCCTTACTTTTTAAATATCTTTACTAATGATCTGCCACTGGCTCTGAGTAAAGCCTGTGTGCCTATGTATTAGAGGTCAACAGATTATGATTTTTCAACATCGATTATTTTTATATATATATAAAAAATAATCGATGTTGAAAAATCATAATCTGTTGACCTCTAATACATATATATATATATATATATATATATATATATATATATATTTGTAATAATGACAATTACAACAATACTGAATTAACACTTATTTTAACTTAATATAATACATAAATGAAAATCAATTTAGTCTCAAATAAAAAATGAAACATGTTCAATTTGGTTTAAATAATGCAAAAACACAGCATTGGAGAAGAAAGTAAAAGAGCAATATGTGCCATGTAAAAAAGCTAACGTTTAAGTTCCTTGCTCAGAACATGAGAACATATGAAAGCTGGTGGTTCCTTTTAACATGAGTCTTCAAAATTCCCAGTTAAGAAGTTTTAGGTTGTAGTTATTATAGGACTATTTCTCTCTATATGATTTGTATTTCATATACCTTTTGACTATTGGATGTTCTTATAGGCACTATAGTATTGCCAGCCTAATCTCGGGAGTTGATAGGCTTGAAGTCATAAACAGCGCTTTGGTTCAAGCATTGTGAAGAGCTGCTGGCAAATGCAGGAAAGTGCTGTTTGAATGAATGCTTACGAGCCTGCTGCTGCCTACCACCTCTCAGTCAGACTGCTCTATGAAATATAAAATCATAGACTAAATTATAATATAATAAACACAGAAATACCAGCCGTAGGTCATTAATATGGTCAAATCCGGAAACTATAATTTCGAAAACAAAACGTTTATTCTTTAAGTGAAATACGGAACCGTTCCGTATTTTATCGAGCGGTGGCATCCATAACTAAATATACTTGTGTATTGATTTTAAGAAAGGCATTGATGTTTATGGTTAGGTACATTGGTGCAACGACAGTGCTTTTTTTCGCGAATGCGCTTGTTAAATCATCACCCGTTTGGTGAAGTAGGCTGTGATTCGATAAATTAACAGGCACCGCATTGATTATTTGCAACCAGGACAGCTAGTTAAACTAGTAACATCATCAACCATGTGTAGTTAACTAGTGATTATGTGAAGATTGATTGCTTTTTATAAGATAAGTTTAATGCTAGCTAGCAACTTACCTTGGTTCCTTGCTGCACTCGCGTAACAGGTGGTCAGCCTGCCACTCAGTCTCCTCGTGGAGTGCAATGTAATCGGCCATAATCGCCGTCCAAAAATGCATATTACCGATTGTTATGAAAACTTGAAATCGGCCCTAATTAATCGGCCATGCCGATTTAATTGGTCGACCTCTACTATGTATGCTGATGACTCAACACTATACACGTCAGCTACCACAACAAGTGAAATCACTGTAACACTTAACAAAGAGCTGCAGTCCGTTTCAGAATGGGTGGCAAAAAAATAAGTTAGTCCTGAATATTTCAAAACATAAAAGCATTGTATTTGGGACAAATCATTCACCAAACCCTAAACCTCAACTAAAGTATTGTAATGAATAATGTGGAAATTGAGCAAGTTGCAATATGGTCAAAACATATTGATGCAACAGTAACTAAAGATGTGGAGAGGTCTGTCTATAATAAAGAAATGCTCTGCCTTCTTAAAAACACTATCAACAAGGCAGGTCCTACAGGTCCTAGTTTTGTCGCACCTGGACCTGGACAACTGTGCAGTCGTGTGGTCAGGTACCACAAAGAGGGACTTAGGAACATTTAGATTAGCCCCGAACAGGGCAGCACGGCTGGCCCTTAAATGTTCACAGAGAATATGCATGTCAATTTCTCCTGGCTCAAAGTAGAGGAGTGATTGACTTCATCACTACTTGTATTTGTGAGAAGGGCTGACGTATTGAAATGTTTTATTTAAAAAAAAAAGAAGTACCTTTATTTAACTAGGCAAGCCAGTTAAGAACAATTTCTTATTTACAATGATGCCTTACTGAAGAACAGTGGTTTTACTGCCTTGTTCAGGGGTAGAATGACACATTTTTACCTTGTCAGCTCGGGGATTTGATCCAGCAACCTTTCGGTTACTGGCCCAACGCTCTAACCACTAGGCTACCCGCTGCTATTTTATTAGCTACCTGAATGCACCCAGCTGTCTGTTTGAACTACTAGTGTACAGCTCAGACACCCATGCATACAACACAAGACATGCCACCAGAGGTCTCTTCACAGTCCCCAAGTCCAGAACAGACTATGGGAGGCGCACAGTACTACAGGCAGGGCTTCTTCCGTAAAGTACTTGTGGCTTGGCAACTGATATTTGTGGTCAACTGTACCTAGCAGCTTTTTAAAGCCTGGCTTTTGTACTGTAAAGATTGGGACCATATCTTTCACTATGTAATAGGTCACTGCATCTGTTATCTCCTTCCACCTCGAACTTTTCTTGTCATAAGGGATTACGTTTTAAAAGGATGCGGCTATGGTAGCTTGTCTTTTAGCAGACGTTTTGGGAATCGGGCGACTGGAATCGGCATTGCGTAGTCTCACGCGTTCCTCCCATTCCACCGCGTGTTTCAGTTGCAGGTGATGGAAGAGGTTGGTTGTGCTGCTGCTTTTCGTAGCAATTGTCTTTCGACACATTTTGCACAGGACATTCGTTTGCTGAACATCAGACCTCGTAAACGCGAACCACTTCCATATTACTGAAAAAAGATTGCTGCCCTTTTTGGGGATGATTTCATCCTCACGAGAGGCTGAGCTGGCTTCCTCACTTTCCTTTTTGGTGGAACTCTTACCGCCGCTACACTTCTCCGCCATGGTTATAATTTGTGAAAGGCTGTCTAGGGTTGTGATTGGTGGATTGTCACGCCCTGGCCATAGAGAGGCTTTTATTCTCTATTTTGGGTAGGCCAGGGTGTGACTAGGGTGGGCATTCTAGTTTCTTTATTTCTATGTTTTCTATTTCTTTGTGTTTGGCCAGGTGTGGTTCTCAATCAGAGGCAGCTGTCTATCGTTGTCTCTGATTGAGAATCATACTTAGGTAGCCTTTTTCCCACCTGGGTTTGTGGGTAGTTTTCTGTTTAGTTTGGTTACCTTACAGAACTGTTTGTTTGTCTCTTGGTTATTTTTTGTTTGTAGTGTTCTGAGTTAAATAAAAAATCATGAACACGTACCACGCTGCGCTTTGGTCCACTCCTCATTCTTCATCAGACGAGCGTTACATGGACAACACGTGCACAGAGGTTATCATGCAATTGGGACATGATTTGACATTGGGCTGACAGAGAAGATACAGTGAGATGCTGCATTTGTAAAACGTTACAACATTATAACAGAACCTCGATTCTTGCGATACAGGCATTTTCCATATCGCGCAAAAATATAAACTTGAATATAAGGAAAAAAACTTGATATATTGCCCGGCCCTGGTCAGCATGATACAATGGAGTGTGAAAAGGGTATTGTGAGTTCAGATGGGTCCAGGCCAGAGAATCAGTTTGCAGACAGACAGAACTTAACCCAACCAGATAGTGAAACCGATCAGTCTGATAATTTAGGAAGCACTGTAAGAATCAGACCTCTGTGTCCTTACAGCAGAGGTGACAGCTCTCTTTCTCCAGACCTGGAGAGCCACTGAGTATGCACACTTTTCTTCCAGCCCAGAAGAAACACACCAGGCCCTGATTCAACTAATTGTGGTTCAGAGTCAGACTGAAGATCATGATTCGTTGTTCATTTGACATTGAAACAGTGCTGGGCTGTCACTAAAGCCTACGCATCCAGTAGCACTCCATGACAGTTGGAGTTGGAGAGAGTGCATGGGCTTTTCTTTTGCCACACCAAATAGACTGTTGGGCAAACTTTATGCAGGTCAAGTGAAATCAAACGAGTCGAACAGGATATGTTGAAGAACATTAGAGTAGAGTGAATCGTTGTTACTTCATTGAAATAGGTAATTCTATTAAATGGTTGCTTAATTGAGATCATGTCACAATGTGGAAGGATAATTGGGTCACTCTTTTAGCTCATGTAACACAGGCCCTCTTTTTCGTTCTCGTCCAGCTGGCCTGAGAGAGAGAGAGACAGCACCTCACCACACTACAGCACAGGGCTGGCTGTCTGTGGTCCACACCAACTTTGACCCCTAGAGTGGCCATATTTTTAAGTCTCCGCTAACCTCAAATCAATGTGTTGTAGCATGAACAAAATTTGGCTTGTTAGCATGTAGGCTAGTAGCAGACAAGTCGGCAGAAAAGACATGTAACTAAAGCTATGTGCTTTAACATATTTACAAATCATTTGTAGATTGGAAATGGACCGCAAGAAGCCCAAACAAATATATTTGACAAGAAACATATTATTTCAAACCTAGCTTACGTTTGTATACGATCACATATCTCTCTGTTATGCATGGCAGTACTTTGGGAAAAAAAATATATAGCCAATATACCCTATTTTATTGTGTTACTATATCAGATTTTATTTGTCAAATGCACCGAATACAACAGGACTAGTGAACACTTTACAGTGAAATGCTTACTTACACGCTCTTAACCAACAATGCTGTTTTAAGAAGAATAAGTGTTAAGTATAAAATGGATAAGTAACAAATAATTAAAGAGCAGAAGTAAAATAACATTAACGAGGCAATATACAGGGGGTACCGGAACAGAGTCAATGTGCAGGGGCACCAGTTAGTCGAGGTAATTGAGGTATTATGTACATGTAGGTAGAGTTAAAGTGACTATGCATAGATAATAAACAGAGAGTAGCAGCATTGTAAAATGAGTGGGGGGGGCAATGCAAATAGTCTGGGTAGCAATTTTATTAGCTGTTCAGGAGTGTTATGCTGTTAAGAAGCCTTTTGGACCTCGACTTGGTGCTCCGGTACCGCTTGCCGTGTGGAAGTAGAGAGAACAGTCTATGACTAGGGTGGCTGGAGGCCTTCCTCTGACACTGCCTGGTATAAAGGTCCTGGATGGCAGGAAGCTTGGCTCCAGTGATGTACTGGGCTGTACGCACTACCATCTGTAGTGGTTTCTGGGATAATGGTGCTGATGTGAGCCATGACCAGCCTTTCAAAGCACTTCATGGCTACAGACGTGAGTGATACGGGTCTGTAGTCATTTAGGCAGGTTACCTTAGTGTTCTTGGACACAGGGACTATGGTGGTCTGGTATTACAGACTCAGTCAGGGACCGGTTGAAAATGTCAGTAAATACACTTGCCAGTTGGTCACGCATGCTTGGAGTACACGTCCTGGTAATCTGTCTGGCCCAGCAGTCTTGTGAATGTTGACCTGTTTAAAGGTCTTACTCACATTGGCAACGGAGAGCGTGATCACTTAGTCGTTCGGAACTGCTGATGCTCTCATGCATGTTTCAGTGTTGCTTGCCTCGAAGCAATTTTGCTTGTCTGGTATGCTCATGTCACTGGGCAGCTTGCGGCTGTGCTTCCCTTTGTAGTCTGTAATAGTTTGCAAGGCATTCCACATCCAACGAGCGTCAAAGCCGATATAATAGGATTCAATCTTAGTCCAGTATTGACGCTTTGCCTGTTTGATGGTTCATCGAAGGGCATAGCAGGATTTCTTATAACCTTCCGGGTTAGAGTACCGCTCCTTGAATGCGGCAGCTCTTTAGCTCAGTGCGGATGTTGCCTGTAATCTATGGCTTCTGGTTGGGGTATGTACGTACAGTCACTATGGGGGTGATGTCATCAATGCACTTATTGATGAAGCCAGTGACTGATGTGGTGTACTCCTCAATGCCATTGGGAGAATATATTCCAGTCTGTGCTAGCAAAACAGTCCTGTACCTTAGCATGAGCTTCATCTGACCACTTTTTTTTTTATTTTTCCTGTTTTTATACACCTGTTGTATTCGGAGCATGTGACAAATACTATTTGATTTGAAGTATGTCTTCCATTCATTTCTCTCTCGCTCTCTCATCAGACAGCTGGGTCCATGGAGTCCTCTGATGAAGAGGCGCTGCGCACCTTCGTCCAGGTGGTCAGTGAGAAGTACAACCCAGAGAATTTCCCATACTGCCGTGGGAACGGCATGGGCGTCGTAGTGCTTTCCAGTCCACAGGGGTCGCCCATTAAAGGTGAGAGGTCAAGGCGCTGTATCTTATGCTGCCTTCAAATGCTCATCAGAAGTGGGAATTACGAGGTTCCGATTGGGCAACAACCACTTGACGGCCCTCCCAAGTTGGATTTCCGAGTGGGAATGTTGGAGATAATTTTACCTGAGTTGTTGACGTATTGTCACTGACCTTTCAGCTTTTCAATTAAAAGGTGATGAAGCAAATACATTTTTGACATTGTCAAACTTGTCAATATGGATAATGTAGCTAGTTTGACTCTATTGTCAACGTTAAGTAAGCTAATTAACTTTATCATTAGCAACGTTAGCTAGCTCATCTACATAGATTTAATCTCATTGGATGAGGAATTATTCCGACACAATCATGTCGAATTTACTACTTCATAACTGGGAGGTTTCCCAGTTCCAACGACCATTTGAAGGCAGTGATTGAGTAATAACTTTGTGGTTAGGTGGCCTATGCATCTTTTCTCTCTTGCATTTGTTTCGCTCCCTGCTAAACTGTGTTGGTGCATTGAAGATGATTTATAGGCTGATGAACATGTCTGAAAAAGTTGTTATTCCTCAAAGCAGAAGAGTCAAGGGCCACACTACAACCTACTTACCTTTTTTTCTCAGAAAAACATAATTAAGAGGTAAGAACTATATGTAGGCCTACTCATATGCATTATACAAGGTAATCACACAAGTTATCACCTTCTAGTTACCCAGGAATACTGCATGTAGGCCTACTCGTATCCCTTATATATGGTATTCACACACATGAGTCATTCACTCATGCCTTCGCTTATCCCCAAGGACACTGCCTATGTAGTGATGTAAATGAGTAATAACAATAAGTGATACCAGGCTTATGTCCATCATGTATTGGGAATGTGATTCAATAAAGAACAATTATTCACTAGAAAGATTGTTGTCTCTCTCCAGATCGTCTGAATCTGCCGAGTGTGCTGGTCCTGGACGGCTGTGGCATCAGTAAAGCTGGGGACGAAGCTGAGGTGGCCACCTTTTGTGCCCATGTGGTGGAGCTGGACCTGTCCCACAACCAGCTACAAGACTGGGGGGAGGTGGGTACTGTAGTTCTCCTCATCCTCCTCAGCCTAGCTTTCATGTTATGCACTATTCATTTATCAGCAGCTAGCTATTAGCAGGAAGGCTGGCACTACAGAGTGTTTTGCCTTATTTTCTACACATCTAGGGTGTTGTTTTTTTAAAGTCCAATAGCTGGTTATTTTGTCATGTCCAGCATCTCCTGGCTAGCATGAAATAATCATGTAACAATGCTAAAAGAAACGGACTGTATCCACTAGCGGCTACCTACCACGTCGCCCAGAGACATCATTCAACAAACAAATTCAACAAACAAGACCTTCATCTGTCAGTCAGTTCCAATTGCGCCAATCTATCTTTGGGTTGCCAGATATGCAGCATTGTGTATACTATCTACAATTGGGTTGCCAGTACAGTCAGTAAGTGTGATGGCTCCAATCTGTTTTTTTGGGTTGCGAGATCTGCACGATTGTGTCTAACATCCCCAACCTGGACTTCCTTAACCTGAGTATGAACCCTCTGAGTGGGATTGAGCTGGAGCCAGGCCTGGCTGAGGTGTTCTTCCGAGTCCGCCGCCTGGTTCTCATCAACACCCGTGTCACTTGGGACACGGTACACACACTCACACGCCAGACCCCTGAGTAAGTCATGACAGACACTGGACTGCGAATCACATGGCACGTGAATACATGAATGTGTGTGTTTTGTATTTCAGTATTTAGCTATTTGTATTTGTCTATGTGTTTTGTGTGTTTTTGCCATTATACCTTTGACCTTCTCAAGTTCAGGCTTGTCCAGGCATGTATTATATTTATTTGTATCCATATTTAACATGTATTTCAACGCCGTATACAGGGAGGTGCGTAGTCCATTTTGGGTTTAAGGCATGTATTATATTTCCATGTATCATGTTCAGGGCATGTTCAGGTATGTCCTGGATACTGTAGTTCCATGTATCTCGTAACTCTGGGGATCAGCTTCCCTTTCCCCAATCCTAACCTTAACCATTATTGTGGAAAATGTGAAATGGACCAAAGATCAGCATCTAGGGGCAACTTCACCCTACTCATATCTCATACTTTGTATTTCGATTCCATTTACACATGGCTAACTCTTTTTGATGCTTATACTATCGCCCCCTGTAGGTTAGAGGAGCTCTTCCTTTGTCTGAACGAGTACGACCAAGTGGCCGAATCCCCGGTTCCCTGCCCCTCCCTGCGCCTGCTTCAGATCACAGACAACCAGCTACAGGAGTGGGACGAGGTGCGTAAGTTTGGGCCCATGTACCCGGGCCTGCAAAACCTGGTGTTGTCCAACAACAAACTGGGCTCTGTGGAGGAGGACAAACCTCAGGACACACTGCAGCGCCTGTTTCCTAACCTGCGCAGCATCAACCTCAACAACTCAGGTATGCGAAGGGAGGGTCACGCATGTGCACACATACACAAGTATGCTCATACAGCATGATCACATGCACACATGCGTAGCATGAAGATACACCTACGCAAACATACTCGTACACAGCATGATGATTCGCACACACACACACACACACACAGCATGAGCATACAGACAAATATCCCTCTTTCCTCTACCCAATTATACTCTTTCCATTCACTATTTCTTCCCATTTGTCTGGTTCTTACTACTCCTCTGCTTCTGTACCTCTCTCTTTCCCCTCTGCCCGGACAGGGAACCCTTTAAAAATCAGTAGGTCTAGTTAGAAGGGCTCAAGTTCTTTTACATTCCAATGTATTTTAAATGTACATTTGGCATTTCAAGTCTTTTTTTTATGTACACACACCTCAGAAAAGAGCCCTCTATGAGCCGTCTGATGTGAAAATAGATGTATTGTACTACTTCCGTACACCATATTCAATACTGTATCCTGGGATTCCATAGAGAATGAGTACTGATATTTTCCAAATCCTAATGTTTGTGTGTGTGTGTTAAAGGGCTGAACCGATGGGAGGACATAGAAAGGCTGAATTTCTTCCCTAAGCTGGAGGAGGTGAGGCTGATGGGGCTTCCCTTACTGCAGCCCTACACAAACAAAGAGAGACGCAGCCTCACCGTGGCACAGTGAGTACACACACACATTTTAGTCATTTAGCAGACGCTCTTGTCCAAAGTGACAGTGCATTAATCTTAAGGTAGCTAGGACAACCACATTGCACAGTCATGGTAAGTAAAACCTTTCCTCAATAAAGCGGCTATCAGCAAAGTCACTGCTAGTAAGAAAAGACAAGTGTTTGTGTTAGTGCAAGAAAGGTGCAAATACAACGGTAGGATGTGATTTTATTTGTTTTTTAATCGGGTCGGGGAGGGCAAGTGCTGTGGGATTATTCAAGATACCTTTTGAAGAGGCACACACACACACACACAATTGAATACACCCCTGTTTGATTTGACACACGTCGCACACACTCATACATATTCTTTGTCCTTTTTGCAGTTTGCCATCTGTGTCTGTGTTGAACGGGAGTGTGGTGACGGAAGGGGAGAGAGAAGACGCTGAGAGGTTCTTCATCAGACACTACCTGGACTTTCCTGAAGAGACACTGCCTCATAGGTACTGTTGACACACACTAGTTTGTTGAGGTGGAGCTTTGTCAGAGGAACTGTAAAACAGGCGCATACATACGTTTTTCTTCTGATAAGAACAACCTAATTTAAAATTTATCTCTGGTTCATAATAGCAAGAGCCCTCAGACACCTACTGTACCTTAACAATGGACGGGAATCACTTTGATTCACTACCTCTCAGCTACCTCCTACCTCTTTCTGCTTATGTTAACTCCCCCCAGTGTTCTTACACACCTAACCTCCTGTAACATATTGTCATCTCAGGATGGGAATTTCGGGGGGGTAGGTTTGGTTTGGGCCCATGCTGGAAAACTGATTGGCCCACGATTTTTGCCAGCCACATTCCACTTAACCTTAGGAGAATGCAAGGGAGGGATTTGCGGGGGAAGACCGTGTTCCCTGACTGGGGGAAAGTAACATTTGCGAGACAATGGCGCCAGTCTCTGCCCACTCAATGACTTCTTTGTGCCTTGGCATACTCAGATTGGAAAACCGATACACAAGGTGGCAGGTAGATCTTTTTTTTTACCTCCTTCGTTCGTTCACCCTCTTTAAAAAAAAAAAAAATTCTTAGGGGGGGATTGAGAGGTTGACTCATTTCCGTGTGTAACCGGAGCTGATGTAGCCCAAAACTTGACTCCAAACCGACACAGTGTCTCAGATTAATAAGGGTACTGCAATGGAAGTGTCTCAAAGCCACAAACCATTCTCTTTAGGTTTTCTTTTTGTCTTTGCATTTTAAAAGCAAAGAGAGAGAGAGAAAGCGTTTACTTGCTCTTGGGTCTAAGCCTGTTTCTTTGTGCATGTGTGGGTACACATGTGGACGTGTGTGAGAGTGTCGGATGCGGACAGTGAGCACTGGGAAGGACTTAGGCGGCCGTGCTATCCCCGTTTGGCGGGGGTGCTATGAGAGAGGAGGGGCTATGAGAGGGGTGGGTAAGGATAGAAGGGAGAGGGAGAGGATTGGGTTTGGGATAAGGAGAGAGAAAGAAAGCAGGGGCTACAGAGAAGGGTAGAAGGGAGAGATGAAGGGGCTTATGGTGTGAAGAGAAGGGTGAGATGCGGCGTGGGGTAATTAGTATGAGACAGAGAAGAGGAATTGAGGGCATACCGGAGAAGTGACTAGGCAGCTGAGGTGGATTAAAGAACAGAGAGTGAAGCATGAAACACCAGAGATCTAGGGTATTAACAAGGTTAGGTATTAGCCACAAACAGAGGAGGCTGGTGGGAGGAGTTATAGGAGGATGGGCTCATTGTAATGGCTGGAATGGTATTAATGGAACGGAGTCAAACATATGATAATATTGACTCCATTCTGTTTATTCCATTCCAGCCATTACAATGAGCCCGTCCTCCTATAACTTCTCCCACCAGCCTCCCCTGGACCCAATACATTTAGCTGTGTATAGAAACACAGGTATTAAATTAATGCCACCGCTTTTTTCAGGCACCACACTAAGCTAGGACCATTAGAAATTGCATTTAGCATTACCATACCTCACTCTGTCAATATAATTTACAGGGGTACAATATACAAGTTTCCACATTAAATGAGACCTTTGAGTGAATGAAAAATGGGTTTCTCACAGAATGGCACTTTCTGCATTGACTGAGTGGTTAGAGAAGAATTCCCATGGCGGTTGCGCTTGCTGCTTTAGGCTGAAACCCTGGCTACACACACACACCCACACTGAAACTGGCCCAACTGTTACAGTAGCTTTGAAAATAGGCTTTTCTCTGCGATTTTATTTAATCGTTCCTTATCTCTAACTCAGCATTCCCTCAAGGTGGGTGAGCGCTTTCTCACAGCTGAGAGAGAGGTAGAGAGCTCGCTGTGTTTCCCGAACGAGCACACACCACTCTTAACAAATATACACACACACACACACATTTGTCCCAACTTACCCCCACAGTGTCAGAGAAAGCTGTTTTCTTGGATAGCGGTTAGTCCAAGGATAATAAGATTGTGGGAGCTGTACTGTTATGTTTCATGTTTTGTGTAGACCCCAGGAAGAGTAGGTGCTGCTTTTGCAACAGCTAATGGGGATCCTAATAAAATACCAAACTACCATGTGGCCCACAGCCTCCCTTTTTATAGGCCCACAGATCAATTTCCAAATACTTTTTTAAAAAGTGTGTGGTGGGGGAGAACTGTCGGGGTGAGGTTGTGTATCAGCAGTTTTTCTCTTGGTATGTCAGTCACTGACAGTCACTCAATTAGCCCATAGCTGACTTTTATTTAATTTTTTTGTAAGTTAGTCTTGCGGCTAGCTATGTAAACTTGTAGTAATCATGGTCTAATTAACAACTTTGGGCCCCATTGATTTTGTTAGTCACTCTCCGTAAGATATCACATTTTGCAAACATTTCTCTCCACCTAACCGCAAAATTTCAGGAAATTTGCTGTAAAATTGCACATTTTTCTCTCCGTCCCATCGCAAAATGAGTAAAATTGCATGAAATTAGTTATAAAATTGCCTAGTCTTTTCTCTGCCCAATGGCAAAATGTGTAGATTTGCAGGAAATTAACTCTGAAACTCAAATAAATTTTGCTTACGGCCCCCAAAAATCTAGGGCCGGCTCTGACTGCATGTGTGGATATAGATATGGGTACACAGTAGGATTGGGTGGTATCCAGATTTTCATGTCGTCATACTGTCCTTCTCTCACCCTGGGATTTACGGTATTACCAGCTTAGTACACAAGGGGGTGCCGAAAAACCCAGCCAGAAACATAATTGGGCGTCTATTACCAGAATGCTAACAATATTTGAATAAGTAATAGCGAATTTACATAGAGGCTGCTAGCTAAATATGCTAATGAGCGCAAATGAAAATAAACAAATTGCAAAGACAGGCAATCCAGCTCATAAAGTTATGCATACAGCGTATTTGGAAAGTATTCAGACCCATTAACTTTTTCCACATTCTATGTTACATCCTTATTATAAAATGTATTTTTAAAAATCCCCACATCAATCTACACGCAATACTCCCAGTCCTGCTGCTGAAAAACATCCCCACAGCATGATGGCTACCACCGTGCTTTACCGTAGGGATGGTGCCAGGTTTCCTCCAGATGTGACGCTTGGCATTCAGGCCAAAGAGTTCAATCTTGGTTTCATCAGATTGGAGAATCTTGTTTCTCATGGTCTGAGAGTCCTTTAGGTGCCTTTTGGCAAACTCCAAGTGGGCTGTCATGTGCCTTTTTTTTTTTTTACTGAGGAGTGGCTTCCATCTGGCCGCTCTTCCATAAAGGCCTGATTGGTGGAGTGCTGCAGAGATGGTCGTTCTTCTGGAAGTTTCTACCATCTCCACAGAGGAACTGGTGCTCCATCGGGTTCTTGGTCACCTACCTGACCAAGGCTCTTCTCCCCTGATTGCTCTTGCAAGAGTCTTGGTTGTTCCAAACTTCTTCCATTTAAGAATGAAGGAGGCCATTTTGTTCTTGGGGACCTTCAATGCTGCAGAAATGTTTTGGTACCCTTCCTCAGATCTGTGCCTCGACACAATCCTGTCTCGGAGCTCTATGGACAATTCCTTTGACCTCATGGCTTAGTTTTTTGCTCTGACATGCACTGTCAATTGTGGGACCTTATATAGACGTGATCGTGTGCCTTTACAAATGGTGTCCAATCAATTGAATTTACCACAGGTGGTTTCCAATCAAGTTGTAGAAACATCTCAAGGATGATCAAAGGAAACAGGATGCACCTGAGCTCAATTGCGAGCAAAGGGTCTGAATAATTCAGTAAATAAGGTATTTTTATTTTATAGATTTCTTTCTTAGCAAAATCTACTTTACCTTTTTTTTTTCGCTTTGTCATTGTGGGGTATTGTGTGTAGATTGATGAGGATTTTTTTTTTATTAATCCATTTTAGAATAAGGATGTAATGTAACAAAATGTGGAAAAAGTGAAGGGGTCTGAATACTTTCCGAATGTGGGCGGGGGATTGATCCGGTGGCCTACAAAAGGCTCTAATAGGGTGTCATAGCCCCAATTTAAAAAATATAAGCATTGGCCATTTATTACATCACTTTTTTCACATGGTGGGGGTCAAATGTATTTTTAAATAAAAATTTGGTCACGGGCCAAAAAGGTTTGTGAATCCCTGCCATAATGTATGCATAAGAGCGCCTGCCAAAACTGACCAATCGCCACTATTCTCTCTACCAAATGACAAATCCTAACCCCTCGTCTATTCTGTCTCGTCTCCACAGGTACCATGTCCTGGTGTCCAAGTACGGACGGCTTGCCCCGCTGGCCGAGGTGGACTTGCGTCCGCGCTGCATGGCCACGCTGGAGGTGCGCTGGGGCGAGCGGACGGAGACTCTAAGCTTGCGGTTGGAGCAGACAGTCGGGGAGCTCAAGAAGGAGCTCAGGGCCCTGGTGGACCTGCCAGCCAACGGCATGCGGCTGTACTACATCGCCCGCGAGCTAGGCTCCGCGCTGGGACCTGAGGAGATGAAGTACGGCAGTCGGGCACTCCACTCGTACATGATCCAAGACGGGGATGAGATCCTGGTGGTGCCCAAGACTAAGAGCCGCACCATCTCGTCCACCTCCTTGGAGTCCTAAGAAGAGTGTGTGTGTGTGTGTGTGGAGGACTCAGGACTTATTTATAGACTGAGCAGCTTCTGGACACCAACTGTCTACGCTGTCTTTTATTAAATGTTTTAGATGTTTCTTGGTAAAGCACCTTACTGTATATAAATATATATACACACACACCCATATGACTTACACATGTATGCTACATGCACACTATCACACTGAGGGCTCTATTTTTGGCTTGGTGCGAAGCATTGCTATTGTCAGACGCTGGTGGCACGTCACACCACTGAGATTTTTCCATTGTATTTGGTTTGTCAAAATAGAGCCCAGAATAGTATTTTATCAGAAATATTAATTTTTAAGTAATGTTAGCACAATTAGCATACCCTCCCTCTCTCACCCCAGTCTTAAATCATGTGCTTCAGATATATGATCCAAGATAACCCCTGAGTCAGAATCACGGGGTGGTGCGCTGAGAGAGACGCTTTGAGGATGATAGAGCTTGTGACACACAGAGACCACACGGAACATCACTGACCCCAACTCACTCAGGCGATCTGGCGGAAAGAGACAAGACAAGGCCAAATAGAAGGGGTTGGGTTGGTGGGCAGTTGCTATTAAAGGTGGAGAGAGAGGGGGATCTGGAGAAGGAGGTGCGCTCCGGTTGCTGTAGGTCTTCCTGCTGTCTGATTCCACATGAAGGGAGCAGCTCTCTCCCCTGCCGAGGGGGAAGAGAAGGGGAGTGGGTGTTGGAGGGAGAGGTGGTGAACCCCAGGCCAGCCTCACTGAGTAACCACATACCGGCTGCTGTGTCACAGTCACTTCCTCTGTGCTTGGATTACAATGGGTTCACCCAACGGGCTGTGGCCTTCCTCACCGCTTGCTCTCTCGCTCTCTCTCTTTCCATCTTCCTCTCTCCCCGTCATCCACACCTCACCTCCGTCTCACACACCCAACACCTCTTACTGGAACCAGTGTCCATTGTTTTAGTACACCCTGGGTCAACAATGTGGCCCCGGAATTTGTGCTCTCCCATTGGTTCATGTTGTCTAATAGGTGTCTTCAGATTCAGAGACCTCCAATTGGTGTAAAGATGTGAGAAATGCCCTATGGGTAATCATATTTTGTTGCTGCCCAGTCCAAAGTCGATTTCACTCTGCTTTGGCGTCAGAGGTTAGCTACTCTTCTTATACATGGGAGAAATCAGTAAATCAGTTTATTTACCAATCACTCTGCCGATTTAGATTTCTTTTTTTAATCTGAATTCCTCTTTGATCTTTTCACTTTATGTATTATGCAAAGTTTGCACCAGTGCAAAAGCTAAATGAACATGGCCCTCAGTCTGTCAGCGCTAGGCTTTGTTTAGCAAAGTAAATGGATCTCGACCTTTTGGGAATTATTTTAAGCACATCACAGGTGCTTCTTGATCCGTTTATGTTGTGTTCGCATGGTTGGTAATGGTAAAGTATGCAATATAGTGTGTGGGCTGGGATCGTGGTTGGTTTAAAAAAAATAGTGAGCCCTCATTTACTATGGAGGATTGCATGGACTTGTAACTTAAACTTGAGGGAACTACGATAAGAGTGTATGCTATAGTACATAGTGTATATACTATGTTTTTCTGTTATATTTTTTAGAAGATGATCAGATTAATAATTATCAAAGTGTTTCCGATTTTATTTATTTTTTCTGAAAGCTTCAATGCCTCCAGTTTCAAGATTTTTTTTTCCCTTTTATCTTTGCTTAAAATCAAACTTAGTGTACACACACAGAGATCATTTGTGGACATATGTTTACCTGCTGACTGTTGTTAAATCTGACTTTATGCATAGCACTGTAATACACGTCTGTGTAAGACCCTGTAAAGTAATCTTGCTATATGTAAATACATTTATCAGATAAATCTATTTAGTAATGTCATTTTGCTTTATTGTGGTGATAATGTAAGGGTTTCTTTACTTTATGCTGGTAATGCTTTATTTTACAGCCCCATTTCAGATGGTATTTACCTACGGGTTTTTACCTATGGGTATTTTCTGCTACTCACTGTACACACACAGTACTTCAAAGAATTCTACATAGTTGGTTACTTCCACCAGGTGGTAAGTAGGATGAAATTGTTAAACAGTATAATTAGGATTGCCTCATATTATTTCCAAGTAAATATCGGACTAAAGAGGAATAAAGGGTTACTTTTTTTTGTTTACTTTTTAATATACGTGCTTTGTTCATAACCAAGTGGGAAGGTGGAAAAATCCACTTGAACGTCCCTCCAACTGGTAATTACTAGTATGAAACTCGTCTCATCCTGAGCTCCCACATGCGCGTCTGTGTTCTTTTGCCCATCTTAATCTTTTCTTTTATTGGCCAGTCTGAGATATGGCTTTTTCTTTGCAACTCTGCCTAGAAGGCCAGCATCCCGGAGTCGCCTCTTCACTGTTGACATTGTGTAAAAGGTCTGGGTGTAGCTGGTGTAGAGGAGTCAGGCGCAGGACAGCAGAGATGAGTAATAAAAGGACATTTACTCAAAATGATCAAATACATGTAGAAATACCAAGCCCACACAATAGGATTGAAATACATAAAACAAACACGCACAAAAACCATGGGGAAAATAGAGGGTTAAATAATGAACATGTAATTGAGGAATTGAAACCGGGTGTGTAAAACAATGACAAAACAAATGAAAAATGGATCGGCGATGGCTAGAAGGCCGGTGACGTCGAACGCCGCCCGAACAAGGAGAGGGACCGACCTCGGTGGAAGTCGTGACACGTTGAGACGTGTTTTGCGGGTATTATTTAATGAAGCTGCCAGTTGAGGACTTGTGAGGTGTCTGTTTCTCAAACTATCACTCAAATGTACTTGTCCTCTTGCTCAGTTGTGCACCGGGGCCTCCTACTCCTCTTTCTATTCTGGTTAGAGCCAGTTTGCACTGTTCTGTGAAGGGAGTAGTACACAGCGTTGTACAAGATCATCCGTTTCTTGGCAATTTCTCGCATGGGATAGCCTTCATTTCTCAGAACAAGAATAGACTGACGAGTTTCAGAAGAACGGTCTTTGTTTCTGTTTCTGGCCATTTTGAGCCTGTAATCGAACCCACAAATGCTGATGCTCCAGATACTCAACTATTCTAAAGAAGGCCAGTTTTATTGCTTCTTTAATCAGAACAACAGTTTTCAGCTGTGCTAACATAATTGCAAAAGTTTTTTCTAATGATCAATTATCCTTTTAAAATTATAAACTTTGATTAGCTAACACAATGTGCCATTGGAACACAGGAGTGATGGTTGCTGATAATGGGCCTATGTAGATATTCCATTAAAATAAATCTGCCCTTTCCAGCTACAATAGTCATTTGCAACATTAACAATGTCTACACTGTATTTCTGATCAATTTGATGTTATTTTAATAGACAAAAAAATTGCTTTTCTTCCAAAAACAAGGACATTTTTAAGTGACCCCAAACTTTTGAACAGTAATGTATGTACTGAAGTCACCACCATGGAGCACAAGTCTTCCAACTGGAGCCGAGCCAGTCCAGTCTCACAATTGCCCAGATCACTGCAACAACTTGGCTACAAGGTAATCAGGCTTAATTGGTGTCACCAAGCCTGGAGGTGCCGAAAGCTCCTCCTCCCCTCACTCCCCATATTCCAGGCAGGGTGTGAACCACATAAGACACATTTGGCTGATGCCATCAGTGTCACACTCAGCCAATTCTGGGTGTTTGCTTAAAGCACCCAGCCCGCCAGCTCCCAATCCCAACCTCCAGTCCCAGCAGAGGCTCTGTCACTGCGCAACAGATGGGGCTGAGGTCCCCTCTGCCTGGGCCTTCTCTGACTGGAGCACCAGGGCCTCAAGTTCCTCTACAGAGGGAAGACTGTGCTGGCTTGGGGTTACCAGGCTGTGACAACAGGGCTGTCCCGCTAATGCAGGGTCACGCCGAAGTTGGGAGGTGGTGGGGGTCGAGATGTTGCGTTACCTCTTCGCACCCTTGTCCCGTACCCAAGACCTGGCCCGGGGAGGCTGTATCCTGATCTCCCCCATTGCATTATGGAGCAGAAGCAAGGGCAGTGAGGGCTGAACGGAGCCCATTGTGTGCCCAGGAGTAGGAGTCGTTTGGGAATGTGAGGTTTGGGTTACCACAAGGAGGTTCTACATTGTGGAGGAGAGGAGAGGAGGGCAAGGCTAACTGCTGGGCATAGGGGGGAGGTTAGAGGGTTGATATGGAATGGCCCACTCTGGGGATTGAATGACTCTCGCACTGAGCTCACCCGGAATCCAGTCTAGGACCTTTTTTTGGAAGGTCAAGCTTGATGGACTCTCCAGAACTTTTGATCTTCAATGCGCCAGACTTTATTCCCACAAAATACCCTCACCGGTCACTGGGTGGTCCCACAGAAACTGTTGATGTAATGCTTTTATGACTTATTGATGTAACTGATCAGTCTGTTTCAATCATCACTATTTTATTTTCTCAACTTTAACAATTGAAACTACAATCAGACCATTTAGAAGTAAACCTCCTTGTCAGCAAGACTGTTCCTAGAAATACATGTTCTTCATTGAGGCATAGATGCCTTACATGGGGCAAATAGACAATGTCTCCTCAGCTGAGCTCACTATGTAACAACCGATTTATACAACACTGTCCCCATTCCCAGTGAGCTAAATGGAGGGAGAGGGAGTGAAAGACCTTTATCCTCTCACTATCCATGCTTTGTTGTCATGTGTTGCTGCCTTGCAATGTTGTTGTCATAAGTCTCTCTTTATGGAAGTGTTGTGTTGTCTCTCTTGTTGTGATGTGTGTTTTGTCGTTTATTTATATTGTATTATTTATTTATTTTTTAATCCCAGGCCCCCGTCCCCGCAGGAGGCCTTTTGCCTTTTGGTAGGCCGTCATTGTAAATAAGAATTTGTTCTTAACTGACTTGCTTAGTTAAATAAAGGTTCTTTTTTTTTTTTTAAATACAACTATCATGTTGGCTAACGAATTGTATGTGTGTGTGTGTGAGTGAGTGAGTCCATGTGACAGTGGGAGTTCAAGTGAGAAAATCAGGCCTATTGTCCCCTTCTCAATTCCTCCTACTTCTCCACCGTCCTCGACACTTCCCAAAACACCGGCCGTTAGCACAGGAGGATCTCGGTCCCGGCAGGCCCACTGGGATCATGTTTTTTTGTCCCCTTTGGTGTGTCGCTCTCTCACAGGTTGGTAAAGAGTATATGCATTTACACAACAACGCACTGGAGGAGTAAAATAATCCACCACAAAAAGCCCCTACACTGGTCACTGGGAACCCCAGGTCAGCCCTCAGTCCTGCAGCCTTTGACACGTCCTGCTCCCCCTCGCTCCAGTTACCTCCACTGTCCCCCTTGCAACAAAGACCCGACTGAGTCCCCTCTGCTTCCCACAGCCTATCAGAACAGATCTACCTGCCATTTCTTTCATACTTAATCTCTCCAGGATCTATGGAAATGAGGTACGCTGTGTGCCCATGTAAATGAGGCCATTCCTAATTAAAGAGAAGAACACAGTGTGTCCAAAGTGACTCATGTTAATTCTGTAAGTAGAACTACCCAAGGTCTTGAAAAAGCATGGTTTTAGCCTGTGTGTGGTTTTTCTCTCTCTTTGTTTTTCTCTCTCTTTTTGCAATCTACTGCAGAGATAGCGCCTGCAGAGTTCCATCTTACTATCCAGGTCTGTACCCAAACAGTTCGAGCCTCTACTTTTAAAAATCCACCTTTCAAGAAATACGTTTCTCACTGTTGCCGCTTGGTACAGACCCCCCTCAGCCCCCAGCTGTGCTCTGGACACCATATGTGAATTGATTGCCCCCCCATCTATCTTCAGAGTTCGTACTGTTAGGTGACCTAAACTGGGATATGCTTAACACCCCGGCCATCCTACAATCTAAGTTAGATGCCCTAAATCTCACACAAAATTATCAAGGAACCTACCAGGTACAACCCTAAATCTGTAGACATGGGCACCCTCATAGATATCATCCTGACCAACTTGCCCTCCAAATACACCTCTGCTGTCTTCAACCAGGATCTCAGCGATCACTGCCTCATTGCCTGAGTCCGTAATGGGTCCGCGGTCAAACGACCACTCCTCATCACTGTCAAACACTCCCTAAAATACTTAAAAGATAAATAAACGACCTCATCCTGTCAGTAGAAGATGCCTGGTTGTTCTTTAAAAGTGCTTTCCTCAACATCTTAAATAAGCATGCCCCATTCAAAAAATGTAGAACTAAGAACAGACACAGCTCCTGGTTCACTCTTGACTTGACTGCCCTTGACCAGCACAAAAACATCCTGTGGCGTACTGCATTAGCATCGAATAGCCTCCACAATATGCAACTTTTCAGGGCAGTCAGGAACCAATATACACAGTCAGTTTGGAAAGCAAAGACTAGCTTTTTCAAACAGAAATTTGCATCCTGTAGCACTGATTCCAAAAAGTTCTGGGACACTGTAAATGGAGAATGAAGAATAAGAGCACCTCCTCTCAGCTGCCCACTGCACTGAGGCTAGGAAACACTGTCACCACCGATAATCTACGATAATAGAGAATTTCAAGAAGCATTTTTCTATGGCCGGCCATGCTTTCCACCTGGCTACCCCTACCCCGGCCAACAGCTCTGCACCCCCCGCGCTTAGCTGATGTTCTGAAAGAGCGGCAAAATCTGGACCCCGACAAATCAGCTGGGCTAGACAATCTGGTACCTCTCTTTCTAACATTTTCAGCCGAAATTGTTGCAACCCCTATTACTAGCTTGTTCAACCTCTCTTTTGTATTGTCTGAGATCCCTAAAGATTGGGATGCTGCCGCGGTCATCCCCATCTTCAAATTGGGAGACACTAGACCCAAACTGTTACAGACCTATATCCATCCTGCCCTGCCTTTTCTAAGGTCTTCGAAAGCCAAGTTAACAAACAGATCACCGACCATTTCGAATCCCACCGTACCTTTTCCGCTATGCAATCTGGTTTCCGAGCTGGTCATAGGTGCACTTCAGCCACGCTCAAGGTCCTAAACGATATCATAACCGCCATCGATAAGAGACAGTACTGTGCAGCCGTCTTCATTGACCTGGCCAAGGCTTTTGACTCGGTCGTCAATCACCGCATTCTTATCGGCGGACTCAATAACCTTGGTTCCTCAAATGACTGCCTCGCTTGGTTCACCAACTACTTCTCAGATAGAGTTCAGTGTGTCAAATCAGAGGGCCTGTTGTCCGGACCTCTGGTAGTCTCTATGGGGGTGCCACAGAGTTCAATTCTCGGCTGAGTCTTTTCTCTGTGTATATCAATGATGTCGCTCTTGCTGCTGGTGATTCTCTGATCCACCTCTACGCAGACGACACTATTCTGTATACATCTGGCCCTTTAGACACTTTGTTAACAAACCTCCAAACGAGCTTCAATGGCATACAACACTCCTTCCGTGGCCTCCAACTGCTCTTAAATGCCAGTAAAACTAAATGCATGCTCTTCAACCGATCGCTGCCCGCACCTGCCCGCCCGCCTAGCATCACTACTCTTGACGGTTCTGACTTAGAATATGTGGACAACTACAAATACCTAGGTGTCTGGTTAGACTGTAAACTCTCCTTCCAGACTCACATTAAGCATCTCCAATCCAAAATTAAATCTAGAATCGGCTTCCTATTTCGCAACAAAGCATCCTTCACTCATGCTGCCAAACATACCCTCGTAAAACTGACTATCCTACCGATCCTTGACTTTGGCGATGTCATTTACAAAATAGCCTCAAACACTCTACTCAGCAAATTGGATGTAGTATGTCACAGTGCCATCCTTTTATCACCAAAGCCCCATATACTACCCACCACTGAGACCTGTATGCTCTCGTTGGCTGGCCCTCGCTAAATATCCGTCGCCAAACCCACTTCCTCCAGGTCATCTATAAGTCTTTGCTAGGTAAAGCCCCAACTTATCTCAGCTCATTGGTCACCATAGCAACACCCACCCATAGCACGCTCCAGCATGTACATTTCACTGGTCATCCAAAAAGCCACCTTTCCTTCCAGTTCTCTGCTGCCAATGACTGGAACAAATTGCAAAAGTCACTGAAGCAGAAGACTTATATCTCCCTCACTAACTATAAGCATCAGCTGTCAGAGCAGCTTACCGATCACTGCACCTGTACACAGCCCATCTGTAAATTGCCCACCAAACTCCCTCATCCCCATATTGTTCTTTTTTTGCTGTTTTTTGCACCCCAGTATCTCTATTTGCACATCATCATCTGCACATCTATCACTCCAGTGTTAATGCTAAATTGTAATTATTTCGCCACTATGGCCTATTTATTGCCTTGCCTCCCTAATCTTACTGCATTTGCACACACTGTATATAGACTTTTCTATTGTGTTATTGACTGTACATTTGTTTATCCCATGTGTAATTCTGTTGTTGTTTTTGTCGCACTGCTTTGCTTTATTTATAAATTAAATTGGCTGGGTCTGAGCTGCTCAGGTGGAAAGCTTTAGCCATACAGAGACACGGACAGGGCTGAGGGGGGGAATCAGGGCCCAATCCAAGGGGCTGGCATCTATGTCCGAAATCCTCTTTGTTGTAACTGTTTTGCCTTCCATGATTGGAGGGAAATAAGGTTTGGTTTCAATAATTTGCCTTTGCTTGAGGTAGTCTTTCTGCCCTCATTTCCAGGATATCTCATTTGCTCTCTCCCTCACTTTCGCTCTCCCTCTCTGCCCACTCAAAGTCCCCCTCACCTCCCCACCTACTACTTTCCCCAAACACTGATCTCAGATTAAGTTGAACACTATCCCTGGTAAAATTTGCACCTGCCTCTTTTAGTAAAGTTCCTTCCAGAGCCTTGGCAGGGGCTTACACTTTTGCCGCCCCTCTCATACAAGGAATATCTTTCTCCCTGCTCCTTTTGATATCCATTGCATGCCCTAAGCAAGGATTTTGGCTGTTTTCTGGGACTCCCATTTTAACAGTACCGGTAATCCTGCTGGAAGTGAACGCGAAGCGCCACTCTGTTTGGATGTCCCCCCCCCCCCTCCTCCCATTATCACCATAACAACCGCCACCCCTCCGTCTTTTTCCAGTCCTCTCTTCACTTCTTTTAAACTCTGTGGATGGTTCCCAGTTGGATGGAACACATCTGTGTACTGGAGGAAGCCTGGTGAGAGTGGTGAGGGGTTAAATGTCCGTGTTCTGAAGGCAGGTGAGTGGTCCATCTATCTACCTCGTCCTCTAGCTCTCTCTCTCTCTCTCCTCTCTCCCTTTCCCACCAACACCTGCATCGCCGATTGATGGACAGGTGAGCTGCATCTGAATCTGACTCCCGGATAGGTGTGTGTTCAAACTCGTTTATCCTTGGAATTTCATAGTTTTTTAAAGATAATACAGAAATTCCTAACATGGTGGATTATCCCTGTTACTGGTAGCCATGTTGTATTTAAGGTTTCATGACAGTTTATAGCCTCACCCAGTTCAGCTCTTAATAAATCAGGACATGAGAGCAAAGAGGACTTCATACAGCTTTATGAACATGTGTATGGTGATGTCGCATAGGGAAGATGACAGTGCCATCCTTGGCATTTGGTCTTTAGAATAATGTCATCTCTGTGTCATTAGTTAATACTGTATTAGGATTTGATGTTGCATGTTATAACAATGCCTACTGCTGAGCATCTGGCACTGTAGTTTTTGACTTGACAACATGTATGTGCTAATGTTGTGATTTAGAAGTTTATCAGTCTGTCATTTCGTATCTCAGGAGCATTAGCCAACAGTCCTTAATCTATTTATGTCTTGGAGATGCATGGTAATAATGCTGCATTATTTGAATGTTCTGCTAGATGTAATTGGCATGAATTGGATGATTTTCTACAGTTGTTTTCTGTTCTATTTGTTGTAGCTAGAGTAGACTCCTCCTGATAGAGTCAGAAGTTTAGGGCACTGGATTGTGACCCCAGAGGGGTTGTGTTTACACCACTAGAAGAGCCCTTTTTTGTCTCAATTGTTCTGTTGAAACATTATGGAGTAAATGCCTGTCAGATAACGTGTGGGGGAACTGAAGGAGTGAAAATAGGGGTTGTGGTAATCTCTGTGTTGACAAAGCATGATGACAGGGCGATGACTGAACAATTATCCCCTCTCACCAGGGTCCACTAACCTTGACACACCTGAACACAATTTACCACCAGGCTGAATACTGTACACGCATTAAAGAGATGACCGTGTAGATGTGGAAGAGATAATTAATTCACATCACATTCCTCAGAGATCACGTTGAGGATAATGTTACACTAGCTCCTAACGCTAAACCTAATTCTAACACTAATTATACTTTAACCCTAAACCCCCTAGAAATAGCATTTGACCTTGTGGGGACTAACAAAATGTCCCCAATAGGTCACAGGCATAGTTAAACATGTCCACACACACACACACACACACACACACACACACACACACACACACACACACACACACACACACACACACACACACACACACACACACACACACACACACACACACACACACACACACACACACACACACACACACACATAATCACACACAGAGAGACACACACATAATCACACAGAGAGAGAGACACACACACACACACACACACATAATCACACACAGAGAGAGAGAAACACAGACAGAGAGTAGAAATAAATATATTATTATGAATTTATTTTATACAATACAACCATCAATTGTAGTATTTCAGTTTTTACAAGAAAACTATCATCCTGAAATTCACTCTTGCTGAAGGACCCTAGTCTCTCCTGTGAAACACATTTCTTGTCATTTTGAATATAACCGTGTTCGGTGTATTTCTCTGTTTCCAAATACAATAACAATGATTGGCATCATTTTAAATTCACATCTCTGGCTTATACTAAAACACCATTTTAAACTTAAAAAAGGTTTAAGGGTTTCTGAACAGACCATAACCCACTCATCAAACTGGTTATACCATGGCCCACCACCCCTATTAAACAATCCACAAAACTGATCAAAGTAACAATAAGTATTTTGTACCCCAAATTGCAATGGCCATTTCCCCCAAGTCTCACAGACACACACACACACCACCCCCCTCCATCTAAACGTGAATCGATTTTCAATTGCGTTACGGTTCTAGAAACATAAAGCCCTCTACTTTCATATCACATCAAAATATATTCACAAACACAAAATACACACTTACTGTACACTGTTTTAACCGGCTTTATCACAGTTGCAGCCAACAGTATTTTTCAGTGACAACACGGTTCTGGCAGCCTTCTTCCTTTACACACAGGTATTCGGAACATGCTAGATAGCTAATTTAGTAAAGGTTGTCCCTCTGTCTTCCGTAAACATGCTCTGTAATATGGAGATATGGCCATGTGATACCATGATGATATGTATCAATCGGATTATCTTTTGTTTTGCAAACTCTACTACTGCGCATGCAGACCACCAGTCATACACCAGTCTCTTGAGGTACACAAACCAAGCACGGCTCATCACACATCTAACACCATCCCTACCATGAAGCATGGTGGTGGCAGCATCATGCTATGGGGATGCTTTTCAGCAGCAGGGACTGGGAGACTAAGGATACAGGGAACAATGAATGGAGCCAAATACAGGCAAATCGTTGATGAGAACCTGCTTCAGCGTGTAAACCACTTTAAACTGGGGCGAACATTTACGTTCCAACAGCACAATGACCCGAAGCATACAGCCAAAGCAATGCTGGAATGGCTTCAGAACAAGAACGTGAAAGTCCTTGAGTGGCCCAGCCAAAGCCCAGACTGGAATCCCATTGAAAATCTGTGGAAAGACTTGAAGATTGCTGTTCACCGCCGCTCCACATCTAACTTAACCGAGTTTGAGAAAATCTGCAAGAAAAAATGGGAGAAAATCCCAAAATCCAGATGTGCAGAGCTGATACAGACATATCCAAGACGACTCAAAGCTGCAATCGCCGCCAAAGGTGCTACTACACAGTATTGACTCAGGGGTGTGAATACTTATGTAAATTATATACATCTGTATTTCATTGCCAATAAATACGCAAAAACATTTAAAAAATGTTTTCACTTTGTCATTATGGGATATTGTGTGGACTTTATGCAAACTGGAAACCACGTATCCTGAGGCATTTATTGTAGCTGGGGATTTTAACAAAGCAAATTTGAGGACTAGGCTGCCAAAGTTCTATCAACATATCGGCTGTACCACTTGTGCTGCTAAGACTCTTGACCATTTCTATTAAAATATTCTGGAATGCTTACAAGGCCCTCCCCTGGCCTCCTTTCGGCAAATATGACCACGACTCCATCTTGCACGGGACGTACCCGTGCTTAGACCTAATCAATGCTGTCTGACCAATCGGAATCCACACTTCAGGATTATTTGGTTCACGTGGACTGGGATATGTTCCAGGTAGATTGTGAAAATAATCTAGACGCATACACGGATACGGTGACTGAGTTTATAAGGAAGTATATAGGAGATGTAGTACCCATAGTGACTATTAAAACCTACCTTAACCAGAAACCGTGGATAGATGGTAGCATTCGCGCGAAACTGAAAGTGCGGACCACCGCATTTAACCATGGAAAGGTGATTTGAGATTATGGCCAAATACAAACTGTAGTTATTCCCTCCGAGGCAAACAAACAAGCAAAATGTGAGTATACAGACAAAGTAGAGTCGAAATCCATCGGCTCAGACACAAGACGTATGTGGCAGGGTCTACAGACAATCACTGACTATAAAAAGAAAACCAGCCACGTCACGGACACCGACACCAACGTCTTGCTTACAAACAAACTTAACACGTTCTTCGCACGCTTTGAGAATAATTGAGTGCCACCGACGTGGCCCGCTATCAAGGACTGTGGGTTTTCCATCTCCATGTCCGACGTAAGTAAGACATTTAAACGTGTTAACCCTCGCAAGGCTGCCGGCTCAGACAACAATCCTAGCCGTGTCCTCAGAGCATACGCAGACCAGCTGGCTGGTGTGTTTACGGACATATTCAATCTCACCTTATCCCAGTCTGCTGTCCCCACATGCTTCAAGATGGCCACCATTGTTCCTGTACCCAAGAAGGCAAAGGTAATTGAAATAAATGACTATCGCCCCATAGCACTCACTTCTGTCATCATGAAGTGCTTTTTAGAGGCTAGTCAAGGATCATATCACCTCCATCTTACCTGTCACCCTAGACCCACTTCAATTTGCTTACCGCCCCAATAGGTCCACAGACGACGCAATCGCCATAACACTGCACACTCTCCTATCCCATCTGGACAAGAAGAATACCTATGTAAGAATGCTGTTCATTGACTATAGCTCAGCATTCAACACCATAGTACTCTCCAAGCTCATCATTAAGCTTGAGGCCCTGGGTTTCAACCGCCCTGTGCAATTGTGTCCTGGACTTCCTGACGGGCCACCCCCAGGTGGTGAAGGTAGGAAACAACAACTCCCCTTCGCTGATCCTCAACACTGGGGCCCCACAAGAGTGCGTGTTCAGCCCTCTCCTGCGTGGCCATGCACGCCTCCAACTCAATCATCAAGTTTGCAGATGACACAACTGTAGTAGGCTTGATTACCAAAAACGACGAGACAGCCTACAGGGAGGATGTGAGGGCACTCTAAGTGTGGTGTCAGGAAAACAACCTCTCTCTCAACGTCAACAAAACAAAGGAGATGATCGTGGACTTCAGGAAACAGCAGTGGGAGCACCCCCCTATCCACATCGACGGGGCAGTAGTGGAATAGGTGGAAAGCTTGAAGTTCCTTGGCATACACATCACGGACAAACTGAAATGGTCCACCCACACAGACAGTCTGGTAAAGAATGCGCAAACAGCGCCTCTTCAACCTCAGGATTCTGAAGAAATTTGGCTTGTCACCTAAAATCCTCACAAATTTTACAGAGGCCGAATTGAAAGCATCTTGTCGGGCTGTATCACCACCTGATACGGCAACTGCATCGCCCGCAACCGCAAGGCTATCCAGAGGGTGGTGCGGTCTGCCCAATGCATTACCAGGGGCAAACTACCCGCCCTCCGGGACACCTACAGCACCCGATGTCACAGGAAGGCCAAAAAGATCATCAAGGACATCAACCACCCGAGCAACTGGCTGTTCGCCCTGCTACCATCCAGAAGGCGAGGTCAGTACAGGTGCATCAAAGCTGGGACCAAGAGACTGAAAAACAGCTTCTATCTCAAGGCCATCAGACTGTTAAACAGCCATCACTAACACATAGAGGCTGCTGCCTACATACAGACTTGAAATCATTGGTCACTTTAATAAATGGATCACAAGTCACTTTAATAATGGCACTTTAATAATGTTTACCTATCTTGCATTACTCATCTCATATGTATATACTGTATTTTTATACCATCTATTGCATCTTGTCTATGCCTCTGTCATTGCTCATCCATATATTTATATGTACATATTCTTATTCCATTCCTTTACTTAGATTTGTGTGTAATGGGTAGTTGTTGTGGAATTGTTAGATTACATGTTAGATATTGCAGCACTGTCAGAACTAGAAGCACAAGCATTTCGCTACACTCGCTATAACATCTGCTAACCAAAAATTAGATTTGATTAATGCTACATTTCTGTCAATAAACATTAAAAATTATTCTGGTGCGCGTAGATTTTATGTTGTGCACCAGTGCTATACATGTATTTATTTTAGAGCTCTGGACAGGACGCAAGTGTAAACTTTGTTTTTACATTCAATTTATGACAACCATTAATTTAACATTCTACTACCATTCAATCAAATACTGCTTTGAATTAGATCAGGTCTTGTCCCTTGGATCAACTTGGCAGTACATTTGTTCAGTATAGAATGTATAAATGTGTAACAGTATAACTTTAAACCGTCCCATCCGCGAACCAGGGACCCTCTGCACACATCAACAACTGACACCCACGAAGCGTCGTTACCCATCGCTCCACAAAAGCCGCGGCCCTTGCAGTGCAAGGGGCAACACTACTAATAGGTTTCAGAGCAAGTGACGTAACTGATTGAAACGCTACTAGCGCGTACCCGCTAACTAGCTAGCCATTTCACATCCGTTACACTCACCCCCCTTTCAACCTCCTTTTCCGCAGCAACCAGTGATCCGGGTCAACAGCATCAATGTAACAGTATAACTTTAAACCGTCCCCTCGCCCCGACACGGGCGCGAACCAGGGACCCTCTGCACACATCAACAACTGACACCCACGAAGCGCCGTTACCCATCGCTCCACAAAAGCCGCAGCCCTTGCAGAGCAAGGGGCAACACTACTAATAGGTTTCAGAGCAAGTGACGTAACTGATTGAAACGCTACTAGCGCGTACACGCTAACTAGCTAGCCATTTCCCATCCGTTACAAATGCAACATGTAAAGTGTTGGTCCCATGTTTCATGTGCTGAAATAAAAGATCCCCTAAATATTCCAGATGCACAAAAAGCTTATTTCTCTCACATTTTGTACACACATTTGTTTACATCCATGTTCGTTAGCGTTTCTCCTTTGTCAAGATAATTCATCCATGTCAAGAAGCTGATTAAACAGCATGATCATTACACAGGTGCACCTTGTGCTGGGGACAATAAAAGGACAATCTAAAATATGTAGTTTTGTCACACATGCCACAGATGTCTCAAGTTTTGAGTAAGTGTTCAATTGGCATGCTGACTGCAGGAATGTCCATCAGAGATGATGCCAGAGAATTGAATGTTCATTTCTCTACCATAAGCTGCCTCTAATGTAATTTGTTGTGGAAATTCTTACACTGGGACACTCGAAGTCAATCTTAAATTAATCATCCTTTATTTGTCAGCGCGCTGGAGAGGTTCCAACCAGCTCAATGCACCATAGTACACATGTCAATCAAGAGCTCTTCCTGAGCAGTCCCAGGAGTTGTCTTACATATGGCTATACACAGACAAGTTATATTTGCATGATTTAGCATAATTAATTAATCATTACCGTTTTGTTTCATTCATGTGACCGACCAATACTGGTTTTTAACATGTGACAGACCAATACCTCACGAGACTTCTTCTCTCTAAGCTGAGACCTTGAAACTGAGATATCTTTAGTTTGTTCTCAAAACAAGGTCTGGGCATACTGCCAAATTGCAGATTCTGATAAGTGAGGATTTGTTAAATCAGTCACTCGCATGAACACAGAAATTGGTTATTAGAACAGCACATGAATAGAACACAGAAATGTGTTATCAGAAAAGCACAAACATTAAAATTCCATTACACATTTTAGAGAATTTGGCAGTACGTTCAACAGGCCTCACAACTGCAGACCACGTGTATGACGTTGTGTGGGCGAACGTTTTCCTGATGTCAACGTTGTGAACAGAGTGCCCCATGATGGTGGTGGGGTTATGGTACAGGCAGGCATAAGCTACGGACAACGAACACAATTGCATTTTATCGATAGCATTTTGAATGCACAGAGATACCATGATGAGATCCTGAGGCCCATTCATCCACCGCTATCAGCTCATGTTTCAGCATAATAATGCAAAGTTGCAAGGATCTGTACACAGTTTCTGGAAGCTGAAAATGCCCCAGTTCTTCCATGGCCTGTATACTCACCAGACATATCACCCATTTAGATTTATTAGGGATCCCCAAGGCAGCAGCTACTCTTCCTGGGGTCCAAACACATTAAGGCACTTACATATAAAAGATAAAACAGTACATCATATATCATTATTACACCACTACATGTCTACGATACAAAATGTCCTCTGGTGGCATGTCTTGTGGGGTATGCATGGGTGTCCGAGCTGTGTGCTAGTAGTTAAAACAGACAGCTCAGTACATTCAGTTTGTCAACACTTCTGATTGATATGCATATTATTAATGTTAGCTGTACGTGTACATTTAAGGGCCAGCCGTGGTGCCCTGTTCTGAGCAACTTGTAATTTTCCCAAGTCCCTCTTTGTGGCACGTGACCACACTACTGAACAGTAGTCCAGGTCCAACAAAACTAGGAACTGTAGGACCTGTCTTGTTGATAGTGTTGTTAAGAAGACAGAGCAGTGCTTTATTATGGACAGACTTCTCCCCATCTTAGCTACTGTTGTATTAATAGGTTTTGACAGAGAATGTAACTCAGTCAAATCTTTGAAATTGTTGCATTTTGCAATTTATATTTATTTCAGTATAATTTGGCAGTAGAAAGCCTGCCAAGCCAGGCACCAACGCGCCCCGCGAGGGCCAAAGTAAGGACCCTGGCAATTCAAGACAGCTCAATTAAAGCCATCGGTGCTCCGCTGTTTAGGCTGCCCTCTCTTTAGCAAACAAGGCATGGCTCCTAAACAGACGTGGTAATGAGGTCCCAGGCCTAGCTTCCTTCCTCAGACAAAGAGACGCTGGAGCGGCTTGGGTTGGGCCGCAGGGTTCCTGGCTTGGTCCACTCACACGGGACCTCAAGGTAAATGTGATCCTGACACATTGTTCCTGAACCCATAATGGGGCCTTTTCAAGGCTCCTCTAATGGGCCACCATGGCGAAGGGAAGGGGCGGGGGGTACCCCCACGGGAGACCTGGGAGACTGATCTTAAAGAAGTTACGTGTCATCTTCGACCGGCTGGCCGGTTGTCTCTCGTTCCCCAGTGCTCTTGTTAAATGTTTTTTTTTATGAGAAGTTGTCTCTGTGAGTCACTCTTACAAGTCTTTGGTATCAGCCTCCTAGAAGATATATGGTTCAAGTTGCTGGTGATGTGGTTCATGAGGTTTTGTGGGTCTATGGCTTTGGAACAATCGGAAAACTAAATCAACAACACCTTCCTGAATCCCTCTCATTAAATGCCTTGTCCTCAATTAATTATTCTCACTCTCATTGTCCTCAGTGGCCTTACTTCAATCCCTTCTCTGTCTATTTCCTCCATCTAGAATGATCAGACCAGGCACTCCAGTCATTCTCTTCCACCTCTTCAGCTTCTTTTCTCAGAGAGAAGGTGAGTGACGTGGCTCCGATTCTGATTCTGTATCTTATCTAGAGATATAAGATCAGAGCAAATTGCTCAAGGATCATTGTGTTATAGACCGTTACGAAAGAGTGAACGTTCTGTATGTTTAGAAGACATATGTTATTTTCCCTTTCTTTCTGGTTAAACAAGCATGACTTTATTCTTATCTTGATTGAAATCACCAAAATGTATCAGATTACATGAGTAGTCTCTCTATATGTTTATGAACAGTTGTTCCCCATTCTTTGCTAGATCTGTTATGACAGTTGTCTTCCCCTTCATTCAGCTCTTTCTCAGGAGATCATGTACCCCTATGGGCCTACCTACCGAGATCTGGAGACACCCAAGATGGATGATGGGAGTTCCACTGAAATAATTATACTCATGCCATTCATTTTTTTCAATAACACCTACCGCTCCATCTATGTAAGCTCCCATTTACCCCTTCTTTCCTTCCATACCAGTAAATATCCCCAACTCATAAGAGAGAAATGTTGATCCACCATATCATCCATCTAACCAATAATTGTTATTTTGATCATCAATCTGTTCATCAATAAATCAATTGGGACCGTGCCTCCCTTTCTCTCTCTATCTCTGCAGGTCAACAACAACGGTGTGATCTCCTTCGACGTACAGGTGAGCCAGTTCACCCCCGAGGCCTTCCCTCTGAGTGACAGCAGATCCTTCATTGCCCCACTATGGGCAGACGTGCACAACGGCATCCACGGAGACGTGTACTACCGTGAGAGCACAGACCCAGAGCTACTGGAGCGGGCCACACAAGACATCCGCAAGTACTTTAAGAACATGCCCACCTTCACAGCCACCTGGATCTTCGTCGCAACCTGGCACCAGGTCACCTTCTACGGAGGCAGTCAGACCACCCCGGTAAAATAACCACAATCCCGAATCCCAGGGACTGCTATTTGCTCCACACACAAAACACCTGCATGCACACGGACGATGGCCACTGATAGTACCATTTATCCTACAAAAAAATGTTTTTAATCATGTGTCTCTGTGTGATGCTTGTGCAGAACTGAGAGTAACTTTTCATATGTAGTCATCTCAAGTTGAAATATCTTTGAACTTCTGGGTTAGTATTTGTTTAGTCTAATAGGGGTTGTTTGTTTAGGTTAAAAGGTCAATTCTGCCAGGTGGTGAATTTTTGTTTTGTCTCACTATTGAACTTACCATATGCTTGCACATTCTCACCTCTCTATAGGTGAACACATTTCAGGCTGTGTTGATATCGGACGGTCTGTCATGCTTTTCCATGTTCAACTATGGAGAGATCAACTGGAGCACAGGCACAGCCAGTGGCGGAGACCCTCTGACTGGTTTGGATGGTAGCACAGCACAGGTAGTCCGATCATGATAACCTACATATACCATCCCTGGCACTCATCAAACCAATGAGGGGATTCGATTAATGCCTCTGGCATGCCCCGGGTGAACCGGGTTAGCGTTGATTGCATTTGATTTGGAACCGGACTGCCTCCCGCGTGTGAGCCAGGTGCCCCGTTCTGGCCGTCGGCACAAAACAAAAGTGATGTTGGTTAAGCGCGTGGAGTAATGAGTAAGGTTCTGTGTTTTCACATGCAAAATTGATTGCTTTTGATAAAAAATGCTTTATGTCAGATAAAGCATTTTTTATCAAAAGCAATCAATTTTGCATGTGAAATTTTGCATGTGTTCCCAATGATAACTAGTTTGAAAATTTGAGTCTATATTTTATGGGAAATAGATGTTGTACAATGCACCATTCTGCATTGTTGACAATATGACTGAGCGGCACAGATTACCATTCGATTTGTGCAGGGCACACTTTCCTCACCGACCTCACACGGTCACCTGACGGGCATAGCTTAATCGAATCCCCTCAATCTCAACGCCCCACTTACCACCTCTAAAACACATCAGTCCAATCATGATGCCCCATATACCACCCCTAAAACACATCAGCCCAATCATGGTGCCCCATATACCACCCTTAAAACATGTCAGACCAATCACAACCTCCCAGATATAGCTAAAATACAGCAGACCAATCTTGATGCCTCCCACCTCTATGAAAGTGATAACCTCCTCACTTGCCTTTTCCCAATCTCTCCCCTCTCCAGTCAGGTTTTAATGGAGAAATCGGTAACTTCCTCAACCTGCCTGGGTCCCGTTCCAATGCCGTGGTTGAAATCGAGAGGACGACCAATGTAAACCTGCCTGGCCGGTGGGTCTTCCGTGTAGACACTGCCCTGATAGACCCTGCCAATGGCTGCAGTTACAATGGTGGGTAAAAAGTATAACATAACAAAGACTTGACACACTGGTCAAATGTCTCGGTTCAAATGTCTAGGTACTAGTCAAGTGCATGTAGACAGTTTCTGTAAACTTGAATCACTCTCCTCATAACACAGCATGAGTACCCATATTAAAAAACATCATGGCTGGGGAGACCCATAGTCATGAATGTCCATATATTCTCCTAGGGCGGTTCTATCGGCGCGGTGAGATCTTCTGGCTGTCTGACCAGTGCTCCCAGCGGTGCCGCTGCCTGGACATGGACAACGAGGTGCTCTGCCGGGAGGCGCCGTGCAGCCAGCTGGAAACTTGTGAGCAGAAGGAGGGTGCCTTCTACTGCCAGTCTACGCGCACCAGCACCTGTGTGGTTTTCGGTGACCCTCACTACCACACCTTTGATGGCTTCCTCTACCACTTCCAGGGCACCTGCTCCTACCTGTTAGCTCGGCCCTGCTGGGAGGTGGCTGGCCTGCCCTTCTTCAGCGTGGAGGCCAAGAACGAGAACCGCGGCGTGGCCTCTGTGTCCTGGCTGAGAGATGTCACTGTGGAGGTGTACGACCACAGAGTCACCCTGCCTAAGGGCAGCCAGGGCACAATACAGGTGAGCAGAGCAGCACTTCCAAGGAGGACAAATATGTAGGGATGTCTAGGTTTTAGCTCAGCAGGCTAACACAGTCTTGTCAGTTTGCCATAGGTCAGATGGTTATAGGTCAGATGTTGTGCCTTTGGGAGGCTAGGTACATAACAGTGGTCTGATCATGTAGTTTGACAGGTAAGACCAGCAGATCCTGTGTACCGCTCTCCAAGAGATTCATTAGGTCATTACCTAATGTTTTCATAGGAATATTCCATCAACGTCCCACCAAACATACAAAGAATATGGTTGACATCTTCTCAGAATATAAGATATTCATGTTTTAGACACCTTTCATGAACATTCCTGTGTATCAGCCGTCAGGACGTCGCTTGATGGTCCCAAAGAAACCCAATTGTTTCATTATTACACAGCACCCTTTGTTACTGTGGCCAATTGTGCGTCGCCCCACAGACCTCCCGGTCACGGCCGGCTGCGACAGAGCCTGGGCGCGAACCCAGAGACGGTCGACTGGCTTGTCAGTAAATCTGCGATGCAGTGCCCTAGACCACTGCGCCACCCGGGAGGCCAGACTATTCTCTCTTAATTAATTTGATTTACTTATTTCAGAAATGTTAGGGCTTTTATATAGTTTTCTTATGTTGGTGGGGCATATAACCTTGTTTTAATGTTACTCTTGAACAGTGGTTAGGGCATTTGTCATTGGTGCTTGTGGCCTGGGTTTGTGACCTGCTAGGGGAGTCACACTCACATTATTAGCAGTATACAGTATACAGTATGCTTGAAATGCACCTTGAAGTAAATCTCTTAAAGTGCACTCAAGAAAAACTATTTTATTGATCATAGTGATTGAGGAGTAACATTAAAACCAGGTAAAATGCCCCACCAACAATAGATCACTATATAGAAAGCCCTAACGTTGCTGAAATAAGTACATCAAATAAATGATGAGAGAATATTCAGATTAACTGCAAACTGACACAGCCATGGAGGCGTAGCATAAATATCAGAATGCCGTGAACCAAGAGGTTGTGAGTTCAAATTCCGAGGTGAAGACATGCTGAATTATAATTACTGTTTAATTGAACATGCACAATATTATCATATTTTTCAAAGAGTGTCAAATATGTAAGTTGAAAGCACTGTGTCCCGAACATTGTCAACAGACAAAGAGCTGTGAATGGATCAGTGGTTCACCAATCAGGGCCTTGATGGGCTCAGCAACAGTTACAAGGCGAAATGTGTAATGTGATTTTTTTTTGGGGGGGGGGGGATGTTTCTTTGGGATCATCAGGTGAAGTCCTGCTACTAATACAAATACATTTTCTTGAAATATTCCCATGAAACATGTCTAGAAAATGCATATATTATGTTCTGAGCACATGGCAACCATGTTCTGTGTAAATTATGTTTGACATTTAGGGAATGTTTGCCAAGACATGCTAAATAGGTTCTCAGGAGGTTTTTGCTAACAGACATAGAATGTTCCCCTAACTAACAGAAAACTGAACACTCAAACATCTGGGGAACATTACAGGTAACATTACAAAAAAGTTATCTTTCTCTAGAATTGTTAGTTGGGCTATCTAATCTAATATGGTGTTTATGTGGTACTGTACTGCATAATCTGCCCTGAATCTCCTACCTCTCCTTTTCAAGGTGGATGGACTGATGAAGACACTGCCAGTCCAACTCCAGCTAGGTGCAGTCAGGGTGTACCAGTCGGGCATGGCCGTCGCCCTGGAGACCGACTTCGGCCTCCTGGTGACCTACGATGGGCAGCACTACGCCTCCATTTCCCTGCCCAGCTCCTACTTCAACAACACATGCGGCCTGTGCGGTAACTATAACGACGATCCTGCCGACGACCCTGTGCTGCCCGACGGCTCGCTGGCCGAGAGCGTAGTGGCGCTGGGTGGCAGCTGGCGGGCGGAGGACGCTGACTGGCGCTGCACAGACGGCTGTGCCCAGAACTGCAGTGTCTGTGAACCATTGACCGAGGCGTTCTACTTCCGTCCGGACTACTGTGGAATCATCAACAAGACGGACGGGCCTTTCAGGGACTGCAGGGCAGTGGTGGACCCAACGGCCTTTGTCTACAGTTGTGTCTACGACATGTGCAGCAACAAGGACACCATTACCACCCTCTGTCAGGCCATTCAGGCCTACGCCTTAGCCTGCCAAGCCCTGGGGGTCACCATACGAACCTGGAGGTCACACACCTTCTGTGGTGGGTGCTCTTCTGTCCCGATGTATATCTATATGTCGGGTAGAAATGGTTTTGTTTGGACATTTTTATAGCTACCTATCCTTAAAATAAATGACCTACTGTTTCTGTTAGTGATGGATCTAAAATGTACTGGGTGGGAGGGGCTGGTCCAACTCAGTGTCATAAAAAAAAATGCACACCTCCCCAAAGTTTAAAATATTTTCACATGACTCTCCCCTTTTACCGTAAAATAAATTGAACACCCTCACCCCCATATAATTAACTGAAAATAATGTTTATGACCACAAATAACAATAACTGTGTTTATAAAAGTGGATATCAACTTTGCCACTTCAGCATGCTTTTGTGGCGCAGTCGATGCCACGCAGGGCTACGGGCCAGAAGGTTGAGGGCTGGCCGACCACCACAGACGAGCTCTCTCTGCCTGTTTCATTACACTACGATCAGAGTCGGCTGCACACACTGATCAGCTAGGGGGAAATCAGATTTTCAACATTTTGATGCCATATTTAATTTTATAAAATATTTCCAATTAATTTTCCACCAACAAGTTTCTGTGCCAATGCACCACACAACCAATAAACAAAGCATAACGACTTTGGGCACTTTAATATCATGGTTTGTGTTTTTAACACCACAATAAATAGACAATGTCAATCTTGACAAACAGAAAATATATCCCTCCCTACCTTGTAGGCTTACCTAGTATCGAAGGCTTGGCTTGACAATCTCCGAATGTCATTAAACTTTTAAGGTATTTTGTAACAGATGTCTCTTTCCATTCATCAATTGGCCGCTGCACAGTTTGGATTGATTGATTTTATTTGTCAGTAAAAGAAATACGTACAGTACCAGTCAAATGTTTTTGGCCACACCTACTCATTCAAGAGTTTTCTTTATTTTGACTATTTTCTATATTGTAGAATAATAGTGAAGAGTGAAGTAGTGAAATAACACATATGGAATCATGTGGTAACCAAAAAAGTAGCCAACCTTTTCCTTGATGACAGCTTTGCACACTCTTGGCATTCTCTCGAGGAGCTTTATGAGGTAGTCACCTGGAATGCTTTTCTAACAGTCTTGAAGGAGTTCCCACATATGCTGAGCACTCGTTGACTGCTTTTCCTTCACTCTGTGGTCCAACTCATCCCAAACCATCTCCATTGGGTTGAGGTCGGGTGATTGTGGAGGCCAGGTTATCTCATGCAGCACTCCATCACTCTCCTTCTTGGACAAATAGCCCTTACACAGCCTGGAGGTGTGTTGGGTCATTGTCCTGTTGAAAAAACAAATGATCATCCCACTAAGTGCAAACCAGATGGGAATGCGTATCGCCACAAAATGCTGTGGTAGCCAAGTTGGTTAAGCATGCCTTGAATTCTAAATAAATCACTGACAGTGTAACCAGCAAAGTACCTCCTCCTCTATGCTTCACAGTGGGAACCACACATGAGGAGATCTTCTGTTCACCTACTCTGCGTCTCACAAAGACACACCGTTTGGAACCCAAAGGATTTGGACTCATCCGACCAAAGGACAGTTTTCCACCGGTCTAATGTCCATTGCTCGTGTTTCTTGCCTCAAACAAGTCTCTTCTTATTATTCGTGTCCTTTAGTAGTGGTTTCTTTGCAGCAATTCGACCATGAATGCCTGATTCACACAGTCTCCTCTGAACAGTTGATGTTGAGATGTGTCTGTTACTTGAACTCTGTGAAGCATTTATTTGGGCTGTTATCTGAGGTGCAGTTAATTGCCGATATCTGAGGCTGGTAACTGTAATGATCGTATCCTCTGCAGCAGAGGTAACTCTGGGTCTTTTCTGTGGCAGTCCTCATGAGAGACAGTTTCATCATAGAGCTTGATGGTTTTTGCGACTGCACTTGGAGAAACTTTCAAAGTTCTTGAAATGTTCTGTATTGACTGACCTTCATGTCTTAAAGTAATGATGGACTGTCGTTTCTCTTTGCTTATTTGAGCTGTTCTTGCCATAATTTGGACTTGGTCTTTTACCAAATAGGGCTATCTTCTGTATACCACCCCTACATTGTCACAACACAATTGATTGGCTCAAACGCATTAAGAAGGAAAGAAATTCCACATATTCACTTTTAAGAAGGCACACCTGTTAATTGAAATGCATCCCAGGTAACTACCTCATGAAGTTGTTTGAGAAAATGCCAAGAGTGTGCAAAGCTGTCATCAAGGCAAAGGGTGGTTTCTTTGAAGAATCTCGAATATAAAATATAATTTGATTTGTTTAACACTTTTTTGGTTACTACAGGATTCCATATGTGTTATTTCATAGTTTTAATGTCTTCACTATTATTCTACAATGTAGAAAATAGTACAAATAAAGAAAAACCCTTGAATGGGTAGGTGTGTCCAAACTTTTGATTGCAGGGCTTATTTTTTTACATAATTAATATATAATTCCATAGATATAGAGATGAATAAATGCTCAACCTTCAGATGAGTATGAGGGGTGATTTTAAGTACAATTCTTACAACTTTGTTTGGCTGGTAGCTTATTCTTTAGATGTTTGGGGCTGTTGGTGAACCATGATGTGCAGACATAATCAAAGTGACACTGGACTAGCAAACTTGCCAGAGTCTTCAGCATGTCTATAGCTAGGTTTCCATCCAATTGGCGACAGATTTTCATGTGAATATACAAAAATCTTCATAAAAACAATATGCCATTTCAGAGTTTCCTTTAGGAAAATTTGGCACCGGACAACATGACAGGGAAGATTTTAATTTACCGAACATTTGAGAAATTTTATGGACATCCATATGCATTCAAATTCAACCTGGCGCAGCCAGCACCATCAATAAACGAGGGATGTTGGACAAATGAGACACATTTACGTGTCCTTAAAAACAGCCTATAACAAATTACAAAATCACTATTCCTTGTGTTCCGATGTGTAGCATATGCAACACTTTATAGTCTATTTTTTTGGAGGGGTTTTAGGCTACTTTCCTAAAGCAATAATTGTCCACCTCACGGTTCAGCTGTCAGAGATTTGAGCACTAAATGTGTCAGGGCATTGCAAGGCCTATAGGCTTCGGAAGAGAATCTTAGGCCTAACCCCGGAGAGATAGAGATATGCAGGTACCATGCTACGACACCGACATGCATTTCTTTATGTCAGATGGCTACTGCGTCTACTACACAGATATAGACGTACAGAAGGAGGGTAATTTGTAAATGTTCTATCCTTATATTTTGTATAAAGATAAGCACTATATTGTTAGATATTAGTAACTCTGGTAGGCCTGAAACGGTCTCCCTCACCTCAAATTCAACTGTCAGTTGCGGCAGTTTGACCACCCCTCCCCCCAGTATATGTCGATCTGTCCCTTAGATGTGGTTAATATCATAATGTAACTTACAGTAGTAATCATGTAGCACATAACAGCATAACAAACATAGGTTATTATGATTTGTTAAATACAATAACATCCTATTTCTCCTTTGATTGGCTGCCAGCCCTGAAATGCCCTGAGTCCAGCCACTACCAGGTGTGCACCAGTGCCTGCGCCGCCTCATGCTCGGACCTCACCTCTCACCTGTACTGCACCCACCCTTGCACAGAGGGCTGCCAGTGCGACCCGGGATACGTGCTGAGTGGCAACCGTTGCGTCCGGCACCAGGACTGTGGCTGCGAGCGTGAAGGCCTCTACTACCCTCTCAACGACACTTTCTGGGCGGGCCCTGCCGGCGAGGGTGGAGAGTGCACCCTGCGCTGCGTCTGTGGACCCAACGGCGAAGTCTCCTGCTTCAACGATTCATGTAGAGAAGGCGAGGTGTGTGTGACAGAGTTCGGCCTGTTGGGCTGTTACCCCCGCAGGGAGGGGGTGTGTTCTCTGGGCCAGAATGTCGTGACAGCCTCTTTCGACGGGACCTCCATGCCCTTCCCGGACGACAGCTCCTACTACCTGCTGAGGTCGTGTGGGCCAACGCCGGCCAACGTGTCTGCTGTGGAAGTAAAGATGGGCAGGCGGCTGGTAAACAAGGGTCCGTACTGGATGCGGCCCGTGGTGGTCAGGGTGGCCAACCTGGAGGCCCAGATGGGTGGATCGGACTTTGACACAGTGAAGGTCAGTATTATAGCCTGGTGCTCCAGTCTGTTTGTGCTTTAGCCAACTTTTCTCTATGTTTGTTCATTGTCATTCCAAATATACAGTATTGGACCAGGCTATTTTGGTGCTACCTCAGTCCGATTGAGAGAAAATGCATGAGTCTCCAGACAAGTAAACATACAAATGTATGTGTAAAGATTCTCTGAGCATTGATATTGTGCTACATTGTGGGTAGGTTTTCCAGAACCAGGCACAGGAGGTTGGCGGCACCTTATTGGGGAGGACAGGCTCATGGTAATGGATGTAGTAGAATAAGTGGAATAGTATCAAACACATGGTTTCCATTTTATTGTATGCCATTCCATTCGCTCCGTTACAGCCATTATTATGAGCAGTCCTCCCCTCAGCAGCCTCCCCTGGACCCAGGGCAACTTTACTTCTAGACTACGAATCACTTTCAGTGGAGAAACTTCATTTAGCATTATTTTACACCAGGAGTAGGCTAAATACGAGTCTGGGAAACTGGCCCTGAAAGTCTGTCATCAAGAGATGAATACCTTTCTCAAAGTCATTTAGCTGGAATACGTAGTTCAATTGAGTACAGGCTTAACTGAATGACAACAGAGATAATATAGTAAGGAATTGTATTGAATAGTTTGGTATAGGCTTTGTCTCCGAGGAATGCTCCTCAGAGCAAGATGCTGATGACAGGTTGCCCCATGCTGGGGGAAAAGAGTTCTAATGACGGGTCTTAAGGTTATTATGCTGGTGGTGGTGGGGAGATAGGTCATTGGACGACTGTTGCTGCAAAACAACAAGGTTTGAGTCGACATATAAATACCCCCCCTAGATTCATGCCCATTGGTTGAAAGAAAGATAGTGATTATTGCACGAGTGAGTAGGTTAATCAGCAACAGCGGTGGAATTGCCTTAGTGTGCCATGCTCATAGGCGGAAGTTAATAGGTGAACGACTTTCCACACGCTTGCTAATAGAAGAGGAGGAAGAGACGTGACGCTATGCTGACGAGCTAACATTAAGACACAATACTATAAATACCTGCCATGCTGACAAGGTATCATTATAACCCCTGCCATATAAATACCTGCAATGCTGATGAGTGAGACAGGAAGCGATGTGAATTATGAGTTTACTAGATGAATGAAAAGATCCATTCAGACCAGCCTCACTGATTGAAAATGTGTAACTACATGACAGATATATCACTGCACTACTGTACATTACAGTGACTGAATGTTGCTGCTACTACCTCTCTATGACATAATGTTACGATGTGTCTAAATCCCAGCTCAACGGTGAGCTGGTACTACTGCCTTATGTCCACCCACTGGAGACCCTTATGATCTACCGTGCCCCTGGCAACGCTACCGTGGTGGAATCCAGCGGATTGGTCCTAGTCCGCTACACGCGTCAGGGCCTCCTCAACATCTCTCTCTCTACCCTCTTTTACAACGCCACCTGCGGCCTGTGCGGTCTCTTCAACGGAAACGCCAGCGACGATCTCCGTCTGCCTAACGGCCGGCTGGCCGAATCCCTCGAACTCTTCACTGACGGCTGGCGGGCCATCGCTGACGACCTGACGTGCAATGGCGATTGCGACAACCTGTACCGCATGTGCACGGACCTGCGGCTCTACCAGAGCCCGTGGATGTGTGGCAACATCAACGACCCGGGGAACAGCTCCTTCCTGGCGTGCCACGGTGCCGTCAACCCCTCGCCGTTCTTCCGGAACTGCCTGTACAACATGTGCGTGCGGGAGGGAAACCGCTCGGTGCTCTGCTCTTCGCTGCAGGCGTATGCCTCGGCCTGTCAGGATGCCCAGGTGGGCCTTGCTGCCTGGAGGAGTGCTACCAATTGCCGTGAGTTAGTCCCTCGCCACCACCTTGGAGTGATGTTGAGTGATGGACTGATTGTGTATTGTTTCCTTTATTAACCAAACCTTGGCTCTGCTAATTCTGAATAGCCCTTTCTCTTGTTTCTGTTTCTATCTCTGTCCCGACCTCTCTCTATGTCTCTCCCCTTTTCTCTCACTCTCTTTTTCTTTCTGTTACGGTCCCTCTATCTCTCTCTCTCTCTATTTGTCTTTTACCCCACTCTCATCTCTCTCCGCCCACCCCTCGCTCTCCTTCCCGCAGCCTTGCCCTGTCCGGAGAACAGCTATTTTGATGAGTGCACCAGCGCTTGCCCGCTGACCTGCGCCGGCCTGGACGAGCCCGCCGAGCTGTGCCCACTGCCCTGTCAGGAGGGCTGCCAGTGCAGGGAGGGCTTTGCACTCCGCAACGGCCAGTGCGTGGCGCGCAGCGACTGCGGCTGCATCAGCTCTGGGGGCCGGCAGCTGGCCACCAACCAGATCTTCTGGAATGACTGGGAGTGCCAGGAGCGCTGCTACTGCAACGGCTCGGACAACAGCGTCTACTGCACGCTGGCACCGTGCCGGGAGGGTGAGTACTGCCAGGAGGGCCTTGAGGGCCTCTACTTCTGCCAGGCGCGCACCGAAGCGCTGTGCGTTGCCGCTGGTTACAGCCACTTTCTGCCATTCGGAGGTGTGCCCTTCGAGCTGCAGAGTAGCTGTACCTTGATCCTGGCTACAACGAGGTGCAACGGCGGAGTGGCGGGAGAGGAGGATATGGACCAGAGCACCTCCACCCGACCCAGGACGAGCACCAGCGCCGACCTCCCTCGCTTCAAGCTGTCAGCCCGGAACGAGGAGAGGGACACGGGGCAAGCCATCTGGGTGAGGGGGTTCATCTTGGAAGTCTACGGCTATGAGATTGAGGTGTCTCGGAGCTACAAACACACCATCACAGTGAGTGTATTATACACTTTTCACACTACCTTTCTGTCCTGAATTAAACTGTACTGTACTGGATCAGATATTTTCATTTCCCATTGTCCTTTTAATCACGATTCCAGAAACTATGGTGGATGCGTAACTAGGCCAGCTCAGTAAAATTTGGTTTGACTTGTCTCGGTTCCACTCAGTAGGGTGTAAAGCCTGGGGCACAGTCAGTCTTGTTAGACTTTATTAGGAAGAACCACGTGTTGTAAGTAACAGGCCAAGAATTTTACCAATGCTTTTTAGTGCTTTTCAATCCAACTGAAAAAAAGACAGGAGAAATGTGTTCTTACTATGTCTTGACACTTTTCATTTCAATGCATATTCATCCTTCCAGTGTGACTGATGTGTTGTGAATCTCGCACAGACGTGTGAGGGAGAGTTATTTGTTAATCAAGCCGATAGAATAGCGGAGCAAAGAGTGAATTCCTCTTTGATTGGCTCAGGGCAGATCTTATTTCCATCTTTTATCAGGCTGGATTGGGCTCAGGGGAACGGCTGACCTGAGCGACATTTGGAAAAGGTTCACAAACCTACACAAAGATCTGAGGAGAACCACAATACACACACTCAATCCTATACACTCACACTTGCTAGTTATATCACACACACACACACACACACACACACACACACACACACACACACACACACACACACACACACACACACACACACACACACACACACACACGCACACGCACACGCACACACAAACAGTCATGACTCACTCTCCCATGCTCTCTCCCAGGTGAATAAGGAACGTCTGTACCTGCCTTTGAAGCTGGGGCCGGGGAAGGTCCATATCTTCACTTTCGGCATGCAGCTGGTGGTGGAGACGGACTTTGGCCTGAAGGTTGCCTTCGACTGGAACACCCTGCTCCTGCTCACGCTGCCTCGACGCCTCTACAAAGCCACCTGCGGCCTGTGCCAGGGCATGCCACTTTCCTCTCCACCCGCACTCACCACCACCAACTGGGGCATGGCCTGGGCTGAGCAAGACACATTCTGCCAGGTGGGCTGTGGCGACTCGTGCCCACGTTGTGGGTTGGTCGAGAGAGGCTTTGGTGCCATCGATGCCCCTTTACTCGTCACGGACGCCTACATGGAAGGCGTGGCCCAAGATGGTGAGGGAGGAGGAATCAATGTTGATGGCGGGGGTTACACAGGAATCCGATTCCACCTGGGCGAGGAGCTGTACTTGTTTGTGGAGCCCGAGGCAGTGCGTCTGTGCAGGTTGATCGTGGACCGCGGCGGTGTGTTTGCGCGCTGCCACAGCAAGGTGGCGCCGGCGTTTTTCTACCAGAACTGCCTGCAGGACACATGCCTGGACCAGGGTGCCTCAGGGACCATTTGCAACTGGCTGCAGATCTACACCAGCACATGCCAGACCCAGGGAGTGCGTGTGTTAGGCTGGAGGAGTGACACACCCTGTGGTGAGCACAATAATAATTGAGGCATGAATCAAGTAGATTGAGTTGAGTTTAATTCTCTCCAGCCCAGGTGGAGGCTTATCTTACATGGAACTACTCCTCAGTAGTAATAGCCTATTAGATAATATTAGGTTCTGACAAACAGAGTGAAAAACTAACGGACAACTGGTCAAAGCTCAAACCAAGTTTATTCACCCACTGGGTCAAACAGCTACAAAGACAAAACATGTTTACACAAGCACATATATTTATACCTTCCTCCTATGCTGAGTCTCCTCCAACCAATACATCTCTGTTTGCTAGACAGGACTTTAGTGGTGCCTGTTCTTTCTCACCTCATCTGACCTGAACTCATCTGACCGGCCAAAATTCCTCACTCCTCACCCAACTCACGCCTGTCCTACCTTATCTGTTGACTGAAACCAGAACCATTGCCCTCCTCCTCTCCATAGGATACATGAGATTTAACAATAGCATGTTCTTACAAAATGTAAACTTTCTGCACTCCCCTTTCTCACTCAGTAGATGTCCATACCCTCAGGAGTTTCGAAGTTAGTGCCCAACAATAACAACTGATACTTTCACCAAGGTTACATGGAGTTCTCAGTCATATGATGGAAGGAGAGATGAATCACAAAGCAGCAGCTTTACGCTGTCAAATGAATAACCAACTGATATTTTTATGTTTGTTCTTATGTATTCTGCATCTATCCTCCACTTTGCACCCAAACTGTAATCTGTCCAGAGAACCAATGCCAGGTAAATGAATCATGTAATCATCATGTCTGTGTCTCAATCAAAGGCATCATATTCCCTCTATAATGCTAGCGCACTACATAAGGAGTAGGGTGCCATTTTGGACGCAACCCACATTTTCGTTACCCATATAAAGACATGTTATCTTTCTCCTTCCCCAGTGCTGACGTGCCCAGCCAACAGCCACTACTCTAGCTGCATGTCAGTGTGCCAACCGCAGTGCGCCCCAGCCCGCGGCCAGAGGGAGTGCACCCAAGACTGTGTGGAGGGCTGCCAGTGTGACCAGGGATACGTCCTCAATGGCAAGGGTTGCATCCGGCCCCAGAACTGTGGCTGCTACAACGACGGCAAGTACTATGAGGTGAGTCAGTCACACAGACAGTAGTCTCTCTCCACAGACATTCATATACACGTGACAAGCTAGTTAGCTTAAGATTTCAATTATGGCTTGTGAAAGTACACAGAAAGTACTTAAGACGCACTCCAGCTATTTTTTTTTACTTTTTCTGTTGAGGAAAATTATGTTTTTTAGACACAAGTGTAAACTTCATGGAGTAGGCCATTCAAGGAGTTGGTCTGACGGTGCCAATGGCTTTGAAACATCCTCAGCATGTTTCCTAAAAGTTCAAACATGATTGAGGGTAGATATATTTATATATTATTATTTTTTCCTTCAGATTTTTCATATATATATACATACATACAGTACCAGTCAAAAGTTTGGACACACCTACTCATTCATGGGTTTTTCTTTATTTTTACTATTTTCTACATTCTACAATGTAGAAAATAGTAAAAATAAAGAAAAATCCTTGAATGAGTAGGTGTGTCTTAGAAGAGCAATAGAGCCGTCTGTAGCGCAGGCGAAGTTTTTTTCTCCACTGATTTATACAGGTAAAATCCCATTGGGATTTAAATCTATTTTGTGAGCAAGGAAAGGCATTTAAAAACAACATTTTAAAAAATTAGTTCATTAAGTTTGTATCCTTCCCCCTCCCGCTTGCTATCCCTCCTCAAGCCAAAACAGCTGTTCTGGAACAGTGATTGCACCAAGCGCTGCCAGTGCATCGGCCGTAATCTCATCCAGTGTGACCCGCGCCGCTGCAAAACCGAGGAGGAGTGCGCCCTGCGCCATGGCGTGCGCGGCTGCTTCACCCAGCGCTTGCAGCACTGCGTGGCGTCCGGTGGCGGTGTCTTCAGGACCTTTGACGGGGCGTCCCTCCGCCTGCCTGCCTCCTGCTCCTTCGTGCTGTCCACCAACTGCCACAAGCTACCTGACCTCTCCTTTCAGCTCATCGTAAACTTCGACAAGTGGAGCACGCCCAACCTCACCACCATCTCCCATGCATACCTCTATATTAACGAGGAGAATATCCTGATCTCCGGGAGCACCGTGAAGGTGATGGGGAGGGATTGAGGGTAGATTTAATGGATGAATTAAAGGGTGGTTAGATGGTTGGATGGATGGATGAGTGCATGGCCGCAGGAAGATGATTTGGGGTGGGGGTGATGTCAACAGGTGCATTTTATTTTTGCATCGCGATCATCTGTTTATTTTGGAGAGAATACATGTGAAATGTGGGTGTTTTTATTAGTTTGAGGTTGGATGGTGAGTCATGTGTATAGTTACATATATCATACAATTATTTGTGTGTGTGTACTTAAAAAGTCTGACCACGAGTGCATGAATCTCACAGCCTGTCCTCCCCCCAACCAGGTGAACGGCACTCCTGTGTCGTTGCCTTTTGTCACGGGCCTGATGACGCGCGTCTCCACATCGGAGGGCTTCCTGGTCATCGACACGCCGCAGGACATCCAGGTGCGCTACAACCGCTTCAACACGCTCAGCATCACTATGGGCCAGCGGCTGCAAAACAAGGTTTGTTGTTGTTTTCCCTTATGGTTGGAGAACATTAGGTAAGAATTATGTAGAACATTACTTGGTTATTGTGAAGCATCTTTGGGTTTTAGAAAATAACTAAGAGAGCTATAAAATAGCATGTATTATTATTTGTAAGGTGTGCGGCCTTTGCGGCAACTTCAACGGAGACCCCACTGACGACTACATCACCTCCCATGGGAAGCCGGCCATCAGCGCCCTGGAGCTGGCCCAGAGCTGGAAGACCAATGGCATGCAGAACAGGTGAGGGGGAGAGGAGCCATGGGGAAGGGGGGGGGGGGGCATGGGAGAGATAGACAGTTAGTGGTTAAAGTGACAGTTCTATTAAAAAAAAATATATTTAAAAAAAACACCCTATGGTGTTGTTGCTTCCTCCAAGCCATTAAAAAATGTGTTTGCTGGTTATTTAGCAACGTCCAGAATCTCCTAGGATTTATGGAGAATGTAGTGGTGCTAGTTGAAACATATTGTATCATTGATGCATTCAAAAGCATGGATGGATCTGCCAAACTCTACCTCTACCTCCCATCTCTTCACCCTCTCTCACTTCAGCTGTGATGAGACCCAGTACATGGCGCTGGCCCAGTCGTGTGAGAACACAGCTGTGCTGGGCCTCCAGGGCGAGGAGGGGTGCCAGAAGCTCACCCAGATGAAGGGCTTCTTCCAGCCCTGCCACGGCCTGCTGGACCCCAGGCCCTTCTACCAGTCCTGCTACCTGGACGGTTGCTACAACCACCACAAGGCCCAGGTGTGCGGCTCGCTGGCTGCCTACGCCGAGGCCTGCCGCTCCCTAGGCACGCTCACCACCAAGTGGATTGCCCAGGAGAATTGTTGTAAGGGCACAGGCATGGGGACGGTCATGGGGGCATGGCGCCACTGGCAGGAGAGAATGGGTTTCTGGAAAGGGGTTACAAGGGGAGGTACAAGGGTGAATATTGATAAAACATGATAAAGAATTTTCAGAACACTAAGGCCCTCAAATTCAAATCTGGATCTTGAAGGCAACTCCACTGCTTTTCTTTCCTAATCAGGGACTGGTAGCCCTGCTAACAATTCTGTGGCAAAGTGTGTCAAATATGCAGGGCCAGACTAAGAAATTATATATACAGTGTGTGTGTGTATATATATATATGTGTGTGTATATATATATATATATATATATATATATATATATATATATATGCTACAGTAGGCTTCTAACTAACATTTCCAGTGCCACACTGACTCCCCTAATGATGAAGGTGAAGCCGTAGGCTACTCACGGGGATGGCCGATGCGCTCGTCGTGGCATTAGCCCATCTCAAGATGAGCTACTTTGAAAAACATTTCTGCTGTTAGCAAAAAATTGGGTGTTGAGAAAAAGAAAATCTATTGGTTGTACAAAGATTAGTATTTCCAGCAGTAGGCATTTGCTTTCCAAACAGTACGATTTTCCCGCGATTGTATTTTGAAATCTGCAAAAGAGGCATACCGACAGCCGCAACCAACCATAGTCAGTCAAAGCTCCCATTCAAGTCAGGAGGACTGGCATCTATAGATGACAGTTCCCATTCAAGTCAGGAGGACTGGCATCTATAGATGACAGTTCCCATTCAAGTCAGGAGGACTGGCATCTATAGATGACAGTTCCCATTCAAATCAGGAGGACTGGCATCCATTGCTAGTGTACCCATGAGTTTAACAGTCAAATTGCCAAGGTAAGAGGTTATAAAACCCTTCTATGGATTAAATGTCTATGGCCACAATGCAAGAAGCTGTATATTTAGTGCACATGCTGCCCAAACTGCTGCCTTCCCAATTGTAGACATACCGGTAACTACCAAAATAAAGGAAACACGTGAGTAAACAAGGGATACAAAGTATATGTTATGGTGTTGGGTGCATTTTCCTGGCAAGGTTTAAGACCACTTGTAGAATCTATGCCAAGGCTCATTGAAGCTGTTCTTGTAGCCTTTCAAGACACTTTGTTGGTGTTCCCTTTATTTTGGCAGATACCTGTATGTGCTTGTGATAACTTAATCCACAGTTATTTTTTATAAACTATTGATCCTCTGTAGCAAAATGATGCTCTCTGGTGTATTTTAAACATTGAGAGTGGGCTCCTGTGGTTGGATAACTCACACAATTGACCAGTCACATTTATTTATTATGAAGTTTACACAGTGGACACACCTACTCATTCAAGGGTTTTTCTTTATATGTACCATTTTCTACATTGTAGAATAATAGTGAAGATGTCAAAACTATGAAATAACACATATGTAATCATTTAGTAACCAATAAAGTGTTATATTTTAGATTCTTCAAAGTAACCACCCTTTGCCTTGATGACAGCTTTGCACACTCTTGGCATTCTTTCAAACAGCTTCATGATATGCTGAGCACTTGTTGGCTGCTTTTTCTTCACTCTGTGTTCCAACTCATCCCAAACCATCTTAATTTGGTTGAGGTCGGGTGATTATGGAGGCCAGGTCATCTGATGCAGCACTCCATCACCCCTTCTTGGTCAAATAGCCCTTACACAGCCTGGAGGTGTTTTGGGTCATTGTCCTGTTGAAAAACATAGTCCCACATAGTCCCACTAAGCTCAAACCAGATGGGATGGCGTATTGCTGCAGAATGCTGTGGTAGCCATGCTGGTTAAGTGTGCCTTGAATTCTAAATACATCACAGACAGTGTCACCAGCAAAGCACCCCCACACTATCCCACCTCCTCCTCCATGCTTCACAGTGGGAACCACACATGCAAAGATCCTCCGTTCACCTACTCCATGTCTTACAAAGACACATATGTTGGAACCAAAAATCTCAAATTTGGACTCATCAGACCAAAGGTCAGATTTCCACCTATCTAATGTTCGTTGCTCATGTTTCTTGGCCCAAGCAAGTCTCTTCTTCTTATTGGTGTCCTTTAGTTGTGGTTTCTTTGCAGCAATTCGACCATGAAGGCCTGATTTACGCAGTCTCCTCTGAACAGTTGATGATGAGACGTGTCTGTTACTTGAACTCTGTGAAGCATTTATTTGCTCTACAATCTGAGATGCAGTTAACTCTAATGAACTTCAAGTTAATTGCAGCAGAGGTAACTCTGGGTCTTCCTTTTCTGTGGCGGTCCTCATAAGAGCCAGTTTCATCAACAGCGCTTGATGGTTTTTACGACTGCACTTGAAGAAACTTTCAAAGTTCTTGAAATGTTCCGCATTAACTGACCTTCATGTCTTAAAGTAATGATGGACTGTCGTTTCTCTTTGCTTATTTGAGCTGTTCTTGCCATAATATGGTCTTTACCAAATAAGGCTACTGTATCTTCTGTATAACCCCCTACATTGTCAAAACACAACTTATTGGCTCAAACGAATTAAGAAGGAAAGAAATTCCACACATTTACTTTTAAGAAGGCACACATGTTAATTGAAATGCATTCCAAGTGACTACCTCATGAAGCTGGTTGAAAGAATGCCAAGAGTGTGTAAAGCTGTCATCAAGGCAAAGGGTGGCTACTTTGAAGAATCTCGAATATAAAATATATTTTGATTTGTTTAACACTTTTTTGGTTACTACAGGATTCCATGTGTTATTTCATAGTTTTGATATGTTCACTATTATTCTACAATGTAGAAAGAAGTAAAAAATAAAGACAAACCCTTGAATGGGTAGGCGTGGCCAAACTTTTGATTGGTACTATATATATATGTTTATAGAACGGGTGGGTCTAATCCTGAATGCTGATTGGTTAAAAGCCCATTTAAAATTCCAGCCGGTGTCTATTCCACAAGATACCACCGGCTAAATCTATGACGTTAAAATGCCTATTTACTTTGTTCCATCTGACTGTGCAATCCACTGTCTCATCAGCTCAGGCAGGGAAGTTATAAACTTGATCTCCACTGTAAAAAGCATCTAGTCATTATCTCACATTTCTTTTAGACTAACATTTAGTTTTCAACAGCGGAAATTTATATAAACCTTGCTGTCTGTCTCTCTGACATTTGCAACATTGTTTCAATATTCAAATGTGATCTTCAACTGTCCCATAGTGATGAACCTGTAAGAGTCGGGACGAGAGAGAGAGGCAGGCAGTGTTTTTCAGCCTGTCGAAATCATGAATGAGCTGGCATCATTTTATGGATATATACAAAGAAATGTCAATTGAAAAAAGGTAAAACGAAACGAAGTGCAGCTAGTTTGGAGTCTTTCCAGCTTCAGTTTGAAGTTATTGTGTTGTGCAGAGGCGAACTCCTCTGAACAACAGTGTCCTAAAGAGAGAGCACATTTTCTATGCCAGGCGAAATCGTGCCTCATTAGCTCATTGTCCAAATAAATGTGACTAGAAAACAGCTTAAACAAATGCAGCTACTGTTGTTATTCTGTCTGCTTTGTTTGACGTGACTGTAAGTTAGCCGTAGTTGGCTAGCTAGCAAGCAACATTTAGAATGAACGACTGGGTCGCGTCCATAGATACAGAACAAAAAGACTGAATGACTGGGTCGCGAACCTATAGAACGAACAACCAGCTGGCTTGGGTAGCAACCCTAGATTTGTTTCGGGACTATATTTTGGGAATAACGTTTTTAATAAAAATATGTCAATCATTATTTAAACATGTTGGTAACCTGTTGTATATAAGTGATAATGCCCTCGATTCCTGTGTTTGGAGGATATATTGGCACGGTAACAACTGTGCCGAAAATATCCCCCAAACACCGGCTTCTCGGGGATTATCACTTAAGTATACACTACATATATAATATATACAGTATATATTTCCTTTATTATTATTCTATATATTTTTGTTTCCTCTTGAGCCTGGGCCGAGGGGCCTCAGCCCCGGTAAGCCCCTGCCTTAATCTGGCCCTGCAAATATGTAAGTTCAAAACATTGTATGTTAAAAACACTGTTTATGTGTGGGTGTCCCTGACCTTGCCAACAGACAAAGAGTTATGAATGGATCAGTGGTTCACCAATCTGGGCTTTGATTGGCTCGGAAAAGTAAAAAGAGGTGGTGTGTAAAGAAACATGTTTAGTTTTGGTTTCTTTGGGACCATCAGGCGAAGTCCTAAAAACATATTTAGGGACGTCCCTCTGAACAAGCTGGGAACTAGACAAAAAACTCCAGAGGACCTTGACAGAACGTACTATGTTTTGAACACAGGAATGTTCTTTCAACGTTCCCACGAAACGTGTCTAGAACATCCATATCTTATATTCCGAGAACGTCACAACCATGTTCTATGTATGTTTGGTTCTGACGTTGATGGAATATTATCCTAACCCTCAGAAAACAAGACACATGAATGTTCTTACAACGTTCCAATGAAAAGTGTCTACAACATTAATATTGAATATTCTGAGAACATGGTAACCATGTTCTGGGCAAGTTCCGTTTGACATTAAGGGAATGGTCTCTGGGAAACAGTCCTTGCACATCACTGGAAGATTCATATGAAAATATTAGGTAATGACCTAATGAGACTCTAAAGGGAACATTCTCCAAAGTTGTGGGAATTTTTTTTTGTTAGCTGGGAGGTGTGCGCAATTAAATTATCAGGTAGGACAGAAAACCATCAGTACTCTGGATCTTGTAGGGTAAGATTTGAATACCCCTACTTTAAGGTAACATACAGAGTTCCGCAGGGGTAGGTCTGTTATTGTTCTTCCTACACATGCTACCAGACGGCGATGTAAAACACAAAACACGTTATGCAATGGTTATGGCTTTCATTGTTACGCAGATGATACACAGTTAACTGAGGTGTAGCTGTGGGGTCAATTAATTACTTGGGTGTGGATCCAAAACTTTGAGCATGCGTTGGTGTCCGTTGATTTATGTTTCTCTAAACTGAGCATCAGGCTATTCAAGAATGACAGTCAGTTCAGTTGTGTTCTCATGGGTGAGTGTTAGTGGTGTGACAGCTAACATTGTTCCTGGATCTGTCTTTAGCAGAATGGATCTACGACCCTTGCGCAGGAGAGATCTGCACCAACAACACGTGTGAGCAGGAGAACGGGGGAGACCTGTGTGGCTGCCCTGAGCTGCCCAACAACGCTGGTGGTGAGTGGGGGGGGTCGAGAGAAGGGGGTGAGCCAGGGTGGGGGGGATTGATTGTTAGGGCTAGACAAGAATAGAGACAAATGTAGAAATGTCTTTTTTTTTATCTCAGTCATTTATTTATCCTACTCGGTCTCATTTTGATCAAATCTCTTACAAGAAATACCTGGGTTGTGTTCACTAGGCATGAAATGGAAGTAAACCGTTTGAACACGACTTAAGGCCAAGTCTAGAAACAGAATACTGGGTAGCTACAGTATTCTTATGATTCTCAAGCCCTGTGTTTTCCTGCCAGGCGAGGATGACATAATCCAGGCGGAGGTGACATGTAAGCACGCCCAGATGGAGGTGTCCATCTCCAAGTGTAAGCTCTTCCAGCTGGGCTTCGAGCGTGAGGACGTGAGGATCAACGACCAGTACTGCCCCGGCATTGAGGGAGAGGACTTCATCTCCTTCCACATCAACAACACCAAGGGCCATTGCGGCTCCATTGTACAGGTAATTAACCACAGATTCAGGGTCAGTGGATCATTTTTCAATTCTAACCTTTATCAATAGGGGTGTGATAATATATCTGTCCCTGTATCAGTGGTCTCCTTCCACATAAACAACACAAAGGAACAGTGTGGCTCTATCAGACAGGTAGCCACAGATCTATAGTCAGATTAGTCTACCTTTAATCAGAACTGTAATCATTAGCGGGATGAAAAAATATCTGATTCTGGATTAGTGGTTAGAGTGCTACTTCCACCTACGGGTGGCGAACACGTCTTAGTCTTGTGACTCAGGGCTAATAGAGCTCCATTCTCCTGGTGAGAAACTGCTATAATCCGTATAGCCAATAGGGTAGATCTGTCCTCCTACACTGCAAAAAAGTGAAATCTAAGTAAGCCTAAATATCTTATATTGAGTGATAAATCTCTTAAAATTTGTTTTTTTCCCCTAGTTTTTTCATGCAAAGCTAAATGAGCTAATGTTATTGACAGATAGGTTTGCTTATTTTAACCTAAAAAAGGCTTAATACAGGTAAAGGCTTAATACAGGTAAATTATCTGCTAATGACATTAGATAACTTACTTGGTAAAAAAAATATATATCTTTTTTTTTATCACTCAATAGAAGATACTCTACTTGACCAACATTATGTGGACACCTGCTTGCTGAACATCTCATTCCAAACTCATTAATATGGAGTTGGTCCCCCCTTTGCTGCTATAACAGCCTCCACTCTTCTGGGAAGGCGTTCCACTTGATGTTGGAACATTGCTGCGTGGACTTGCTTCCATTCAGCCATGAGCATTAGGGAGGTCGGTCACTGATGTTGGGCGATTAGGCATGGCTCGCAGCCGGCATTCCAATTCATCCCAAAGGTGTTCGATGGGGTTGAGGTCAGGGTTCTGTGCAGGCCAGTCAAGTTCTTCCACACCGATCTCGACAAACCATTTCTGTTAGGGCCTCGCTTTGTGCACGGGGGCATTGTCATGCTGAAACAGGAAAGGGCCTTCCACAAACTGTTGCCACAAAGTTGGAAGCACAGATTAATCTAGAATGTCATTGTATGCTGTAGCATTAAGATTTACCTTCACTGGAACTAATGGGCCTAGCCCAAACCATGAAAAACAGCCCCAGACCATTATTCATCCTCCGCCAAACTTTACACTTGGCACTATGCATTGGGGCAAGCAGCGTTCTCCTGGAATCAGCCAAACCCAGATTTGTCCGTCGGGACTGGCAGATGGTGAAGCGTGATTCATCACACCAGAGTCCTATAGAGGTGAGATTTACACCACTCCAGACAACGCTTGTCATTGCTCATGGTAATCTTAGGCTTGTGTACGGCTGCTTGGCCATGGAAACCCATTTCATGAAGCTCCCGACGAACAGTTCTTGTGCTGACGTTTCTTCCAGAGGTAGTTTGGAACGCGGTAGTGAGTGTTGCAACCGATGACAGACAATTTTTACACGCTACTTGCTTCAGCACTCGGCAATCCCATTCTGTGAGCTTGTGTGGCCTACCACTTCGCGAGTAAGCCGTTGTTGCCCCTAAACGTTTCCACTTCACAATAACAGCACTTACAGTTAACCAGGGCAGCTCTAGCAGGGCAGAAATTTGACAAACTGACTTGTTGGAAAGATGGCATCCTATGACGGTGCCACGTTGAAAATCACTGAGCTCTTCAGTAAGGGCATTCTACGACCAATGTTTGTCTATGAAGATTGCATGGCTGTGTGCTCGATTTTATACACCTGTCAGCAACTGGTGTGGCTGAAATAACCGAATCCACTAATTTGAAGGGGTGTCCACATACTTTTGTATATACAGTGTATTTAGGCTTGCTTAGATTTCACTTTTTGCAGTGTATCCAAATTGCCAGTAGGGCTCCATGTTACTAGTGAAATCTCTTCCCAGATCAATAGTCATACTATACCTACTGTAATGATGGTTATTGTCTGGAATTTCTATCTTCAAAATGTGAACATTTTATTTTCTACCAGTCCAACGGCACACACATCATGTACAAGAACACGGTGTGGATTGAGAGTGTGAACAACACAGGCAACATCATCACCAGGGACAAGACAATCAACGTGGAGTTTACCTGCGCCTACGAGCTAGACATCAAGATATCCTTGGAGACTGTGCTCAAGCCCATGCTCAGGTTAGAGGACCTTCTTTTTCTCAACACTAGGGTTGCAAATTTTCCCAAAATTCCCAGGTTTTCCAGAAATCCCAATTGTAAGATTCCCAGAATCAGAAGGGAATTAGCAGGAAATCTAGAATACTTGAATAAGGTTTTCTGGGAAACCTGGGAATTTTGGGAAAGTTAACAGAATTTTGCAACCCTACATGATGAAATGTAGTCTGAAATATGCATTTAGTTTGGTTTTATATCTATACATTTATGTGAACGATAGATATACAGTATGTGCCATGTCACATTGGACAAGGAGACAAGAGATTGCACATTCCCTGACGTCCCTCTCTCCATCTCCCCCCCACCTTATCTCTCTCTCTCTCCCAACCTCCCTCTCGCTTTCTCTCTCTGTCCCTCTCTCCAGTGTTATCAACCTCACCCTCCCCACCCAGGAAGGAAACTTCATCACTAAGATGGCGCTGTACAAGAACTCCTCGTACCGCCAGCCATACCGCGAGGGCGAGGTGGTCCTGAGCACAGGGGACGTCATCTTTGTGGGGGTGTTTGTGGAGGGGGCCGACGAGGATCAGCTCATCCTCATCGTCAATATGTGCTGGGCCACGCCGTCCCGCTACAGCAACGACCACCTCCGCTACGTCCTCATAGAGAGAGGGTAGGCTCAACACCTACAGCCAAAACAGCACCCTATCCATTATTAGGCTCGGGAAATTATTGCAACTTTCCCAATGTAATGGGTGCGTGCTGGTGGCAGGGAAGTCAGGCGCAGGAGAGTGAACTTGGTATAAACGGAGCAGTTTAATAAATACAAAAAAACTCAGAAAACCAATATATACAAAAAACAATATAAAAGGGTACAAAACCCGTCGCACACCAGAACATGACTTGCACAAAACATACAACAAACAATCACCGACAAAGACATGAGGGGAAACAGAGGGTTAAATACACAACATGTAATTGATGGGATTGAAACCAGGTGTGATGGAAGATGAGACAAAACCAATGGAAAATGGATCAGCGATGGCTAGAAGGTCGGTGACGTCGACCGCCGAACACCGCCCGAACAAGGAGAGGGACCAACTTCGGCGGAAGTCGTGACACCCAAAGTTCCCAGGTTTTCCAGAAATCCTGGCTGTAGGATACTGTAAGACAACAAAGGAAAGGACCACACTAACTTCTCCTTCTCTGTTCCAAAGTTGTCCCAACGTCAAGGACAACACCATCGGCATGGCTGAGAACGGGGTGTCCCTCACCTGTCGCTTCCACGTCACCGTCTTCAAGTTCATCGGGGACTACAGTGAGGTCCACCTCCACTGTGACGTGTCACTGTGTGACCACGAGACCAATGCCTGCAAAGTGGTGAGGAGATCCTGAACGCTGCACACTGAACATGGTGGTGACCACTGAACACAGGTTCATATTACATCAGGAACTACTTTAATCTGTCCAGGAAACTGTACAAAAGTGTTAATACAATGGCTAAGCTTACAATGGCTACGTTATTCCACCTTATCACGTGTGTGTGTGTGTGTGTGTGTGTGTGTGTGTGTGTGTGTGTGTGTGTGTGTGTGTGTGTGTGTGTGTGTGTGTGTGTGTGTGTGTAGAACTGTCCCCACAACAGGAGAATGTACTCAGACTACAGCGATCACAAGGAGCAGATCCTCACTGTAGGACCCATCAGAAGGCGAGGTACACATCAGTGTTGCCCTAGTGTGTGTATGTGATACAGACACGTTACCTTAATGTATGAGTGTGTATTGTCTGTGTCTGATGTCCAACTGCAACATCTGCATGCATTATGTTTGTGTAAATACTAGTATGTGTGTGATTGAATAATTTTGTGTTTATGTGTGCATATTAGAGTCGGACTGGTGTGAGGTGGGTAACGGAGGCTGTGAGCAGATCTGCACCAGTAAAGGGATGGGAGCTATGTGTAGCTGTGTGACTGGGATGCTGCAGATGGATGGCAAGAGCTGTCGAGGTAAACACACATCATCCTCTCACATCTATACAGTGCTAATAAATAATATGGGTCATTCTACGAATACTGCCTTTAAGGTAGTGTAATTTTGTTAAAAATACATTTATTTCACCTAATTGTACCATTCTGTCATAAAGAGCAACTTCATAACAAACATGTTTCCCATCTCAATAGGTTCAATGAAGAAAAATTACTATAACAGTGACTAGGGTTGCAAAATTCCGTTAACTGTCCAAAAATTCCCAGGTTTTACAGAAATCCCGGTTGGAAGATTATCGGAATCAGAAGGGAATAAGCAAGAAAAATGTAATCCTCAAATCAGGATTTCAGCATAATCTGGGAATTTGGCAAAGAAAAAAGGAAGTACAATGTACGAGAGTTGGGGTCAATTAAATTTCAATAGACTGAATTGAAAATGTATTGATCCCACGCACTGTACAGTGGGCACATACTCAGTCTTAATTTTGAAGGTACTTACAGTGCCTTCAGAAAGTATGCACACCCCTTGACTTTTTCCAAATTTTATTGTTACAGCCTGAATTAAAAATGTTTTAAATTGAGAGTTTGTGTCACACAACACCCCATAATGTCAAAATGAAAAGCTGAAATGTCTTGAGTCAATAAATATT